>NW_027185655.1:13076541-13116839 GCF_028583685.1 Petaurus breviceps papuanus | reverse complement strand
TGTAGAGCAGGGGATCTCCTTCACTACAGTAGCAATCTCAATAGGGCTTATTTTCGGGGGAGGGCTTATTTTAGAGGAATCTTACACAGTAAGGGGAGGGCTTATTTTCGGGATAGGTCTTATTATCGGGGAAACACGGTAGTAGATGCTTAATTGTCAATGACAACTTTTGGCTCTGAACTAAGTTTTAACTTGCTCAATTATCTTATATTTAACTTTATATATTAACTTTATGTTGATTTGCCCTTTTTCTATAAATCCAAAAGATACAACAGAAGAAAGCAGAACAGAAAGAAACCTAATACTTTAAGAAGAAAAATTATTCCAGGAATAAATGAGAGTTCACAAGCACAACTCGTGAGTGGATTCTGTCATTGTTGTCATGAATTTAATAAATACCAAAAAAAAAAGAAAAAAAAAAAGAAGGCAGGGAGCATAGGCCCACACAGAAAACAGAGCAAAAGGAGATTGTATATGAAACTAAAGATTTCTTTTCTATAATATTTGCTTTTTAAAAAATACCTAATAATAAATTAAATGTTAGAGCCTGTTAACCTGTTTGTGTCTCCTTGACTTTCTTCAATTTTCTGTTGCACTTTTAACAATGTTTCAGTGCTCTTCCTTTTTCTTCTTTTTCTGGTATCATCATCACTAATCATCCCCTCCCCCCATGACTTTCATCTCTGATTTAAAAAATATTTAACAAAAGCAAAACGAATTCTTGTAATAAATAAAGTTAAACAAATGCTCGCTAAGGCCACGTCCCAAAAAAAGCACGTCTCTCTCCTCACTGTGAATTCATAAAAAACGTGCTGCTCAACTCCAAGGGCAGAATGAGAAGGCACATATCTGTGATGAGGTCTCTGTTTCTCGTTTGTTTTTCCAAGTTCATGAAGGAATAGGAGAACATATCTCATCACGAAGAACATCCCGGAGACAAGGCTGATAGCTGTTTGATCAGATCCTTAAAGATGTTTTTCTTTAAAATGTTCTTGTCCCTGCATTTATTGCTCTCTGGGGTCTCCTCACCTTAACCCTGTATCCATTTCTGTTTCCCAGGATTCCCTGATACTGTGGTTTTCATGGTTTCTTAACATAACGATATTCTATTAGCTTTATACTCTACTATTTATATGGCCATTTCCTGCTTAAACCACACCTTTCAGGTTTTAGTTCTTTGATTTGTTTTTTTGTTTGTTTGTATTCTTTTTAATCCCCCATTAGGTTAAAGAAATTTCTTTTGCATGGCATGCACATATGCCCTCCCTGGGATTATCCTCCCTCTTAACCACACCCCCCAAACTCTGTATGTGTGTCTATGTGAGAATGTACAGCTAGTTACCCCTTCCACATGACTTTCCCCCTCATGGTTTTGTTTTATCATGGGTCGGCATAAGAAAATCAAGTGGGAATTTGAGGGGGGTTTTGCAAAAGTCATAGATGACACGAACAAAGTTTAGAGACTCAGAAATGCATAAAATATATGTGCAGTATTATATAATATCAACATATTTTATCTTTTAGTACCATAATAATTCAGACTTCTTCTCTCATATAAATGGAAGACCAAAAAATTTTAGGTAGTTTTTCCACATCATGGGGGTACTGCTTACCACCCCCCACCACAATGTGGAAGGGATAAGTGTAAACAACTCTACCTTTACAATTCAAATAAGAGTGAGGGTCATCTAACGCCTGCTCTCCTAAACTCTCTATCCATGTTTGTAGAGTTTTTTTATGGCACACCCCAATTATAAAAAAGAGCAAATTCTTTCTTTTCTTTTTTTTTTTTAACAGTTATGTATTCCTTTTATTACTCTTTTCTTTCCCTTCTTAAAACACACAAAGCAGAACCAATTCATTTCCTGGATCTCTATTTTTTTTTTTTTAACAAGCTCCCTCCCTTCATAAATACTTAGGAAGACATAAAGGTTCTGACTTTTTTCCTCCCCTTATTATAATGTTAGCCCTTTAACAGTATGCAGCCCCTTCTAATAGCATACGCACACACGCGCACACACACACATTTCTCCAGAGTTTTGGGTTTTCATTTTCAAAGTTTCTACTCGGCTCTGGTCTTGTGACTGGGAAAACTTAAAAGTTCTTTTCTCTGTTCCATTAAAGATCCTTCTTTTCCTTTTAAGTTTGGCAGTATCAGTTTTTCTTGCCTCTACACCCATACCCTTTGCCTTTTTGGAGTAACTTTGTTTCAAGACCTCCTTCATTGCTGAAGCCATCAGATGTGCCTTCCTCACAGGTTTCTTAGTACTTGAATTTTTACATCCTAGCTGCTTTCAGAGGAAGCTCTGAATTTTAGCTATGACATTCCCAGGTTTTCCATTGGGGGTTTTCTTTCAAGAAATGAGCACTGAACTCTTTATATTTTCACTTTTCCCTTTGCTTCTAACAGATCTGGGCAGGTTTCATTTATGATTTCTTAAAGACTTTTTAAAAATCATGGTTTTTACTGAATCCAATGATTTTAAAAATATCTCTCTTTGATCTATTTTATAGGTCAGTTATTTTTGAAAACAGATACTTTGCATGTTTTAAAATCTTTTTATTTTGTCCTAATATTTTTTTTTTTTGGCTGCCTCATGAAGATACTGATTTCGGTTTGGTCAATTCTATTTTTCAGGGATTTCATTACTTAGCTAAGGTTTACCACTTTCTGTTCTAAGCTGTTTATTCTCCTTTTAATAGTTCCTCTAGAATTTTATCTCATTCATGACATCTTGCTTCATATCTTAGAAGTATTCATACAGTCCTACTGAAAAATATCTTTTCCTTTGAGTCTCTATTTACAGTTCTTAGGAGTTCCTTCTAGTTTAGATTTTGGGGTTTCTCTGGATCTATTATGATTCGTTAGAGTAAGCTGATGTCTTCTTTCATTTACTTACCTCGCCAGCCTTAATTCCTGAATTAGGGAATGTGTCAGGATGAGGTTCTTCCCCGATGTACTTTTGAGGCAGTAATAAGCATTATTTGGTTCCAATCTGGATCACTTGGGCTCTTCAAAGAACCTCTCAGGACTCCTGAGGTTCAGAACCCTGGATCTTAAAGGGCCACTACAGCATTACAGCACAAACACAGAGTGCTAAGGATTTCATTGGTGCTGGGCATGGTACGTCTGATACTGAGCACCTCTGTGACTACATTGGCCATGGTTGTGTCTTGTCATGTCCAAGTTCTACATGGGAGTTTCCAACAACTCTGAGCCTATTTTGTGAGGGTCTTTCTCTATTTCTGGCTCTTGATAAAAAAGCTCTGCTGGCTGCCAGTGTCTGTGTCCAGTCTCTCATTTCTTTCCATCTTGTTTGCTTGAGCTGGTGCTGGCTTCTCAGCTGAGCACTCTTCTGATTGCCCTTGGGTCTCAGAATGATTTGTTAGGCCCTTCTGGTGTTGAAGAAATCACTATAACATCTCATTAGGTTTCCCGATTATTGTTCAGCCTGGTGCTATTTTTCAGTCTTTGTTGGAAAAGGTGAGTCAAGAGTAAGGCTTGCTTGCCTCTGTTGAGGCACACAGTCTTCCACGTTAGTCTGCTCTTGGATTGTTTCTGAAAATTCTAAGTAATTAGAACTAAAGAAGGGCAACTGATCTTCATGGGAAAAACCAATGGCATATATGTGTGCTTGAGCTTGCACATGCGCTCTACAGGAAGTAACCATCTATGTCCAGGTAAGAAAAACAACATCTGAAAAACTGAAATTAGCATAGCTGTTGACAAAAAACAATGAAAACACGTTGTCTATTGGCCTGGGTGACGTCTGAGATGACTTTCTGCTTCATCTAGGAGTCTGTGGTAGGAATATTTATAGGGATTGGGCCTTGATTAAACTGCTGTAAGAATTCTTCAAGGAGGTAACTCTTTGTCTCAAAGATTACGGTATTCAGTGAATTCCCTAGACTGGCCTAGAGCATTGACAGGTGTGATGACCTGCCAGGTAGACATAACCAATGTGGCTCAGAGGAAGTAGGAGATCCTAGGTCTCCCAGCTCTGAGGCTAGCTCTCAGATGTAAAAAAAAGACAAGTTGGACATGGTGCTATTTGCTTAATAATTCCAACAACCAGGAAGCTGAGGTTTGGGGGAGCTCTTGAGCTTGGGAGTTTTGACCTGCAGTGGACAATGCCCATGAAGCATCCTAAGTGTCATATCATGGGGAAAGTGTGTGGAGGTTGGGGGGGAGAGAGTAGGTTTGAATACAGGGGTACGGGAGAAAGGGGCTGTCTAAGGAGCTTAGGTTGGAAACTGAGCAGCTCAAGGCTGCCATGCAAATATGAGTAGAGCCTGCACTCCCAGCTAGGGTAAGCTAGGCAAGTCCAGTCTTTAAAACAACAACAAAAACCAATAATAAAAAGGCAATATGTTCTCAGACAATAATCCCTCTTAATCACCGGATAATATTTGCATGTTGTCTCCCTGATTAGACTGTAAGTTATCTGAGGGCAGGGATTGTCTTTTGCCCCTTTTTGTGTCTTCATTGCTTAGCAGCGCTGTGCCTGGCACATAATAAGTGCTAATAAAGGTTTATTAAAATTGAATCAAAGATAACAAAATGTTAGAAGATAAATAAGAGACAACAAGAAAAAGAAGTAAAAATAACTACTCTTTACAGAATATTCACCACTGAATGTTTTCCAAAATACAATAAATACTTTTAAAAAGTTAACCTGGCTTATTTGAAAGCTAACATCCTACAAAGGGGAGCTAGCCACCACTATGAATAGCACTGTAACCATCAGATCCAGGAAGTTCATGACAAACAGACAACAGAAATAGATGCCCTTCATCCTGGAAAGGCCACAGTGCCTAAGACTGAAATGTGAGAAAAACTGGTCAAGAAGTAAAAAGCAAATCGAAATGTCATTTTAGCCTTCTCATTCAGAACCCACTTTGGTGGTGGCAAAACAGGCTTCGTTATGATTTCTAATACCATTGGCTATGCAAAGAAATATGAACCAAAGAACACACCTTCAACTTATGGACTGTAGGAGAAGAAAAAAGATATCAAGAAAGCAGTGAAAGGATGAAGGATAAAGAACATAAATGCAAATGCTAATGGTGGTCAAAAAGTGAAATGGAAATTGGATAATGGAAGGATTAAAGGATACTGCAGTGATTTTATCCATAAAAATAGCATGAATTTTTCATTAGAGCATCAATAAATACATAAAATCTTTTTTTTAAATGACATAACAAATATTTGAGAAATGAAATAATGGCTTGTCTGTTAAATTTTAAATGTAAGCCAAAAATAAAAAAGAAGAGTCATATTTCATATGGAACAATCACACACTGTACTCTTTAGTAGCAGTATTTTGATAAGAGTAAATTTTTTATTATTGCAATAATTCTAAACATGAAAATTATCAAGTTTTGATGATAGAGCACAGTACCATTAGTTAACCAATAATCACTCTTTAAGATTCAAGAGAACAAAATCATCAGAGCTAAAGATCCCAAAGCATCCTGATAACAGTTTCCTAATTACCTGCATTTGTGTTTGATCCCTGGAGTAGAATTGTTAAGGTCTCCATAACCAGCAAAGCCAGTTGCTTCTGATCTTCCACAGAGCTATTGTTTTTGGAATCCCCTTAAAAAAAAAGTATTGATCATTTAGTTTGGATAAATGGCAAGCTGACTTTCACCTCACTCTCCCTAAATTTTGGTTTGGGCATTTCTATTTACAGTGTAATTACTGACTACTTTTAAATATAATCATCATTAATGTTAATATATCATTAATAAAAACCTCTCTAAAAAAACTTAAGAACTAAATATTCAAAATTGACTCAAAGTAGGCTCAGAGTCAAAATTCTACACAAGTAAACCTAAATGTGGATAGAGAAGCATGATAGTGGTGTTTCCTGAAACATGTTAAATACTGCTTCCTGAAAAAATAAAAATATGAAAAGCTGAATAAATTATCATGCCCAAAAAGGTGAAAGAGAAATTAGTGCAAATTTTGATAGGTTACTCCAATCATATCCAACTATAAACAGATTCAGGTTTATATACCAAAACCTAATAATAATAATAATAATAATAAGTAAAAGACATCAATCTTAAATATAGAAGAACTGTATTTTTTTTTATCCTTACATTTATACAATCTCATACTTCCTAAGCCATTTTTATACAGTTTCATAAGGGAGCAAATAGGAAAGCAAGTAGCTCCTTGGAAATTTCCCTCAAGACTATTATAATTTAGTAATGCTATTAAGTCATTCAAGTCGAAGGAAGGGAACCTCTGTCCCCAACTCACACAACCTGCTTCTTGGACCTGTACTTGTCAATCAAGAAATGAGAACATAGAAAATATTCTACTTTACCTTGCTCATTCAGAGTTTGAGGATCTTTCAAGAAGGCAGCATATTTATGCAAGAGATTTACCATCACCTCCAGAAGGCCCACCTCCCTGAACACATCTTTAAATATGTAGTCATGTCGTGTGAATTTAAGGAGAGTTTTTGTGGCAATGATGCTACATTGGTAAGAAGAGCTGGATTTTAAGAGAATGCTGACACTGATAAGCTCTTTACAAGGGATATAATTTAAACTGAAAACGACAAACTCTAGCATCTCAAAGTACTTGGTCTGCACTTCTGGAAGCTTAGAAATCTTCTCTGCAAACTGGGACAACGTGTGTTGCGACTCCAAAATAAAATAGTTTGCATTGTCAGCTATGTAGATATTTGTGATGGCATCGAGGATGATTTGGGGGAGATAGCTTGTTTTTGCTTTTAAAAATGCATTCTGGAGGACAGCAAATGCTTGGATATTTCTCACACTGTGACCTGTGAAAAACAATAAATAATATTGATTTCTTCTATCAAAATAATTTTGACATTTCAAACAATGACAAAAGTCAGTTTTAATTCCTGGCACATTGCCCTATAAATAGTAGGCACTTAGAATTTTTTTTAATCAAGGATTATTTATGTTAACAATAAACACTTCTTCTGAAAATTGTATTCTACCAAGTCACATGATCAATAAGATGGAAGACTAGATATTTTCTCTGATCCTAACAATTACCCCACTTCTATAAAATGCAAATCATGTACAAGAGTTGAAGCAATTTCATCTGTCTCCCCAGTTTCAGACAGTAAGAACTCAAACCAGGTAGAAACCTAATGAATTAACACAACAATCTCTAACCTCTAACATACTCACTCAGTATACCCCTCTCCACAGCCTATAGCAGCAAGTCTACAAGCCAACCCATGGGCTTGCAAAAGAACTCAATTCTACACACAGACATCTCTCTTCCCAGTGCTGAGGAGGCCCTCAAACCAGAAGTTTGCTGAGGCCACTAAAGCATCACAAACTGCCCAGTTCAGCAGCACTTGAAGCCACAAAAGAGTTCTGCTTGAGAATGGAGGAAAAGAGGGAAAGGAGAAAAGATGTGTATGGGGGAGGGGAGAAAAGGGAAATGGTCTGTTTGGCACTCTACCAAGCCTGAGCAAAGAGTCTGTCATTGATCTGGGGCCAGTTCTGTCCCTGCAGCAGTCACTCGGGCAGAGACCAACGACCTCACAAATCTCATAAATGTGAAAATGGCTCTTTTCCACTAAATTACACATTTTGTCTAGCTCAGACACTTTCCAGTCTTATATTATTTTTGGTACAATACTCCACCCAAACTTAGTATAAGTTTCTTTCCTAAGAGTACAGGGGGAAAAAAATCCTAACCTGGGCCTATATAATATTTTTTAGCATAAAAAAAAATTTGTGCGCGACATGACCATTGTACAGCATTGTTTTTTGACTTAATCATACCTCATAATTTTTGTAAGTGACAAACCTCTTCACAGGGCAGTTTCAAAATTTTTAACTAACCTTTACTCCTCAGAGGGTGATTTAAAGATCATTTTCCAAGTTGCATCCTCTACCATCACAGCTGAGTGAATCAGCTAGGCTGGGTTTCATAACTAACAAAATATTGACTAAGCACTTTCTCCTGGTCTTAACCTATTAAATATCACTTTATATTTCTCCAACTCTTCTTCAGCTTTTAAAAAAGATTTTATAATTATCTTATTTTTGCAATGAAGATTTATTCCTAATATTCAAAGGCCATGGTATGTTTCAATACCCATAATTTCATAATACTTATTGAACATAGCCTACATTTTAAGTAGTTATTACATGAGTCATATTTAGTAAAATAATAAATAAGATGCCATAATGAAGCCATAATTCTATACAATTAATATGCATCAAATAAAATAGGCAAATTAATGTCATTCCCTATTACTCTGTGAATTACAATAAGTTGATAACGAAAGAAAATATCAAGGGAAAAAAAGAAAAAAGCACATGCAAAAATTCCAAAAACTACCCTAATGTACAGGGATTTAGGGGGAACAAGGCTTCACGTGTACCCTAGGCAGGGTGGGGAGTTAGGCTATATTGTACTAGATGACAACCACAGGACTCCTTATATTTTTCTAACTGCTACTGGCTCATTTCCTTATTAATCTTCTAGGCAGGTTCTAGGGAAATAAAGAAGTTTGTTATTATATTTCCTCAAAGTTACAGAAATATACAATCTTTCTCATTCAATTAACCAATTAATTCTGTGTCTTTATCCCACTTCATAAACTCGAGAAACCTCTTTTCTCCTAAGTTTTTTGCTTTTCTCACTCTCTCCCTCCTCTCACCTATTCTTGCATTTCTCTCATACTCTCCTTTGGTCTATATCTCTCATAGGATGACAGTTAAATAAACAAAGTAAAATTATCTCTTTTCAATCTTTTTTCTTCAAGAAATGGTCATTTATTCATTCTCTTTTAATGTCACTCCTTCTACCATCACAATTAACTGACGATTTTCCAAGACACTTTCCCTTTTAATAGCTGCTGTTATAATATCTATATTCAATAACAGGGGCGATGGAAGCTGCTATTACCTTTAAATAAAAAAAAGGAAATCATGGGGCAGGTAGGTGGTACAGTGAGTAGGAGTGCCAGCCCCGGTCCGAGGACCAAGGATTGGTTCCGGCCTCAAATACTTAACACCCACACAAAAAAAACTGGCTGTGATACCTTGGGCAAGTTATTTAACCCCAATTGCTTTAAAAAAAAAAAAAAGGGAATCATTCCAAATAGAGGTTTTTCTTTGCATCAGTTTTAACTACAAACTGGTAAATACAAAAGTAACTTAATAATTAAAGACTTAGACATCAATAGCTTCGAGAGATGCCTCGTTCATACCTGGAATTCACTCCTCATCTCAACTAAAATTGCCTCCTGATTTAATGACTTCTTAATTGCCAGTGGATTCTTCTCAGTTCTCATTCATCTTGACCTTACATTTGACACTGTTAACTACTGCCTCCACCTGGATATGCTCTCCTCATTGTGACATAGTAATATTATCTCCCGTTTTTGCCCTACCATTTTGATCACTTTAATCCCAGTTGTTGGACCATCCTTAACTCTTACCTCAAACTCAGTACTGGGTCCTACCTTTTCTCCACATTCTACTTCAATAATCTCATGGGTTCTCATGGCTCAATATTTAGCTTTATGCACCCCTCACATCTACATATCTGTAATAGTAATGGAATCTGAAGATCTCCTTATATTGGCAAACTAACAGGTACTTAGCACTTAGTTCCAAGCTCACAATTGTGTCAAGTATTAAGACCCAGAACTTGTGAATCCCACAGTGGGATGGACTTCCTGATGTAACAGGAAGGGGCTGGAACAGGGAGGAGCTAATACCATACATAAGGAAAAGCACAAGCTGAAGAAGAGTCAGAACTTCTTGGAGGAAGCAGCAAGGAGGCTGAGGAGGAGAGGCCCAGGCTGGAGAAAGTGATTTTGACATTGAGAACAGAGCTTATGGTGGCAGAGTTTCTTCTGAGAGCCAGCTGCAGCTTCTGCTGAGACCTTTCTTCTGGGTACTTCTGAGAACCAGGATGAGGAGCTGCCAACTTCTTCTGGGAGCTGCCAAAGAATTCCTCGGGCAAGCTGGATCTGCCCAAGACTGAGGAAGCCTGACTGTGGTGCCGGTACTTTGTCTGTCTGTTTTGGGTCTCATGTTCATGAATGTTATTGTGGCTTGGTTAAGCCTTGTCTTCCCAGGAACAGAAACTGTGAAGGACTTGAGGTTGACTAGACATTGTGAGCTTCAATATGGAACAGGAACTGTACAGCGAGCTGGACAAGGAACTGGGAGCTGTCTGCCTTTGAACTCAGGTGGCAGTTGGTTAGATTCAGGCAGGAGCTGGGACCATGGAAGAGGAACCATGGAAGTTGAAAGCCTGTCTCGAGTCAAGATGAAAAGACCTCTCCTTAGGTATCTAATGCTGATAGATGAGATTGTAACTTACTTGTGACCTACAGGTGGATGGCCTTTGTACTTTCCACTACCCCTTAAAGAGGATACTTAGTAGTGAATGATGATATTGTAACTTAATTGCACTCCCTGGGTGGAGGACTTTGACCTTTATACTTTGTGTCAATTAAGGAGGCTTGCCTCCTTAAGCATGATTGAAGTAAGGATTTACTAAATGAAGGACTTACTAAATGAATGTTATCTTTTGCTTAAAACTGTGTGACCACTTTGGTGAAAACTATGTGGACATTTTAGTGATAAGTTGTGAAATTAAAACATTCTGAATCCTGTACTTTGTTTTCTGTGAATGTTTTGTCTTGGTTTGTTATTGAATAAATAGAGAGTGTACTATACTGTGTAATCAGAACCTTGAAAACTGTTCACAGCAGCAGTCTTCTGGAAAGCTGCTTATGCTTTTAGTTTTACAATATCCAGGTCTAGGCTTCCTCCAGACCTTAAATTCCACAACATCAGCTGCCTATTAGACCTTATCACCTATATGTCCTGTAAGCATCTTGAAAGCAACATGCTGAAAACCAGAACTCATGTTTTTCCCCAATGCCTCACCTCTTTCTAAATAGTCTAATTCTATTAAGAGCACCATCATATTTCCAATCAATCAGTTTCATAGCCATTGCCATTTTTTCCACTCTTCACCCCCCCCCATCCCTCATATGTGATCAGTTGACACAGTTGATAAGTATTATAGATATTAAATCCTTATTATTACTTGGATCTATCCCCTTCCCACCACTCAACCAAAAGCCTAGTTTAGGTTCTTTTCATGTCTTACAAGACTAGAATAATAGCCTACAAATTTGAAGACCAACTGGTTTCCCTAACTCCAGGCTCCCTCCTCTCTAATCCATCCTCTACACATTGCCTAAAGTGATGGTCGTAGAGTTTAGGTCTATGGTCTAGGACCTAGACCATCATGTGATCCTGTTGCTAAAGAAACTCCAGTGGATGGCTCCCTCTTATCTCTCGGATTAAATTAGAACTCATCCACCTGTTAGTTGAAACCCTTCCCAATATACCTCTCATCTAACATTGCTGCTTTTTATATATTATTCCCCACTTCCCACAGGCAAATAGGCTTAGTAGATCCCTTTCAAAATGGCATTTTCTCCCCTGTCTCTGGGGCTTTGGTGAAGCAATTGCAATTCCTAATATGCATTCTCACTTCAATTGAGCCTCTTACAATCCCTAACACCCCTCAATGCTCATCTCAAGTACCCCTTCCAAGAAGAAATCTATAATGACAGGAGAGGAAATTTATGCTCCCCCCTCCCCAATTCCTTCACAGTTTGCATATATTTTGAATCTGCTTATTTGGGTACAAGTTTTCTATGCCCAATAGAATATCAGCTTCTTAAACACAGGGATGCTTCCACTTCTATCTTTGTATCTCTAGCACTGAGTTCAGAGCCTAGCATATAACATGCAGTAAAGTGTTTGTTGTGTGAAAAGAAGGACGCTTTCCAAACAAAATATAAATATTTCTTTTCTATAAGTACAGAAACAGTAATAAAAGGAATATAGATGTGTCAAGGGACATGTAAAGCTAGAGCTTCCACCAGCCAACTCTGCAGTCAACAAGAATTTATTAAGTACTTATATATCCAAAGTACTGTGCTAATCACTGGAGATACTAAGAAAAAGTTCTTACTATATTCTTACTAGGAAGTGTCATGTCATTCAAATACAGGAGCTAACATGCAAATAACTATGCAGATATAAGATATATATTGTGTAAATGGCAGGTAATCTCTAATTGAAGGGTTGGGGCAAGGGAAGAAGGCAACCTGCAGAAAGCAGGATTTGGGCCAAGTGTTCAAAGAAGTCAGGAAATTCAGCAGGCAGAAGTGAAGGGGGAATGTGTTTTAGGCATAAGAATAATGGAGCACTTTATATCTGATCTTTGATTTAATATGGAAACGCTATAGTTTACTGAGTTAAAGGGATGGGGAAACTTTGACAATGATTAGATCAATTCTTTAGGAAAATTATTTTGTCAGGTGGAATGGAGTAGACAGAGACCTGATAGAGAAAGACCAACCAGAAGGATACTAAAGTATGGTCTAGGCATAAGGTAATGGGTCCCATAGCAGGGTATGGGAATCCATAATAGAAACTAAGACTTGGCTATGTGGGATAAATGCTTCTGAAAAGTCAGGGATGAAGCTGAGGTTCTAGGCCTGAGTGACAGGGAAAATGATGGTTTCTTTGACAGTAAAAGAAAAATTTGAAAGAAGGGAAAGTTGGGGGAAAAGGCAACAAATTCTATTTTGTGCTGCTTGAGTTAGAGATGTCTATGTGATATCCAAAAAGCAATAAAAGATTGTTAGCTATCACTCAGGAGAGAGACTATGGTTGGATATCCAGAATATATCTTATACTAGGAATCATCTGATGCTAATTGAACCAATGGGAGATGATATCACCCTGCAAAACAGTAAAGGAAAAGAATAAGTCAGCAAATAAGGAAATTGTGAAGGTGAGAGAGTGGGGATAATAAAGGGGACAATCTGCTGAAAAAGATGAGAGGGAATGGGATCAAGCGTGCATGTAGAGGGGTTTGCTTTGGCAAGGAGAAGAGCCTCTATGAGAGAGGAATGAACATGCAACAAGGTTCTAAGGAGAAGGAAGAAGTGGGTAAAACATCTTCTTATCTTCTCATCTCTCCATCATCACCAAGAAAGGAAGAAAAACAAAACTCTTGTTAAAAACACACATGGTCAAGCTAAATAAATCTGCCCATTGGCCATATCTGAATAGGTAGACAATAAGAATTGAACACTTATTATGTGCCAGGCACCGTACTAAGTGCTAGGGGTGTAAAAAGAAGCAAAAGACAATCCCTGCCCTCAAAGAGCTTATAGTCTAAATCTGTCCTAATTGGCTCTCTGAGTCAATCACCTATCTATCAGGAGGTATGTAACGTGTTCCATCATGAGTCCTCCCCAATCATGGCTGATCAGAGTTCCTGATTCTTCCACTTGTTTATCTTTGCAATATTGTTGTTACTTTACAAGCTTTCTCCTGTTCTGCTCACTTTACATCAATTCATACAAGTCTTAGGTTTCTCAGAAACTATCTGCTCCATCATTTCTTTCTACACATTAGAATTCAATCACATTCATATGCTGTAGCTGCCTTTATGGCTGTTAGAACAAATTGTTCTCATCCAATCTGTCTTCCAGGGGAAATCTTCATATGCTTGGGGGAGACATCCCCTTGTTCAGCCATTCCCCAATAATGGGAACTTCCTGTCCCTGTTTCCAGTTTTTTGCTACCACAAAAAAAAAAGCTGCCATAAACACTTTTGAACATAAGGCTCCTCTTCCTTGTTATTTGCTCTCTTTGGAGTATAGAACTAGTAGTAATATCACTAGAGTTAGAAAGATCTAAGTTCAAATCCAACCTCAGATACTTATTAGCTGTTTGACCCTGGGTAAGTCACTTAACCTTGTTTACCTCAGTTTCCTCATCTGTAAAATGAGCTGGAGAAGAAAATAATAAAGCACTCTAGTATCTTTGCCAAAAAGACCCCAAACAGGGTCACAGAATGCTGAACACAACTGAAACAACAACAATACAAATTTATAATAAGGAGAATCTTCTTGGATAAGGTTTGGTATATCTCATTCTAAGAAATAAATTTTCTTTACACTTTTTTTTTCCATAGCTCATTTCTTTTTTCATGTCTTCCTCTATACCTCATTTGGTTTATAAGTTCATTTTTTTAGCTTTGAGAGAAATTATTTTCTATTATATTAATAAACCATTATAAATTAGGATCCAGGCTTTTTATTTCCTCATTGGGGACCAGCCTCCATAGGTGAGTCAGCCAGTTTCTGAAGGGCATGACTGATAGAAGAGATTGTCCTAATCCTAGGGGTACATGCTTCGTGATCCTGGGTAGGACAACACTCACCTAGGAGACCTTACTTCTGTTTGAAGTGTAAACCCAATCTAATCTAGGTGAATTCTTGCCCTGAATGAATAAGACCAAGTCCTTGCACCCTTCTACTTAAGTCTAGGGTGACCCAGCTCATGAAGGAGAAAAAAACCGGAGGCATTTGAGTGGAGATGGATTTCCTGTCCAGACTACTGTAGGCAGCTGAGTCTCATGATCAAGCCAGGATCTCAGCAGGAGCTGAAGGTTTAGTCCAATTAGGTTGATTTTCACCTGTCAGGCAGGGGCACCCTTTCTTCCAAAGGTATTGAAAGCACTGTCTTCATGATTTTGTCTTTGATTACTGAGAGAAACCCCTGACCATCAATTTATTGGTTAGCTGAATTAATATATAATTAATATTAGTATGTTATATAATAATTATTATATATAAATATATAATTAAATATATCTGAATATTAATTAAACAGAAATTCTGTCTCCCTGGCTTTTCATTCATCACACTTCATTTCACCCCACTGCCCCCCAATCTTTTCTAGGAATTCTACTTGGATATTTTGCTCAAGCTGTGTTTTTCTTTGAGGCTTCGCTTTTAGATGTTTTGAAGGCATCCCCTTCTGGTTTTTGTCTTGAGTGTCCTTGTCACCATAAAAGGGTAGAGGTTATTTTTTGGTTCACTCTTTTTTCCTCTTTATTTCATGACTGGATCGTAAGTTAGGGCCACTTGGAACACTTCCGGGAAGAACGCCTCGATAAAACCTTTGTCTTCCTGGGTCCTTCTGTGGCTTTCTTGGGGTATTAAGTGTTGTATTAATCCAGGATCTCAGAGACAGCTCAAGCTTGATACCTGCAAGCTTTTGGTGTTCTCAAAGTGGTCTGATCCCAACCACAGGAATCTCCCAATGTTCTTTCCCAGCCCTCTGATGATGTCACTCCTCTGCTCAGGAAGCACTCCCTCCTGCCTCTTGCCTCTAAGAAAAATTACAAACTCCGCTGTGACAGTGAAACTCTTCTACAAACTGGTCTGGCCTGCCCTGTTAAGCCAACTGCACATTACTCTCCTTCTCACACTCCGTATATTCCAGCCACACTAGTCTACTGGCTATCACTGACGATAGGGAACTGTATTCCCAGTACTTATCAGTGCCTGGTCCAGAAATACTTGTTGAACGAATGAAAGACAATAACTACTATTCATAAAGTGACAAACATGTGCTGGCTATAAAGCCCAGAATCAGATCTCCTTAAGAACAGGGTTTAAAGTCCTAGCGAAAGGTGACTGGAAAGTTGAACAAATATTTTTTTAATTAGCCTATATTTTATGTCCAGAAAAGCTGTTATTCCCTATGTAATGTTTTGATCTAGCTGACTAGCTCAGTCTACAATCTGTCTTAGTTTTAGTGCACATTATTTTCATTCACACACTTTATATTCTACCCAAACTGCCCTACTTACTATTACCGTTAGATGGTATTTTATATGCTGTTTCCTTGCCTTTGCCTGTAACAAACTCTGCTTATTAAAAATAAATTTTATTGATGTCTTTTACAATTCCTCCTTACCTCCCTTCTCTGATAGCCTTCCCTTATAACAAAGAATTTTTGAATAAAAATAGGAAGACAAAATCATATATCATCATAAATCAATACATCATAAAAGAAAATCTAATATATGCATTGTTTCACTCCCATGAAGCCCCCTCCCAAATCCATCTAGATAAAGAAGTAGGGAGAGGTATTTTCTCATACCATTGCAAAAATATTTCATAACTGCTTATTACATGCCAGGCGTTGGTAATATCAACACAAGAACGCCTGGAAGAGGTGTATATTGACAAGTAAATACAAAGACCTATAAATGGCCACTACCCTTACAACTTGGGGGGAGACAAGCAGAGTCAGTCACTAGAAAAAAAGAGTAATAACAAAACCAACAGCTAAATTTAAATTCTGTGTAATTCCATATAAACTCACTTTACAACATTCAAGTCAGCTATAATGTCTACTAAATTATCTTTTTTATTTCAGGTAATCAATAAAATACAATATGCAAACTTTAGTGGATGATTTTTAAATTGGTCTTATATGTACAGTACTAATGAAAACAAATAATTTACATGACATTTTCATTCCTCTAAGTGTATCATGATAAAAATAAATCAACTCACCTTTTCCTGCAGGCTGGGGAACTGCAAATCCAGGCAATAAAAATGGTGCCCCTGTGGTAATACCAGCTGGTTTTAGTTCACTGACACCATATGTTGTTAGAGAAGTTATCAAATTAACTAGATCTTTCAAAGCATCCTTGGATTCTGCCTCTTTTGCTTGTTCCAATCTATAAAAGGTAAGATGAGTCTGATTTACAACAAAAAAATTCAGGGCCTTAAATTTAACACAAATACTAAAAGTTAGTATTGCACTGGAATAACTACAAAACTCTACCTAAATCTACCTACCCACTTATTTTTATCTATGTTTAACATGCTGACCACAGACGAATACAGACATCTCCTTAGTAAGAAAACAAAAGGGACTGCTTTGTTTGAGCTGGTAGGCTGGGGAAGGAATCTATTTTGCACAAACTGGAAATTTCTAATGGAAATGACAGGCACCTTGGTGCTATGGGAGTAGTCACTCTTAGAATTTCTGATAAAGAAGGAAAAGAAAGCCAGGTATATATTAACATGAATCCTATGTTTTTCGTTTTTTTTTTTTATTTAATATTTTATTTTTCCCCAAGTACATGTAAAAATTTTTAACATTTGTTTTTTAAAATTTTTGAGTTCAAATTCCCTGTGCCTCCCCTAACTCCTCATTGAGAAAGCAATTTGATAAAGATAGACATGTACAGTCATGCAAAACATATTTCCACGTTAGTCACATTGTGAAAGAGAACAAACCAAAAAAATTAATAAAGAAATAAAGTAAAGAAAAAGTATGCTTTGATTCTAAATGAGGATCTGAAATTGGACAGCATTTTTCTTCCTAATCTTGGATCACTGTGTTGCTGAGAATAGCTAAGTCATTCCTAGTTGATCATCATACAATATTGCTGTTACTATATATAATGTTCTCCTGGTTCAGCTCATTTCACTTTGCATCAGTTCATGTAAGTCTTTCAAGGTTTTTCTGAAATCATCCTATGCATCAAGAGTATTCCATCACAATCATGTACCACAACTTGTTCACAGCCATTCCCCAACTGATGGACGTCCCCTCAATTTACAATTCTTTGCTACCACAAAAAGAGTTGTAATAAATATTTTTGCACACATAGATCCTTTACCTTTTTGTTTTTTTATCTCATTGGGATACAAACCTGTAGTGATATTGCTTGGTCAAAAGGCATATATGGTTTTACAGGCATAGTTGGCCCATAGTTTGGGCACAGTTCCAAATTGTTCTACAGGATAGTTGAAACAATATACAACTTCACCAACAGAGCATTAGCGTCTCAATTTCCCCACATTCCCTCCAACATTTGTCATTTTCCTTTCATGTCATAATAGCCAATCTGATAGGTGTGGGGGTGGTATTTCAGAGTTGTTTTAATTTGCATTTCTCTAATCAAAAGTGATTTAGAGCATTTTTTCATATTTCCATAGATGATCTCGATTACTTTGAAAATTGTCAGTTCAAATCCTTTAATTTATCAATTGAGGGATGGCTCTTATTTCTATATTTGCCTCTATTCTCTATATATTTGAGAAATTAGGACTTTGCCAGAGAAACATGCCGGAAATTTTTTTTTCACAGTAATTCCTTCCACCTATTTCCCCCTTTTATTATTCTCTCTCTTTTTACCCTTTCCATTCTCAAAATGTTCTGCTTCTGACTTCTACCTCTCCCAATCCACCTTTCCTTTTATAAGTAACCCCCATGTATTTGCACATGTGTGCATATGCACATACACACACACACACACACACACACACACTCTCTCTCTCTCTCTTTCTTTCTCTCTCTCTCTCCCCTTCCCCTACTTTCCTATAGAGTAATATAGATTTCTATACCCAACCAACTGTGTATGTTATTCCCTCTTTGAGCCACTTCCAATAACTGTAAGGTTCACACATTTCCCCCACCTCCCTTATCTTCCCTTCCACTGCTAAAGCTATTTCATACCTCTTTTATGTGAGGTAATTTATCCCATTGTTCCTCTCCCTTTCTCTTTCTTCCAATGCATTCCTTTCTCACCCCTTAACTTTATTTTTTTTTTTAGATAATTATTCCATTATATTCAACACATGAAAACTTGTACCTTCTCTCTATGTAGATGCCTTCTAACTGCCTAATAATGATAAAATTCTTAGGAATTACAAATATTAACTTACCATGTAGGAATGAAAACATTTTAATCACATTGATTTCTCTTTCCTGTTTACCTTTTTATGCTCCCCTTAAGTCTTGTATTTGAAAGTCACAACATTTTTTATTCAACGCTGGTCTTTTCATAAGGAATACTTGAAAGTCTTCTATTTCATTGAATATCCATGTTCTACGCTGAAGGATTATACTCAGTTTTACTGGGAAAGTGATTCTTGTAATTCTTGCTTTGTTGCCCTCAGGAATATCATCTTTCAAATCCTCTAATCCTTTAATGTAGAAACTGCTAAATTTGGTGTTATTCTGACTGTGGCACCACAGTATTTGAATTGTTTCTTTTTGGCTGCTTGTAACATTTTCTCTTGACCTGGGAGTTCTGAAATTTGGCTATAATATTCCTAGTTTTCATTTTGGGATCTCTTTCAAGAGGTGATCTGTGGATTCTTTCAATATCTATTTTACCCTCTGTTTCTAGAATATCAGGACAGTTTTCCCTGATAATTTCTTAAAAGATGATGTCTAGGCTCTTTATTTTTTTTATCATGACTTTCAGATAACTCAATAATTCTTAAATTTTCACTCCTAGATCTATTTTCCAGGTCAGTTGCTTTTCCAATGAGATATCGCACATTTTCTTCAATTTTTTTCATTTTGATATTTTTTTATTGTTTCTTGATGTCTCATAAAGTTATTAACTTCTACTTGCTCAAGTCTAATCCTTAGGGCATTACTTTCTTTGGTGAGCTTTTGAACTTCTTTTTCCATGTGACCAATTCTGCTTTTAAAGTTATTCTCCTCTTTATTGTATTTTTGTGCCTCTTTTACCATCTAGCCTAGACCATTTTTTAAGGAGTTATCTTTGTCAGCATTTTTCGTGCCTCCTTTACCAAGCTGAAGACTCCTTTTCCTTGATATTCTCACATCACTTTCATTTCTCTTCCCAATTTTTTTCTCTTTCTCTATTTCTTGATTTTTAAAAATCCTTTTTGAATTCTTTCATGGCCTGAGACCAACTCATATTTTTCTTTGAGGCTTTGGATATAGCAGTTTTGACTTTGTTGTCTTCTTCTGAGCTTGTGTTTTGATCTTCTCTGTCAATATAACTTTCTATAGTCAGGATATTTTTTCCTGTTGTTTACTCATATTTCTAGCCTAGTTCTTGATTTTTATTGCTAAAGTGGGGTTCTGCTTCCAGAGTGGAGGGGGTACTGTCCCAAACTTCAGGATTTTTATGCATCTCTTTTCAAAGACAATTTTGGCAACCTATAAGTTTTTGGTCTTCCAAGATGGTATAATCTAGAGAGAGCTGTTTACCCTGCAGACTAGATCCAAGTATGGGCAATGCAACAGAGTCCTGCCCCTGGTGCCAGCAAATGGACCCCCCATAACCTCCTTATGACCAGTTATCTGTGGGCTGAGAGGTCCAGAGAGTGCCACTGATTCAGTTGCCACCAAGGCCTGCAGGTTTGCTGAGGCATGGCCTGTGCTGCAATGTGCTCTACTCTCACCTCAACAAAATAGACCCCTTTCTGCAACCTTAGTTCTAAGTTGTTTTGGGTTGGAAAGTTATTTCACCCAGTCCTTTTGTGGGTTCTGCCACTCCCACATTTGTTTTGAGGCATTATTTAAAAGTGTTTAGAGGGGTTTGGGGGAAAGCTTAGCCTTTTTCTCTGCCATCTTGGCCTCACCTCCCAAACCCAGCATTTTTCTAGAACGAATTTCAAAGGGTTCAGAGGAAAGGCAAATAGGAGATCATGGACAAAAACTACATAGGAAAAGTCAGCCCAGAAGGGGAAGGTCTGTTTTGTTTTTTTTTGCTTTGTTTTTTGGAGGGGGAAGGGCAAGGCAATTTGGGGCTAGGTGACTTGCCCAAGGTCACAAAGCAAGTATGTGTTAAGTGTCTGAGGCCACATTTGAACTCAGGTCCTCCTGACTCCAGGGCCCGTACTCTATTCACTGTGCCACCTAGCCACCCCTAGGAAGTCCTTAATCAAGAAATTCCTAGGACACAAGGAGAAACAAATCTGATAAGGATGCAAAAAGAGCAGTATTGTCTAAAGAAATTAATTTAAGTGTTATTTATGAAATAATCTTTACTGATGTCTTTTGTTTCAGTTATTTTGGGATGTTGCCTCCTTTACTTTGCAGTAGAGTCCTACCTTATAATAACAACAATAATAACAAAAAGATAAAGCAAAACCAATCAATGATATATTATCTTACAGTATATGTAAAAATTCATACCCTCTAGTTTCCCAACCCCACCTCTCTCCATTTCAAATGAAAGAAGGAAGGTGTGTTTCATCATATATTCTCTGTGACCAAGATATTTCCTAATAATTTCCCAGAATTTAGATTTCTTTCCATATAAGTCATTTTCCTTTATCTTACTGCAGCCATCATATTTACTATTTCTATATACTGTTTTTCTAGTTCTGCTTATTCCACTCTATCAGCTCACTGAAATCTCTTTTTCTCTTATTTCCTCAAATATCTAACAGTTAAACAATGTAATTACATTAATTTATCATAATTTCTTCAGTATATGTGGGATCCTTTTGTTTCAAGGGTTTTTGTTACTGTTATAGCAAAAAGTGTTCTGATAAACATTTTAAGAGACATGGGCCCCTATTACAAACTCTCTGGGATGAAATTCCGTTAGTGGAGTTGCTGGGTCAAAAGTCTGGTCAATTTTCTTGCATAATTTCAAATCGTTTTTATATTGTATATGTAGAATACTTCAGAGCTACATCTCTGGTGTATTAGTAATGTTCCTGTATTCCTACAACCTTTTTTAACACTATTTCTGTTACTATCTTTACCAATTTCATGAGGATGAATAAAATCTCAGTTTTAAAATTTGAAATTCTCTCAATATTAATGATCTGGCACATTTTTGTATACCATAATAATGGGAAACATTATATAGCATTTCAAGATTTGGAAAGCACTTTACATTCACGATCTCAGGTGCTTTGATCCTAACCATAATCCCATGATAGCTGCTATTATTATAGCCTTCTTACAGATATGGAAACTGAGGCTGAAGGCAGTTTAAATGACTACACATCTAGTATCTGAGTCAGAATTAACACTCTAGTCTTCAAGACTCTCAGTTCTACATTCTGCTGATTAAGCCATTTTAGACTGTCTCTTCATATCCTTTGCCCACTTATTTACTAGGAAATACATCGCAACCATAAGTTAAAGTCAGCTGGTCCATATGAACAGCATCCTTATGTCCTAGAAGGACTGTCTGGTATGTGACCAAGTACCAATGACCTCTGAAAGAACATGAAAAATGAGAAGAGAAAAATCTCTATTCCCCATTCCCTCTCCCCCACAAAAAGATAAGAGAAGAATCTACAGACAATGCGGTGTCTGTTATTCCTGGGAAAACTCTACAATATGTTACTAGAGAGATGGCAACTTACCATCCAGCAAAGGAAGCAGTGATTACAAAGAAACATCAAGAACAAATCATTCCAAACAAAACTTATTCCTTTTTTTTGACAAGGTTATTAGAACGGTAGATCAGGGAAAGATTTTAACAAAGTATTTGATAAAGTCTCTAATGCTATTTGATGGGAGGGTGGAAGGGTGCTCCTGAATAATATGGGTACAGTGTTTCTGGAAAATGTGGCAACTCAAGAAGATAGGTTCAAGGGACCCCTTAACATTCCTCAACAAGGGGCACCCAAAAGTAGAATGAACTGCTTTGGGAAGTGAAGGAATCCTCCTCACTGCTGGCTTTTTCACAGAAAGTACAGAGAGCCACTCACTGGGTATACTGCAGACCAGACAGCCTCTGAGACACATTCCAGGGCTGACTCCATGACTTTAAATCCAGCAATATTGCCCCTTTTAAATATGTTTTACTAATGTCTTCTATCTTCAAACCATATTGACCTTTTTAAATGGTTTACTAATGTCTTCTATCTTCAAACCATGGCCATTTCTATGGGGAAAGTCATCCTTTCATCCTCCCAAATGAACACTTCTTTGAGACAATAAACATTTAGTAAAAATACACATCAGTAGAGAGGCTGCATCTAACAATGTACACAATATTCTACCACTATTGGGATAAGAGGAAAAAATACTGTTCAGTCAAAAGGTAGGCTTCTGAAGCATTTTGTAAAGGAACTTCTCTTTAAGATGAGAGTTATTTATATAGGAGGTCACTAAGGTCCCTTCCAACTCTGAATTTTGGAACTCTTCAAATTGTAAAAATATTCTTCCTGAAATAAACTGGAAACAAAGCTATCTCCATGGAAGACTTTCATATGTGTCTGGGTTTGGCTGATTTGACAGGACAACATGACACATATTGTGAAATGAGCTAAATAAATGCTTTATTTAAAAAAAATAATAAATGCTTTATTTATCAAATAACTGGCTTTTAATATTACTGGGTTTGTTCCAGCTGAATGCAATTCTGAGGCCAATGTAGGTTTATAAATAAGTGACTATAGATAATTTGCAAAACATTTGGTAAGATGAAGCCCTTTTAGAAAGATTTCTCTAGATCTTCTCTTAAACTTTCTTCTAGCATGGCTCCTTCACTTGAGTCTGACTCTAATCATTTCAATAATACCTGTCTTGAGACACAGGTCCAATATATGTGTACCTTCTAGGAGAATGGATGGTTGCTGCTAGCATACTGAATATAACAAGTTTATGCAGCCCTTATAGCCAAATCTAATTCTTCTTAATAAGGAGTAAAGAAGAGGCAGTCAAAAGTAAACTAAAGAGGGAAAGTTTCTTCATCAGGCACAAGATAGGTCAATGCTAAAGTTTTTTCACAACTACCAAGGGACTGCCTAATAAGGAAGGAAAAGGCTTTATTTCTCCTCTTTTTTGCCACTCTTGCTATACCAATTCTCCAGAGCACATCAGACCTTCTAGATAATCATACCTTTACTAGAACACAGTAGTGAATTAAGGCCATATACTTCATTTGTTTATGGCCAGGGAATGGGGTTGGGTATGTGGAATGACAAGAAAAAAGCAAATAAAGGCAAGTGATATTGTGAAAACAAGCATTAAATTGAAACAAATTTTCATTCTGTTTCCCCCCCCCAAAATAACTGGATCTAATTATGCAAATACACACACAAATCACACATAAATGAGACAAAAAGAATTAGACTTGACAGAAAAAAATATTAATAAAACAGGTGCTTCATACCTGAGCAAGAGATCACAGAGAAAGTTATATCCTTGCCATATCCTAAAGTCATCGAGCAGTGTTTGAGAAACATCACTGGAATCTTTGAGAAAGCAAGAAAGCCCAGCAAACATTTCAACAATCTCTAGGGGAGAAAGATCATCTGACTGCTGCATATTCTGCACACACGTTGACAAACATTCCTTTTCTGCAAAAACAAAAAGTTACAACTATATGCTCAGAAAAAACAATTTTCAATTACTTTGCACATTTTTATTCATCCTTAAATGTGGCTAAGCTAGATTTTAAATATTGAGAAATGGCACTGTTACATTTAAAATGTTAGACATTAAGATTTATTTTAACTTCTTTTGAAAGTAAAAAGAAATTTCAAATTATTTAGGGAAAAAAATATACTTCTAAAGAAGAAATTTTATACAGAAAAATGCTGAGGAAATATTCAATTCAAGAAACATTTATCAAGTGCCATCACATGCAAGGCATTATAAACATGGAAAAATCTCAAGAGTCAACCTCAGAATCAAAAGACCTGAGTTCAAATCTTGCTTCTGACACATCTTAATTGTTAATAACTTTTCAGTGCACAAAGTCACTCATTCAACCTCAATTGCAAAGCAAGTACAAATCGGTACCTGTAGAAAGAACTTTTTCACATTAATGAAATAATAAGTCTACTTAAAAAACAAAAACCAAAATATAATATACAAGCACTAGGCTAGATCCTATGGATACAAAAAGGCAAAAACAAGCAGTACCTGGACTCTGGAGGAAGACACGTCAATATAGGTTAAACACTGTTCTGTGTGTGTGTGTGTGTGTGTGTGTATGTGCATGGTCTAGTTCCATCAGAGGATAAGAAGAATAGTTATGATCCTCACAACAACCCAGGAAAGTGAGTACTACTATTATCCCCAGTTTATAGTTAAGCAGACATAAATTAACTTGCCGAAGGTCACACAGCTGCTAAGTGTCTGTGTCCAGTTTTGAACACAGGCCCTGAGTCCAAGCTTGGCACTGCACCACCTAGCTGGGAGCACAGGCACAGAGCTGGCAAGGACGTTAGGGCCCATATAGTCCAGCCTCTTTATTTGACAGATGAGGAAACTGAGACCCACACAGGTTAAGTGACTTACCACAGTCTATTTCCATGTTACAGTTTGAAATTCTTACATTGTGATGTATAAAGATAACAGATAAAGGAATATCTATTGCTTTCAAGAAAAATTAGAAGGGTGCAAATGCAGTGCAGAATTATACAGAAATAGTTGAGACAAAAGGAACACAGAAAGTTGCAACCAGTTTGGGACACAATCCTGTCAGTCAAAATTTATGAGTGGTTTTGTAATTGATTCTCTTATCTTTACTCAATTTTGCATAAAGAAACACATCTCATGTAAAAATCAAAAGATTAAACATAAAGAAATGTGAATTTATTCCACATTTTGTTTGAAACATCAAGTTTGATGTTTGAAACATCAAGTTTTGTTTGAAACATCATGTTTTGTTTGAAACATCAAGTTTGAAACATTACAAGTCCAGTAAAATTTGGGCTAGGATAAAAAATAAACAAATTATTTGGAAACAAAGCCCACTATCTCCTATTTAGAAACTGTGGGGGCCTTGACATGAAGATGCATCTAATAAGTAAGGATTTTCATAAGAATTGGGGATAAGAAAAGCCCCCCCTAAACTGTGCTATCAGTTTCATCAGCGTCTCTGTTAACAAGCTATGCAATTATGTTGGTGTAGGCAAGTCCCTCCCACACAGATGATAAACCCTGCCCACATGAGTGCTTTCATGAGCCTCCACAACACAAAACCCTTCATCATCTATCAGTCAACATTCTAGTAAAAGCCTCTCTGCATGTAACTAGGCTGATCCTCTGCTCCTCCTGGGCCTTTGTACTTTAACAGAGACTGTGCTCTACCTTAAACACAGCCTTGGGAAATAGCATTCACCAGCATGAAGCATCAGGGTAGGAACTTAGTAAGGGATATTGTTGACAGCAAATATTATTTGTGCTTCTGATGGAGACGAAAAATTTCTTCAAGGATCAAATGAGCCCACCCACAAAACCTCAAAAATGAAATCTCACATTTTTAGAGGGGAAGAATGATTATGACTGAACATTCATGCTGAAGTAAAACAGATTCTTCCAGATCTATATTTTGGAATTTATAAAAACTCATTGTATTTCATGCTATACCTAAATAAAGATGGATGGGTATATTTTCATTACCAACTTAAAAAAAAAAAGAAAATCTGTTCATAAATACTTTTATTTTGAAGGGAGAGAAAAACCAGTCAAAATGGAAAAAAAAAAAAAAGATTTTACCCACCATGAATGTACTTGACCACATTGACACTAAGCCCATGACGGGATATGGTCATGAGGACCTCCCCAGCACTCTTCCTCCAAGGCAAGTTATAGGGAGGGCACCAGGAGGTTATGGCACTGAATAAAAGCTGCAGATCATCTTTCTGAGCCAGCTCTTCTGCTGGGGACACAAAACTGCAGAGTTTCACCAATATCTGTGAATGAAAAAAAAACCAATCAGTCAAGAAACTGATGGTGGGAGGTTAGCTGTGGGAGAAGGAAAGAAGAAACAGCCCTAAAAGGCAGCTTTAAGGGAGCACTACATTAGGACCAGGTGGAACCAATGGTTTTGATTTTAAAGTATGAAGCATATATACTATATACTTATAACTATATTAAGCATATATACTATATACTTATTTATATACTATAAACTGGAGCTATGCTATATTACAATCACAGCATGTGCTTTAAGTTTTACATAAGACTTACATTTTAATTTTTTTAGCTGTTTTATATAAAAGAGATCCATTTGTCTCATACTATTATAAAAATGCAACCACAATAAGAATCACATCTTGTCTTGATATATAATATTCCAGGAACTGAATTATTCTTATAAGAATGAAGAACTAGGAAGTGAGGAAAAAGTAAAAGCTCTAAAAACAAAGGAATCTGGGGAGAATAATTGTTTATACAAATAGAAAAGGAAAAAGTTGCCTTAAATCATCAGGCCATCTTAATTTAATCCACCTCATCATTTAAAAAGCAATTCTCCACAACTGCACAATTAGGCGTATATCACTGAGATTTTTAAAAAAGGAAAAGAATTCATATGTACAAAAATATTCATATTATGTTTCTTTATTGAATCAAAGAAATTAAGGAGGCATCTAGTAATTGGGAGTAGCTGACCATATTATAGCATAATAACACAGTGGAGTATGACTATACCATAATAAATGATGAAAGGGACAAGTGCAGTGAAAACTGGGAAGATTTATAAATGACAAAGCAGAACTGAGTAGAATAAGAACAATTAATAAAATTACAACACTATAAAAACAAATAGCATCGAAAGACAAGTCTAATGAATGTGATTCCAGAGCACCAATGATGAAACAGGTTACCCACCTCCTCACAGAGGTGATAGAATTAGGGTATATAAAATATCTATTTTATGGCATGGCCACTGAGAGAATATGATTTAGTTGACTATGCATATGTTACAACTTTTTAATTTTGTTTTTTGACCCTAGTAGGAGTCCAGTGGGGAGGGAAGAGAGAAAATCCAACTGTCAGTTGAAAAAAAAATTTAAGTTTTTTAAAAAATCACTTTGAAGCATTTGAACTTTAGCTTACAACTTTTACTCAACTAGAAAGAAGAATGAAAGTTGGCTGGTACAGTGGGTAGAGGACTGGCTCTGGAATCGGGAAGACATGGGTCCACTACCATCCCAATTCTGACACATACTGGCTGACCGATCACTTAATGCTTCTAGAACTTCTCTAGAACTGTTAAGTACCTGTGTGTGCGTGCACATCTATATTAGCAGACAACGTTTCCCACAGGTAATTCCTCCCTATACCAATGAAATCACAGGAATAGTTAAAACACACACACAGAGAAAATAACAGTAATTGCTACATCATCATCATTGTTGTTATCATTATTTCACTTAAATGTCTCATGGGTTGAGACTTGTAGTAAGAGTAAGGTATAAACAGAGGGCTGGCCTACACTCAGTAGTCCTCTAAGTGATATCAAAGGGTCTGGGCACAGCGCTTCTTAAACTGTGGGTCGCAAGAAGCTCTGAGCTGGCGGATAACCCCAGCATGCTCGACACACATCTCGTGCAAAAGTTAGAGAAGGAACACGGAGAATGTGTCACAAGATGGAAGGGAGTAGATCGGCTGCCATTCGTACTGCCAGAGTGAGCAGCCTTCTGACTGAGATAAGGATGCAACTGTTGGTAGACAGCCACTCAAACCCTGTGCTTTATTTTGCCTTTGTATAAAATGATCTCATTCCTCAGCATTCCGTAATCTACATCTAGAAATGAGGTAAGCAATAAAGACAGGGAAATGAATCTTTGAAGAACTCTGATCATCCTGGTGACAGACTCACCAATCTGTGAAGTCAGAAGTCAGAAATAAATTTCCAAGTTGACAGATACTTTCTATTACAAGATCTATTAGGAAATTTGCCCTTCTCCTGCCTGGTGAAGAAAGAGTGTTATCCCATAACAAGTGAGCCAACTGAGAGGAAAGAGAACATAAAGATAGGATCCACATGTCATGGACAGGTAAGTGGTAGTTAAGTAAATAAGTGTGCAGAGGATCCAGGGATAGGAAATTAATGAGTACAGAGAACGCGTCACATACATACACATGCACAAGGAGCGTGCAGAGTTCCTTAAATATATCTATGTATTTTCCTCATTGTTGTTCAGCCGTTTCATTCATGCCTGACTCCTCATGACCCCATTTGGGGTTTTCTTGGTAGAGATCCTGGAGTGGTTTGCCATTTCCTTCTCCAGCTCATTTTAGAGATGAAGAAACTGAGGCAAACAGGGTGAAGTGACTTACCCAGGGTCACACAGTCATAAGTATCTGAGGCCAGATTTGAACTCAGGTCTTCCCAACTCCAGGCCTGGCACTCTATCTACCACACAACCTGACTGCCCCACTGAGAGAAGATAACTGTCACTATTTCTAATTGTCTTAAGCCCCAAAATATGAACTAGCTTGACCTTACCTAAATCACACTGGTTCTTTAGGTGAATTAAAACCATTTCTATAATATTTTGTCTGAATGAAGCATAAACAGAATGAAAGCATCATAAACAACTGCATCCCTTTGTCACTCCTGCATAGATATTGGCACAACAGTAACTGTTCAACATAAGAAAGTTATGTCAGGTCGGCTCGATGGTGCAGTGAATAGAGCACCAGCCCTGGAGTCAGGAGAGCCTGAGTTCAAATGTGACCTCAGACACTTAAAACTTACTAGCCATGTGACCTTGGGCAAATCACTTAACCCCAATTGCCCTGCCTTCCCCCTCCAAAAAGCAAAAATAAGAAGAAGAAAGTTATGTCACAAAACACAATGAAACATTCATCTGTCACAAAAAAAAAAGGTCCTTGAAATGACTGATAATTATCACTGAAGCACTATCTGACTCATGAGGGAATTATAAAAGTAATCCCTCACTTGCCTGGCAGTAAACAAAACAAATGTTGTAATACAGAAGAAAGAATCCTGACCACAGGATCAGAAGACCTGCTTCCTAACGCCAACACAGCCAACTAGTTCATAAGAGTTGTGGTCTAAAAATTTGCCTGTCAGTTATTTGGAAATTAGTCATTTCCTTACATAGAATAATTAGTAAGAATAGATGACATTTCTATAGCCTTTAATCTCACTGAAACACCCAGCAACTTTGTGAGGTATCATTATGGATATTATTAAGAAAACTAAGGGGATGGCTTAATGAATAGAGTGAATAGAGCACAGGCCCTGGGGTCAGGAAGACCTGAGTTCAAATCCAGCATCAGACACTTAACACTTATTAGCCATGTGACCTGGGGCAAGTCCCTTAACTGCAATTGTCCTGCCTTCTAAAAAAAAAGAAAAAAAACAAAAACAAAGAAAAGAAATAAGAAAACTAAGGGGGTGGCTAGGTGGTGCAGTAAATAGAACACCGGCCCAGAGTCAGGAGGACCTGAGTTCAAATCTGACCTCAGACACTTAACACTTACTAGCCATGTGACCTTGGGTAAATCACTTAATCCCAATTGCCCTGCCTTCCCCCCTCCAAAAAGCAAAGAAAAAAAAAAAAGCGAAGAAAACTAAGGCTCTAACACACAGGTGAGCATGTTTTTCAAATCAGCAGATGGCACAGAGTTGGAAGGGAGAGCCAACAGAATGGATGGATGGATGGACTGCAGAACCAGGATGCAAAAAGATGTTGACGGACCAGACCTGAATCAAACAAGATGAACTTAATGGGGATAGATGTTTTGCACACTTGAATTCAACAAATTTACTTTACAAATCCAGGATGGGAAAGCTTTGATTAGACAGAAGTTTGCCTGGGGCAGGGAGGGTTCTGGAAGTTTTAGTGGACTGCCAGCTCAATACGAGTCAGCGGTGTGACATGGCAGCCGAACCCGCACGATCTCTGGCTACAAGAAGAGAGTTGGGAAGAAGCATGTCCCAGGCCTGCTACACTCTGCTCTCGTCAGCCCACACCTGGACTGCTGTGTTTGGGTCTGGCCATCGAGCTCGTTCCGCCCTATTTTCTTCAAAGCAGGCCCAGTCCCCAGCAATAGAACCAGAGCCCAGCTTCTACCCACCTGGACAAAGACTTTCTGGAGAAGTCCTCGGCGCTCACCCAGTGGTAGCTCATTCTGTGCACCTCCGACTACCTCAGGCACATGTGGGAGGTCAAAGAATAGATAGAGACATTTAACCAGTGTGGAAGGCACGGACATAGTGGTCATGCAGTCTACAGTTTTCTGGAAAACAAATCCAAACAGATGCAAACATTATGCAATTGAACAAACTGTAACACTCAAATTGTAATTATAAAACATATAATCTGAGGTAACATCATTTTAAAGACTGCAAAGATAAAAAATATTCTGAGAAACAAAATCTTCCATTTCCAAACTTATAGCACTTGTTTAAATATTATAACATAAAGACTCTTCTGAAACATCACAGAATCTCGGGGCTAGGAGGGCTTAAAACAAAATCTAAAGCTGGGATGGGGAACCTGTGGCCTTGAGGTCACATGTGGCTTTCTAGATCCTTAAGTGCAGCCTTTTGACTGCATCTGAATTTTATAGAACAAATCCTCTCATTAATTTTATTAGATTCTAATGCATTCTTAAACCTTTGGGAATAACTCCACCTTTGGCATTCCAAACATAAACAAATCTATTCTACTTTTCTGATTTCCAAATCTTACCAAAAATTATCTGATGGTTTTGGGTTTCATTTTATCACCTTGCCTTTAATTCTTAATTATCACACTCCCCTAATTCTATGTGTGGAGTTTGTTACTGGACCTAAGATCACAGCATTAATCTGAACACTGATAATCTAAAAATCTTTCACAATTCTACTGTGAGATCTTTTTCAAATATAAAACTTAACATAGCTTCTGCATAGAATACCATTTTATTGATTATTTTTTAAGTAAACATTTAGACTGTAGAGAAATGGATGGAGAGGAAAAAGGAGAAGAGTATTTAGAGTCCAAAGAACTGGATCCAAATCCCAGCTCTGCAGCATGCCACCTGCCTGTGTGATTTGTGATAAGTCACTTAACCCTACTGGGCTTCCATTTTCTAATTTGAAAAAGGGGGTGTGGGTTAGATGATCGATCTTAGGAGACACTTATAGCTTCTAAGTCCTGTTGATTTAGAGTTAAATGACATTCGACTGGCAAGATTACAGGTAAATGAATCAATCAAAATCAGGGCTCAAATTCTTATTGAAATCCTAAGATTCATCTACCACTATCATTTTCTAACTCAAATAATTCAGATCCTTGAGATTTTAATGTCTGTTTCAAGTTTATGATTTTCATGAAGCATAAGGATAGAATTTATTTAATGAATAAACCAGCATTAATTAATCAACCAGCATTTAATAAGTGTCTATTATGTGCCAGACAGTGAATGAATGAAAAAAAAAAACTTTTACTATATGCCAAGCACTGTGAAGCAAGGGGGATAAAGGGAAAATGAAGAAAATCCCTGCTCTCAGGGAGCTTATGTTTGAAGGGAAGGACACAATAGATACAGTGGATGGAAAGGCACATTGGTCCTTAAAAGTACAGAGCTGGGGCAAACTACAAGACCTGGAGGTCTGAAAGGCAGAGCAGTAGAGTATATGATAAGGCCCAGTGGTCCTTAAGGATGGCATCATGACAAATGGTAAGGCCTGATGGTTCTAAGGTTTTACTGGAAGGACTACAATTGACCAGTCAATAAACATTTATTAGGAGATACAAAAAGAGGCAAAAGAAAGTCCCTGTCCTTGCAATGAGCTCCCAGTCTGCTCACAGTGACCAGCTACGTCTGCCCCACAAGCAAGGCAATGACTATGGTGAAGGAGAGACCAAAGGCCCTGGAACAGGAGAGGGGCTGGGTGTTAAGGAAAGCACTCTCCAGAACAAGGTTAGCTCCAACTTCTGAGGAGGGGCAGGTGGGGGTGGGGTCTGGTTCACTCCACTTTCCAGAAGGATCTAATTGTATAAGCACATACATTTCTTCCCCAGGTATAAGTAAGAGTGTGGGAACCTTTTCATTTTAGCTTTTCATCTCTTATTTATGGCTGCTTAGTACAATACTTAAGATATAGCAGGTACTTAATGAATGCTGGAGGACTGACTGAGTTTGCTTTTACAGTGCCTCACAACCTAGCCTCAACCTACCTTTCTAGTTTTTTCTTGTGTTACTCCCATTCCTACACACTAACCTCCTTGCTATTCCTCACACACAAAACTCCATCGCCCTTCTCTGTACCTTTGCCTTGGCTTTTCCCCACACTGGGACGCACTTCCTCTAATTCTTTATCAGAAGCCAAGTACCACCTCGTAAAACTAAGGGTTCAAGATAAGAGATAATCCTAATGCAAAACCATTTATTTAGAGAGGTAAATTAGATTAATTTCACCCTCAGGTGATAAAAGTGGTAAGAATTAGCTTTGGAGTCAGAAGACCTCTTTCAAATCCAGTCTCTGATACTTACGACTTGTATCCTGGGGCAAACAAGTCAACATCCCTGGGCCTCAGTTTCCTAATCTGTAAAATGAGAGGGGTGAACTAGATAGTCTCTGAGATCTCTTCCAGCTGTAAATCTATGAGACTATGAACTAGTCACAGAAGATAATGTTTTATTTGATAAGCAAATGGTCAAAATCTGGTAATGTATCTATAGAACACTAATGGAGTCATATAAAATATGACCAGCTCAAACACTTTTAAAGTAATATAAAGTATTTTTAAAAGCTCCAAAAGGAATACTTAGAATCACAAAACTGTGGTTTCAGGAAAAAGACTTATACAATTTTTTTTCTCCTAAGAATGCCAAAGTGATTCAGTGTAAATGTCAAAGTGATTTAGTGTTCCTTCTCTCATCACTGTAAAAAGTTTTAAAATAGAAAAGCATTTTTCCAAGACTAAAGTCTTCATTTATGCATGCATTAAAATAAGGGATCAAAGACACATCTGTTTGAGAAGAACTCTAAAACTTAACTTAAAACTTAATAAAAACACAAAGTTGCTTTTGGTCACCAAGACACAAAAGGTAAAACTAACCTGCCCAGAGGATGCTAACAAATTAATGGTCGTCAGAAGCATCCAACCTCTGCTGGCTTCTTCACTCTGGTTGATTTCCAGGAACTGGACTATGGCACGACTTGCTGCCTCTAGCGAAACACAAGAAGGACAATCAGGAGAGAAGGTGGCATGTCAAAGACAGACAAGAGCTAGAACGCAGCTCTCACTACCTGTGAACCGACGAGCTGCCCCACACAGTGGGGACAGGCATGGGGGAAACAGGACAGGCCAGTGGCAATTCCATGATTTCAAGTGGATTACAATCTTCGAGAGGCAAATGGCTCTAACTTCATGAAATGTGCAGAGAGCATATGGGATAAAGTGTGAAGTTAAAACAAGAGTTCGAGGATGGGAGAGGTGATACGAACAGTCAAAGAAAGAGAAAATTTAGTGCAGAGATGACTTTTGATTGAAGCTTGAAGGATAGGCAGGTTTGGGATCTGCTGAATTTGTGAAAACTGAAATAAACTGGAGGAGATAAATATGGACATCGTGCATACTTGCTGGAAGGCAGAGGAACACTGATAAGATTTCCCTGACTGTCCAGTATCATCTGGGACAATCTCTCACTGTATACCAGCTCCTGTCGCTGTTGCCTACAAACTTGCTCAGGTTTCTCCTATCCTTCCATGAAAAGGTAAAAAGAAAAGGAGAGAGAAAAAGAAAGGCTTCCCTCAATAGTATACAGTTTTTCCAGCTGACACGATGGTATGATGAGCACTAAAAATAAATTAAAAGTCATAGTAAAAGGCTGTAGGAAAGAATGCTACAAACCCATCCTTCTAGTTCAAGACTGCGCAAAAAAAAGACTGCCAGAAACCTGAAGCTCTTAGTGGGAAAAAAAGCCACATCAGGCAGAAGGTGCAACATGCAAACAACCTGGAGCCATATAAAGGGAAAATGTCAGACCAGTGCCCGCACAGAGCAGACCCATAGCCAATATGGGAGGCCCCATAGAAGTAGGACCACTCTGGTACCTACACTATGAGGGACAGGTCCACACTAGCAAATTAGAAGCCTGACAGCCACAGCAAAAATAAAAAGGAGGGGAAGGAGCCTCAGAACAGCACCCAAGTAGCTCACACACAGCCACAGCAGGAAACAGGGCAAGGCCATTGAAAGGCAGCCCAGTCTAGGGCCACAGCAGGAGATTAAGCCAAGGCAGTGCCTTAGAAGTATACAGAGAAAAACATAAGTTAAAATGGACAATTTTGATTACATAAAATGAAAACTTTTGTACAAAGCTAATTAATAAAAACTGAAATGGAAACAGATAAACGGGGGGTGGTGGAAATCTTTGCAGCAAGTGTCTCAGATAAAAGATTCATTTCCAAGATATCCACTGGTCATTTGCTTCAAGAAACTCCACACTGAGAACACCTGGAAATGGCATAACCAAAATTCAAAACTTCCAGGTCATAGAAAAAAATCTTTCAAGTGTCTGATACATACATAATAAAGAGGTCTGGAGAAATGCCAGCTGGCTGACAAGTAGTTAAAAAAGAAAAAGACCAGGACTCAGGAACCACAATAAGGATCAGAGAAGATTTTACTGCAACTATTATAAAGGAAAGATTATCCTGGATATAGTATGGCAAAAAGCAAAAGAGAAAGGCTTTCAAACCAAGAATAACTTAGCCTACAAAAATGATAGATATAAACGGACCTTTAAAAGAACAGAGGACTTTCAAGCAGTCTTGATGAAAGAACAGAAACAAATAGAAACGTTGTTGCTGTTGGTTTATTTTTAGTTTATTCTTTTCTATTTCTCTCTTCCATAACTGTAACCACCTACCTCAATTTAACAATTAAAAACAAAACACCAGCCCTCACAACAAATGCGTATGATCCAGCAAAGCAAATTTCCACGTTTGCTATGTCCAAAATGTAATTCTCATTCTGGACTTTCTAAGTCTGTCACTTCTCCTGGAGGAGGAGGGAGGCGGTAGCCATCTTCAGCCTCCTAGAAGACTGGACAGTGTGTGGGACAGTAGTTCAAGAAGACCTAAGTCTGAATCCTAACTCAGGCACTTAATAATTGTGTAACCCTGGGCAAGTCTTCAACCTTTTTCAGTCTCAGGTTCAAGATCAAGTGAGTTCCATATGAAAAGTGCATTGAAAACCCTGAAGCACCATAAAAGTGCTAGTTATTGTTATGATTCAGTCCTCTGCTATAGTGGAAGATCATGGACTAATTAATCAGAGTTCTCAAGTCTTTCAAAGCTGGTTTTCTCTATAGTGTTCTCACTGTATAAATTGTTTTCCCAGTACTTCTCACTTAACTCGGCATCAGTTCAGCTCTTCCCAGTTTCCTTTTAAAATGTACATTCAACAATTTCTTATGACAAAATAATATTCCATTATATTCACATATTATGCCATTTTTAGCCATTCTCCAAGAGGTGCTCTCCTCTTTAGCTTCCTACATGGGGCTTCTTTGAAAAGATCTGATGTAAATATTTTTGTACAGATAGGTCCTTTTCTTTCTTTGCTGTCTGGAGGTCTAAGCCCAGTCGTAGGAGTAGTACAACTGGCTTAAAAGGTATACAGAGTTTAGTAACTCTGTGAGACAAATTGCTTTTACAAGATGTCTAGTCCAACTCCCATCTCCAAACGGGGCATTAATTTGCCTCTTTTCCTAAAGCCTCTCTGATATTTGAAACCTGAGAGTGAAATAGCAAGCACCCTAATACACGCAGGACAACCTGCTAGCATAGGTTCTTGGACCTGCTTTTGTAAAAGGAAAGCAACTTTTAAGTTGGTCAATCTACTTTAATTACATTCAGTAGTTCAGGGGAAAAGTCAGCACCCTGAATATCAGAGAAAATACAAGCAGAGAAATTAGCACAAAGACCTGTGCAACAGACAGGGTTCTTCTGACTGCCTGAATAAAAACAATACTGCTATACACTTTAGATACACCACTGGATGGAGAGAGCCTTTATATCTGAGCAGTCAGGGGTCCTAAACATACAGCTATTCAGAGTCTCATCCAGGGAATCACAAGGTCCTTCTCATAAATGAACCCCCAAAGCAAAATACCAATTCAGAGAATATATATACTTCTCAGAAGGCATCAAAATCCTCGTGACTCAGTGTCTAGTTGGGTTAGTACCAAAAGGTGTAAAAGCCTTCCTACAAGCAAGCCTCCCCTAAACAAGCTCCTCCTTAGGCAAGTCCCTACCCCGATGGGCTCCACACGAGGCCCATTAATGGGCAGGGAAAATCTTATTATCCCATTAACATTACAGAGAGTTACTTTAATTTGCCTTTCTTCCATTAGTAGTGATTTGGAGCATTTTTCTTTCAGTGATTGAGAGTTTGAAAACTGCCTGTTCACTTAGTTATTAAGGATTGGCTCAGTCTTATAAATTGAAATCAGTTCTATGTAAATGAAGGTATCTATGTATGATATGAAACTTTTTTCAGAAAACTTTTCCCCCAATTATTTGTGTCACTTTTAATTTTAACTACATTAAAGTCAGTAACTAAGCATTTACTAAGTGCCTACCACCTGTCAGGAACTATAGTAAGTGTTGAGAACACAAAGGAAAAATCTCACTCATTTGTACAAAAAAAATTTAACTTTATATAATCAAAATTGTCCATCTTATTTTTGGTGATGCTATCATGTATTTCATGAGGAATTCCTATATTCATAGATCTGAAAGATCATTTTTCCCTTGTCTAGTGCCTTTATTAAGTGCATAAGATGCTTAATAACTGCTGACTCGCTGACTGAGGCATCCATTGGGCATTTACCTTAGTTTGAGACATTGGTCTGCAGACCCCCTTTCTGTCAGATTGCTTTCCAGTTTTCCAAGAAATCTATGTCCAATGAAGAGTGTTATCTGAGGAAGTGGGATCTTTGGGTTTAATGAACACTGAGCTACTGTGTTAGTTGGCTTCTGTTGTGTACCTAATCTGATCTACTATCCTAGTTACTAAATCATTTTTTTAAATTACTACTTGGGGGAGGCTAGGTGGTGCAGTGAGTAAAGCGCCGGCTCCAGAGTGAGGAGGACCTGAGTTTGGTTCCGGCCTCAGACACTTAACACCCACACACACCACACACACACACACAAAAACTAGCCATGTAACCTTGGGCAAGTTACTTAATCCCAATTGCCCTCCAAAAAGGCAAAACAAAAACAAAAAAACAACCCAACAACAAAAATAAATAAATAAAATTACTGCTTGGTAGTACACCTTTAGACCTGCCCCTCTTTCTTGCCATTCTTTTTTCATTAGTAGCCTTTAGATTATTGACCTTTTCTTCCTTCAGATGAATTTCATTATTTCTTCTGGCTCTACAAAAATAATTTCTTGGTAGTGTGACTAGTATCACTCTGAAATTAATCAAATCAGCAAATTAATTTGGATGGTGTGGTCATCTTTGTGATTAAGGACAGACTCTCTGAAATATGCACAGGGGAAACAAGGGAAGCCCAGATAGGAAAACACATCTGAGCAACTAGCAGGGGCTCAAATGATGGTCAAGTACTTCTATTCCAATAGAGGGAGGAATGACAACTGTCCCTGAAAGATTAAAGCAAGACAAAAAGAGGGCCAGGATGTGATTTTTTTTCTTGTTTTGCTGACTTTAAAGGAGATAAGAGAGGAAAAAGGAATAAACTATGAAAGAAATGAGGAAGAAGAGGAAGGCACTTCTTATTTCTCCCTTCTGGAATAGTTCATAAAAAAGAAAAGAGGAAAGGAGGATAGAGTGAGTCAGTATCTCATGAACCTCACTCTTTGTCTCTACGTCTGTCTGTCTGTCACACACACACACACAACAATGAAAATATTAGGTATTAACCTGGGAGAATAACCAAAGCTCACATACATTGCTTTAGCTTAATATTATAAAGAAATTAATTGATTCTATCATTTTATCATTGATTCTATGCTGTAACTGATCCTATCCTGTATTATTGTCCCTTTTTTATGATTGCTCAAGCCACATTTTCTTGTCTCTTTGTCTATGAGCTAAGTTTAGAAGTTCAGTTCATCTGCTAATCGGTATTCTATTCTTGGCTCAAAGAAATTTGTTATCCTTGAGGGGTGCAGGTGGACATGAGGGAATCTGGTCCACTATCTCCAATGGTCAGGTAAACTCAAACAATGACCATTTCTTAGTCATAGGACATGAGTTTCCCCTCTCAGTTAGTTTAAAGAAAAACTTGTTATCCCTCATATTTTCAGCTCCTGAAAAATTCCTTAACATCTACTTGCTATCTTTGAAGACCTATAAGCTGAACTGGTACATTTCCACAGGATATACTGCCCATATCTGCCTACCCTTGTACAATTAAAGAGGGTCTTATCTCCTTCCTAGAAGCGAGGTAGCAGTCTGTTATCCATGGCCCACTATCAATAACCTCATGGGACAGATGGTTCCATAAATCAATCAAGCACTCCTCCAGAAAGACAAGGATAATTGTTAGCCTACTGTTCTTGATGTAACCAGTCATGCTGTCCTCACTCCCATGATGCTGCCAGCCCTGTAACCAATTGTATTCTTTTCTCTTCCTATTCAATTCTGTTCTCTGCTCCCCTGTACTTCCCAAAACTTCATGAAGGCTAGTAAGCCCCATCTCATCCATGGTCTTTAGTCATTGAAAGAGGTTACTGACCCACTGTATTGGTTACTACTACCCAAATAAACTGATCATGCTCAGATCACTATCTTTCGATTTACTTTAATTTTCAAAGGTAACAACTGTCTTGTTTTACACTCACAATAACCTAGTAAGGTATGTTCTATTATTATCCCCATTTCACAGAGAAAGAAATTTAGATTCAGTAAGATCAAGAGATCTGCAAAAGTCTATGGGAAAAGGTTATGTTACTGTTTAGACCTAGTCTCATGTGGTTGAGAAACCAGACCTGTTGCTCAGAGAACAGATAATTGAGTCAGAAGAGGGGTCTCTAAAGGTCAACCCAAGAGGTGAGAATGACCTAGACAGGATCATTCTTTAATGTGAGAACCAGCTAAACACATCCCTGTTCCTTCATTTAAACTTGACATTGAGAATTAAGAAAAAGCCACCCTTATTACCAAATGAGTAGTCCACTTGGATTGACCAACCAAGAACTCTGAGAGACAAATCTGCTGTCTGTTAATTCAGCTCCTGCAATGCATTCTCTCTCTCATTCTCTCTCTCATTCTCTCTCTCTCTCTCATTCTCTCTCTCTCTCTCTCTCTCTCTCTCTCTCTTTCTCTCTCTCATTCTCTCTCTCTCTCGTATTTTCCTCAACACTCCTGTGACAATTAGAAATAAACTGGATATCTGAGATTAGTCAAAATAAACTGTTGTCCAGGGTTGAGCCAGTTGGAGGCCTAATGTCTGTACCCCAGTGGTAGGGAACCTGTCTTTTTCTCCATTTCTATCCTCCCTACAAGCTTCTCAGGAAAACCTCTCTCATGTGTCTTATCTGGAGCCATCTACCAATTCTGCTACCTTGGAAAGATTTTTAACAAAAAAATGTAGCCAGCCAAAAGACTGTTGTAAAATGCTGTAGCCAGAGTTTAGAATCATGGGGAAAATTAAGTTTCATAATTGAAACAGTTCTCCTGGCTTTCTGTAACCTGATGCTAAACTCTCCATCTCAGTAAGCAGGGACTTACTTCTGTTTCAGACCTTCAACACGACATAAGGTTTTAGGAAGAACTAAAAATTTAAAACCCAGCAACATATTTTCTGTCTGTGACTTCAGTTCTAGTAAGGTTGAGTTACTGAGATAAAGCAGACAAGCAAAGAAAGAAAAACTTTTAACTGGTTCAGAGAAATTTGTGGCGTTCTAAAATAGAGATTAAATATGTAATTAAAATAT
>NW_027185655.1:12983701-13076531 GCF_028583685.1 Petaurus breviceps papuanus | reverse complement strand
TACATTTACAAATTATGGCTTAAAGATTTTTACAAATTCTAGTATATTCTGAGGAGAGGAAAGGGTAAGGCTGCCACTGTAAATCTTTAGAAAAGAACTAAATAAATAATTTGAGGTACTGGCAACTAATGACCCTTGGGAAAATTCAGATTTTTGAATGATACCATATGTGACTGTAAATTCACATTTGGGTTGAATTTGTCCTAAAATTAAATTATAATATGGTGCCATTTAAAGTGAGTTAACTGCAATGTTTGACCCTCTATAAGAAGATTGGACATTAACAGAGAAACACTTAATATCTGGGGTCAAGGTGATATGCTTAGACACTTCATGAAAAAAATTAAAAGTATAATTACTTTATACTGTTCTTATGAATGCAATAAATAAAGAATGTCAAACTGATAGATGAAGTGGTTTTCTATATAAGGTGATTCACACATGAATCTAACCAAACTGATGCTATTTGACTGGCAAAAAGTTTTGTGATATGTCTTTTAAATCCATAATATAGTTTATGCTATTGCTAACTTCCTAATTTTTCTTGTACTATGATGTTTGAGAAAATCATTGTATAAGAGATGTGGTTAATTTGAAAATCCATACTCAGAGTGATAAAATTTTATCATTGAAAAAATAATTCCTTTTCTTGATAAAGTTTGTTGTTCTTATATGCATGATCCCAATAGAATGTATAACTTATAGACACTTGGGGAAGAGTAGGTCTCCCCTTTTTCCAGTTCTCCCCTCTGCTAGAGGACTTAGTAAACTATTTCAGTTCTAGATTTTGTCCTCTGCCATACCAGGTCACACAGCTATCTATAGGGCTATGTGATTTGTTCAGGGGTCTGTTCCTTAATCAAGGCTATACCCAGTATTTATTAAATGTCAATGATGATGCTGATAATAAATAGTAACATTCATAAAAATAGCACTTTCAACTTCACTCTATATGAACTCACAATAACCCCCAGACAACAAAAATCTCTAAACTTGAAATGTGACACTTTTAATCAGCTCAGTGAGTAATGACATACTCACAAAAATACATTCCAATGAGTCTTATCATATTTCAGTTCACATTAGAGAGAACATAAAAATAATGTTAAACATTTGCTGGGAAATAGCTAATATACAGGTCTGTCACTGACTACTAAAATAGTTTTGAATTCATTTTTATTAAATAGCAGCATCACAAATAATCACAACCAGATTTTTGCACTTTTACCACCTCAATTATTATCAACTCTATTACTCATGACAAAAAAAAGAGTGGGAAGATATTTCAAGAATCAGTTCAGCCAACATTTATAAAACACCTACTATTCAAAAGACATTAAACTTGAGGAAAGGTACACAGAAGATGAAGTATTTATTCTTAGTAAGAAAATGAGACATTGATATAAATAAGCAAATAAATAGATGTGAAAAGACCATTTGAGAGCTTCAAGGAGGGAGGAAACATGTAGCTGGAAAGATCAAGGAACAGATCATGGAGTAGGTGGCATTTAGAGTAGGCCTTAGAAAAGGTTTTCTAAATGTATAATTGGAGGGATGTATGGTATTCAAGTCTTAGAAAAATGTTCAAGGATCTTAGGTTAAAAAACTAATGCAATAATTAGTACTATTATAACATAAGTAGCAATATACCAAAAAAAAAATGTTTTGCTTATATAAAGCTCTACAAAACATCTTAAAAATCAGGTGGCCCAATAAACTCAATATTCAATATACACATGTCACTGTTGAGTTGTTTCAGTTGTTTCCGACTCTTTGTGACCCTATTTGGGTCACAAATTTCTTGGCAAAGGAACTGAAGTGGTCTGACATTTCCTTCTCCAGCTCATTTTACAGATGAGGAAACTGAGGCAAACATGGTTAAGTGATTGGTCACACAGCTAGTAAGTGTCTGAGGCCAGATTTGAACTCAAGAAGATGAGTGTTCCTGACTACAGGTCCCACACTCTATCCACTGCATCACCTAGCTGCCCAAATATGTAAATATTAACATAAAATTGATAATAGTATCTTTCACTTTAATTGTAAATGTTTAAAATTAAAAATTACATATGCCACTTAAGGACAGAAGAAATCTAAAGATATGATATTATAGCCATGTATCTTAAGAGTAACCAACCACACCAGTGACTTCAAGCCTTAATTTTCAGGATGCAATAAAGTATATTCAGAATAACCATACAGAAGTATAATTTCATAATGTTTAATGCTTTTGGTGAAACTTAATAGTCTGTTTTGAAAATAATTAGAAGTCAATTTTTAAAAACAACATCCCCTACCAAAATAAAAAAGCAAAAGCTTTTAGTAATTCCTAAAATCTTCATTTTGTAACACCACTTTACCATTTTCAGAACTTTTACTTTAGGGTTATACTCTAAATTCATCTAGTACCATTATACTTATTTGACAAATAAACTTGAGTTCTTAAGAGATCAAACCCACACAGCAGGTTAGTGACAAAGCCAATATCATAGCTCCCATGCTCCAGGCTACCTCCAGTAACATGCTGTCTTTCATTTCATAATACAAAACCACACCTTGGAAATCAAATTACCTGAGGGTGTTATGACTTTGATATCCTCGGAGTACTTCTGGGTATATGGTTCTTCTGTTTAAAAAAAAGAAGTCTGTTGTCTAGATGAAGATTTACTACTTCTGCCACAAGATGTTGCTATTGCCTGGCATAGCACAGGACTGCTATGGCTTCATTAGTGTACAGAGTATTCAGTAGTATTATCAAGAAGGGATTGATGGATTGATCCACTGGCTAGTGGAGTGATGCCAAACATCCAGCAGAACCAATAACTGAGTGAAGGTGCTATCCTTCTGGGGAGCTGCGGCACCTTTAGTACAGTCTGTCTGCTCACGCTATCAAGCAGAAAAGATGCTTCCTGGAATACCCACACTTCATCTATGAGGGGGGTGATAGAGATGATCTAGAAGGTCCTTTCCACTTCTAAATCTCATGAGAGCCTGAGCTATAAATTACATATTATAGGACCAGGGAAATATAGTTTTATACCTAGGAGCTGTAAGTCACTGTATAACTTGAAGTACTATTTAGGTATTAATCCAATCTAAAGTTTGAAAGAAGAATAAAGGATAGGACTATCAGGTTCAAAAATATTCAGGAGACAATTTGGGGGATTCCACATTTCAATATATTTTATGCTTTTCTTTAAAAGAAAAATTAAAAGAGTTTACCACCACTTACTACTTACCATACAGTATATTCACTTTTACTTACAGATAGTTGCCAGAGTATTACTTAGAGGTTTCAGATAAGAGCACATTTGGTCTCTATTAAGTACAGTCCATATAAACAGATTTATATAAGCAGGAAGACCGAGCAGTATACAAAAATAAAAAGAGCCCTCAATTTAAGTGTGACTTCTGAAAAATACATCATTCTAGAATAACATTAATAATGTAGAGTCCACAAAATTATACTGAATTGTGTCTTTTAGCAAAATAATAAAATTGCTAAAATCCAAGAATATAAGAAACAATGTAGATAACTATATTCGTGCCCTGTTTTGTCCTGAAAAGTTACAGGAAGAGGTACAAAAGGATATCTAGAGATCAACCTGGTCTATATCAATTTGCCCACCTATTTCCTCTCCACTGAAACCATCATTCTAGTGCCTGGATTATAACTTAAATCAAAGGGAAAGAGAAAATCACAGAAAACAGGGAGCTCCCATAGTACAAAAGGATTTTGGCAGGCTAATGTGACCATGACGAGATATCCTTATTACTGAAGTTATAATCATGATACGACTCTGTCAACTATCTAGATATAAAAGTGAATGGTCCTTATAGAAGCATTTGTCGTAGCTACAGCAAATTTTTTGGTAATCAATTTGGTGCCTTGGCCAATACTTTAAAGCCACTAGTTATTAGAAAACCTTTTCTTTACTCATATGAACTAATAAGGTCCTCTTCTATAACTGTGACTGTGTATAATCATGAAACAATTCATTTTTTGAATCTCCCTTGATTAGTTGTTTATTGCCAAAAGAAGTTTGAAACAATTTGAACTTTATCGTAGAAATGGGTCATCCTTTATAAATAACTTGAGAAAAATTACTTATCCACTGCTTGTGGACTGTTAACAGTATTTCTCTCCTCCTCAATTCAATGGTAGGTAACTCTGATCTATCAATAGATAGACAGATACTCCCTCAAACATCCTACCTAACCTCAATAGTTTCTCAACTTACTCACATAACCAGTTTTAAAACTCTTTGGACATAATTCCAGACTGCTCTCCAAAATGGCTGCATCAGTTCACAATTATACCAACATTGTGTTAGTGTTCCAATTTTTCTACATTCCTTCCAACATTTCTTCATTTTCCCCTTTTCATCATTGTAGCCAATCTGACAGATATGAGATGATGTCTCAAAGTTGCTTTAATTGGCATTTCTCTAATCAAAAATAATTTAGATTATTTTCATATGAGTTTATGGTCATATAGCTTTGATTTCTTCATTCAAAAACGGCCTATTTATATTCTTTAACCATTTATCAAATGGGGAATGATTCACATTCTTATAAATTTGACAGTGCTGTCTGTATATCTGAGATGAGACCTTTATTCATGAAAGAGCCTGTAAAAATTGTTTCCCAATTTTCTGCTTTCCTTCTAAACTTGCCTATATTGCTTTTATTAGTACCAAAACCCTTTTTCATTTAATGTAATCAAAATTATCCATTTTATATCCCACAATGCTCTCTCTATCATTTACTCATAAATTATTCCATCATAAGTCTGATAGGTAATATGTTCCTTGTTCTTCTAATTTTCTTCTGATATCTCCTTTTATATCTAGGTCATGTATCCGTTCAACCTTATCTTGGTAAAGAGTGTAAGATATTGGTCTATGCCTAGTTTCTGCCAGACTACTTTCTACGTTTCCCAACAATTTTTACCAGATAGTGAATTCTTATCCCCAAAGCATAATCTTTATACTTGTCAAACACAAGGTTACTATAATCATTTACTACTGTGCATTGTACATCTACTCTGCTCCACTAATCCACCTATTTCTTAGTAAGTACCAAATAGTTTGATAATTATCACCTGATAATACAGTTTATATCTTGTACTGATGGGCCTCCTTCCTTTACATTCTTTTTTCATTAACTTCTTTGGTATTCTTGACCTTTTGTTTTTCCAAATGAATTTTATTTTTATTTATCATTTATTATTTTTCTATCTCAATTTTTGGTAATTTAATTGGAATGGAATTAAGTAAACAGATTAGATATAAATATCATTTTTATCAAATTGGCTCTTCCCAGCCATGAACAATTACTATTTCACTATTTTAATCTGACTTTATTTGCATAAAACAGTCTTTGTCTTGGCAGAAATACTCTCAAATGTTTTATGGTATCTGTGGTTATTTTAAATGGGATATCACTTACTATCTCTTCTTGTAGGGTTTTGTTGATAATATAAAGAAATGCTAATGATTTGTGGGTTTATTTTATATCCTGCTACTTTGTTAAAATTATTCATTATTTCAACTAGCTTTTTAGTTGAATCGCTAGGATTTTCAAAGTATATTATCATATCATATGCAAAGAGAGATAGTTTTACTACTTTATTGCCCATTCTGATTCCTTCAACTTCTTTTATTCTCTTAGTGCTATTGGTAGCATTTCTAATAAAAAGTTGGATAATATTGTAATAATGGGTATCCTTGCTTTGATTCTGATCTTCCGTGTTTCCCCGATAATAAAGACACTGTCTTATTATTATTATTGGACAGAAAAACACCAGAGGGCTTATTTTCAGGGGAGGGCTTATTTTAATGAACATTGACAGCAATTTTAATAAACAGGTAAATGTGAACAAAAAAATGTACCTTTATTCAATAAGCAAATCACTGGGGAAGAACAGGATGACGCGCTCACTGCTGCAGCTCTGATTGGATGCAGCTTGGAGCACGGCGTGCGTTTCACTGGTGGGGGGGTAGGGGAGACAGTGCATACAGAGGGTACCGTAATGTAGCGTGTAGCGCGTAGCGCAGAGGATCACCTTCACTACAGTAGCAATCTCAATAGGGCTTATTTTCGGGGGAGGGCTTATTTTAGAGGAATCTTACACAGTAAGGGGAGGGCTTATTTTCGGGATAGGTCTTATCGGGGAAACACGGTTACAAATAATGTTTGCTGATGGCTTTACATAAATGCTTCTTATCATTAAGGAAAAACCCATTTACACCGATGCTTTCATGTGTGTTTAACAGAAATGAGTGTTGTATTTTGTCAAAAGTTTTTTCTACATCTGTTGGCATAATCATATGATTTGCTACTTTTACTATTGATATAATCAATTATGTTAACAGTTTTCCTTAAATGAAACCATCCTTGCATTCCTGGTTTAAATTCCACTTGGTAACAATGTATATAATCTGTGATATATTGTTGTAATCTTCCTAGCTAGTATTTTATTTAGGATTTTTGCATCCATAGTCATTAGTTAAATTGGTCTATAATTTCTTTCTCTGTTATTCCTCTTCCTGATTTATGTATCAATACTATATTTGTTCTACAAAAGGAGTTTACTAGTGGCTTACAGAATTTTCTCCTTGACCTGAGAGCTCTTAGCTATGATGTTCCTGTGAGTTTGCATCTTGGTTTCTCTTTCAGGTGACAATAGGTGAATTTTTTCAATTTCTACTTTACCCTCTGATTCTAAAACTTCAGGACAAGTTTCCTTCATAATTTCTTGAAGTCTGGTGTCTAGACTCTTTTTTTTAAAGCATAACTTTCTTATCTCTCTTCAGTCTGTTTTTCAGGTCCGTTGTTTTTCTAATGAAATATTTCATGCTCTCTTTTACTTTTTCATTATTTGATTTTGTTTTACTATTTCTTGATGCCTTATGAAGTCATCAGCTACCCCTTGCCCAATTCTAATTTTTAAAGAGTTTTCTTCGGTAAGGTTTTAGATTTCTTTTTCCAATTGGTTTACTTCCTTTTCATAATTTTCTTTATTTTTTTGTATTATTCTTATTTTTCCCTATTTTACCCTAAACCTTTCTTAATTGATTTTTAAAACTCTTTTTAAGCATTTCCAAGAAGTCCTGTAAAGCTTATGACCATTTTACATTTTTCTTTGAGGTTTTAGAAGTAGCTATTTTAAAGTCACTGTCTTCTGAGTTTGAACCCTGATCTTCTCTATTACCACAGTAGCTATCTATGGTCAGGGTCTTTCTCTTTCGCTTAATTTTTTCTCTCTCTTTTTAAAGCAGCCTCTTTCTTGTCAACTTTATGTCAGTACTGGGTTCTAGTCTCGAGGTGTGGGAAATAATATCCTCAGGCTTCAGGGTTTTTGTGTTGTTGTTTTCTGAGCTTTATACTGGAACCTTTGATGTCCTGGCTGTTCCAGTGTTCTATAAACCAAGGCCAGGTGTCACTGCTCCTCCAGCTCATACCTTGCTTGGTCCATAAATAACCTCAGGTACTCCTCTCTTCCCCTGGGCTGCAACCAGGGCCCCCAACAATGCTGTCACCGCAAACACTCTTATTCCCTGAGGTCCCTCCAGTGGCTGCAAGCTTCAGCTCACGCCTCTATCTTGGAAACAAAAGCAGAAACTCCACTCTTCTGTGAGTAACCACAGCCAGCAAGGTCCCCACTCCTCTGTGACAGTGTGTATTCGCCCTTCTCCTCACCCACAGCCACAGCTTGGGACCGTGTCTGGTCAGCACACTTGTCCAACAGAGGGCCCTGCAATCTTCCCTTGATCAGTCACCTAACCCTCCTCTCCACTCCTACCTGAGCCCCCCCACACCCTGTCCCTGGGGTGAGTTGCTAACGTTGAGGCTGCAGACGCCACAGCTGTGCCCTGGACTTGTTGTGGCGGTATCTGCACAAAGTCAGACCTTAGGAGGTCAAGACTTTCCTAACATCCTCCCAAGCTGTCTTAGGCTGGACAACTACTTTGCCTCCACTTTTAATTGTTTCTGCTCTAAAATTCACTTCAAGGCACTATTTTAAATTATCGGGATGGGGGGGGGGGGGAGGAGAGTATGGGAGAGCCAGGTAATTTCCTACCTTATTCTGCCATCTTTCTCCATTCTACTGCTTGACCCTGGATTTGGTGCTAGGCCTGGGCTCTGTGTAATTCTTGGGAAAATGTCCAGGCTGACTTTTGTCCTCTAGCATCTTTGTGCTGCTGGCACAGCCCAGGCTGAGGGCCTGAAAGTTTCAGAACTCCCAGAGTGATGTGATCTGGCGCAAAGTCTACTCAATACTGTTCTGGTCCAAGCTCTGCAAGTTCTTGACTCAGGTTTGGGTCTGTCAGTTTATTCCTAGATGGAAGTTTCAGTGGACTGGTGTTGGATTCAACCAGTATTAACTTGCTGAGAGGATCTGAAGGTGAACTGTATGCTGGCTCTCCTTCTGTCTGGCTTTCCTGCCCTGGTTATATCACTACAGGCTTCCCAGACTAGAGGCTAACACCGAGTCCCTGCCCTGCTCCGGGAGCAGAACCACACATCGCTTGCTTCTGAACTTGTTCCTCATTAGGGCCCACAACCACAAATACTCCTTTCCTCCAACTCCAGCATATTGGCCAGACCCTATCCTCCTTGTCCACAGACCTCGCTGTCTCCCTAAGCCAACCTGGACTGGAAAAATGACTCACTTATTTTTTCTTGAATTCCCTCATCAGAATTTGGTCCAGGAAGTCTTAAAGATCTTTGTGAAAGAGCAGTGAGAGGGAACAAGGCTACACTTCCTGCTACTCTGCAAATCTGACTCCCTTTCATTCCAGTTCATCCTCTAGTCACCTGTTAAAGTGATCTTACAGACACACACACTCAATAACTCTAGTGGTTCCCTGTCACTTCCAGGATAAAAAAAAAAAAAAAAACTATCCATTGGTATTCAAAGTCCTTCATAACCTCCCCCCTCCCATTTTCGGTTTCCTTACACCTTATACCCCATATGCAGTGACAATGGTCTCCTTGTTCCCCCACAGGAAGCTCCATCTCTTGGCTCCAGTCTTCTGCTGGAAGTCCTCCTACTATACTGTACACAGCTTACTTGTTCATAACTATTTAACTTTTTCACATTTCAAAGGGAGCTGCATGGCCTTTGGGCATGTGCAACTTCAGTGCTTTCTGTTCAGAACCAAGGCTGCAGGGAAAGGCCCTGGATGTAACAGGGGCAAGGGCTGCCAGAAACACCTCAGATTCATTACACGTTTGATTTTGAATTAATTTTTGGTCGTTGAGTTTTCTTTATACTGTTACCAAATTTTTTTGCAACCCCACCTAGGGTCACAACCCACAGTTTAAGAAGCTCTGGTTTAGACTGTGAGCTACTTGTATGAAGGGGTGGTCTCCTGTCTTTCTTTGTTTTCACAATGCTCAGCACAGGGCCTAGCACATAGTAGGAGATTAATAAATTGTCTCTCATTGACCACCAGTGGAGGAAATACGATGAATGGACCTGTTGAGGGAGCTCAGCACCTCAGAGATCCTTAGTCCAAAATCCCCTCTATAGAGGAGGAAACTAGCATCAAATGCCGTGAAAAAATTAACCCATGTTCACAGCGCTGGCCAATAGCAGAAGGTGAGCAAGCATTCATACACAGGTCCTCTGACTATGACCAGTGTTATTCTGATCACATCATGCTGCTCAACAGCAGTTTAAAAGGCTAGATAACACAGGTATACTGTATAAGACTGTACTATGGAAGGGTGTGTGTGTGTGTGTGTGTGTGTGTGTGTTTGTGGGTATGTGTGTGTGTGTGTACATATGGCAAATATTTGTACTGGGCCAAAACTAGTTCTCAGTTTATTTACTAGCCTTTTGATCTTAGTTGAGGCATTTAACCTTGCAATGCTCCCAAACAACACTAAAACTATTACATTGCAGAAAAATCCCAGTTTATTGGTGGAGGAAATTTTTCACCTGAAACTCCCTACACTAATTAAAGCAGAGGTTCCATCCTGCCCAATCTTCTTCTCACCACCAAATACATGCACAAATACATATATACATACATAAAAAAGAGAAAAGTAATATTTTGGGAAAGATAATGATTTCCTATTATTTTCCTGGGTTTTTTTTAAACAGTCCCAAAGGGAAAAAGTATCATTCAAAATTTTTAAATGGAAGGTAATTCTTAGAAAAATACAGAGAATCCCAAAATATATCATTTGTCACCTTTCCCCCAATCTATCTGCTTGAAATTAAAGCTGTGGTTCAGTTGTTTTTCAGTCATATCTGACTCTCTGTGATCCCATTTAGGATGTTCTTGGAAAGGATGCTGGAGTGGTTTGCCATTTCCTTCTCTGGTTCATTTTACAGATTGAGGAATTGAAGCAAACAGGATTAAGGGTCACACAGATAGTTTCTGAGGCCAGATTTGAGCTTGAGAAGAGGAGTCCTTCTGATTCCAGGCCCGGCACTCTACCCACTGTGCAACCTAGCTGCCCCCAAAATTAAAGTAATACACTATTAAGACACAGTTTTTAAAATAAGGCAAGATAAAGAAGGATGTACTCCTACTTTATTTCAAGAGAGCATGAAAACCATCTCTTTCAGTGAACTTGCCTAAAAACTTCCTGTGATTATACTCAGCTTAGATCTTTGACAATCTCACTTTTTTCTCCCCTCATTTAAAATATATAAATAAGATGAAAATTATCCCATACTATAAAGTTGATTTATTTATTTTCTTTCTTCCAGAGCTCAACAAAGAAATAAAACAGATGGCCTCTCCACACGTTATGAAATGAGGGCGATATGATTGTCCAAGGTGAAGATAAAAGAACCATCAATCTATTGGTTCTGTATCCCAATAATTAAAGCTTTACTTGGGTGTGCTGATTAGCTTTCCTATCCTCTGTGTTCATGAATTTTTTTTTTTACAAATTATGTAGGACGTAGTGAATTTTTCACTACAGCAAGAATCTACATATTTTGACAGAATTCATTCTTTCTCACTCTCAGTCAGCAAACACAATAATAGTTTTTGTCTTATCCCAGCCTGTCATCCCTGTTCTGAACCAACCTGCTTCATCTAAATATTGGTATTTTTGCCTTTTAAATTGAAAGAGATGCTGAGTATCCATTCTTTCTGATTTCCTGGATCATGATGGCAGAAATCACACTATCAAGTTCCACCAGAGACTGATGTAATGTGATAAGCCCACTAGGCATTCAGAACACATTTATCTTAATCACCGCTTTGGCCTTCCCTCCCCTTTAGACAACCTTAATGCTTACTGGCCCATATACATTTATTTGTACACACATACATACATATACACACATACATACATACACACATGCATGTGTACATATGCTCATTAGATACATATATATGTTCATATACATAAGTATGTAGTTATACTACACATTATATATACACATACCTATACACGAGCATGTAAAATCAGTTCTGCTATAATATACATTTCATAAATGTGAATTTGTCACAAGATTGTTATAATCAAGCTTCCGCATGATTTTTTCCTTGAGAAAGATCAAAATGTAAGAAGCTATACCACTTTACAATCACTCAGATACCCACTCGGATGCCTACTTCCACAAGCACATTTCATGTGTTCACCAAGGTGAAGTACCATATTTATTCTGTGTCTTCTTGTGCTGGAGGAAGCTGTAGGCAGAGAATGGTTGGTCTATACCACTTCCACCCCCATCTGCCATGGTCCATGAAGCCTAGGGAGAGACTTGGCTGATATTTATTGTAGTATTTATGTATTTCTTAGCCATTTAACATGTATAAAACTGTGCTACCATTTTTATGAGTTCCTATCCTTTTTCTAATGTGTTGCTAAATTATTGAGTGTTGTGTATCTAACCTCATTTTCTCCATAAGCTCTGTGGGTTTTATTTTGTAATATTGCATAGAACAGTATTTTGGGGGGAACACATTCACAATATAACAGAGCTGCCTGTATATATACATGTGTACATACCTGTATACACCTACACACATACTCTGCACAGATATTTGTTATTTCTATCCCCAGTGACTAGTATGGGACATATGGCACATAATAAGTATTTAATAAATGTCCAGGAATTAATTACATAGATAAAATACACTTGACAAAATACAAAATAGTAAGCAAAACTGGAAAAACTTGGCAATGAAGAAAACCAAGATATTTTCTTTGCCTCAAAGGTAAAGGCATGAACTGATCAAATTTAGTTCATTTCTTATGATAAAGTGAGACACGAGAACAGCTCCTACAGTAATAACCTAATGCTTACATCATCTAAATCGTAGATTAAGCCAATATAACCTAATAATATAATATAATACAATTCAGGAGAGGAGTATTTCTTCTAGCCACGTAGACACATTTGGCTGTATATTGTGTGACTAAAGAAGTAAGAAACCACTGAAAATTAGATAATAGTTCAATTACAAGAAAAGCTAGAAGAAAAAAAACACTCAAATATATCTGACATGAGGAAAATTTATCATGATCTTTAACAAAAACAAACATGAAAACAAAGAGGAAAAACACAAAAGGCCAAAAGAATTTCCAATTTGCTCAGAGGGTGAAAAGTTGCCACAATAAATTAAGAACATACTGCTTTTGACTATATAAAAATAAGATTCATAAAAACTTGCTATATGCTCCTTGAGGAAAGGCACATTTCCCTTCCATTTCTGTCTTTTTATTTTCAGCCACTACCTAGCAGAGTGCAAGGTAGATATCAGGTATTGAATAAATGTTAATTCATTCATTTATATGAGTACTTGATAAACCATATAATACTTTTATTAATTTTCCTAACATCCTTCCTAAAGGAAAATAACCAAATCCTCAATGAAAGAATATCTCTTGTAATAATTTTCAAAGGTAGCGACAAACATCTAAAAATCTATAAAAACTATCTTGTAAAATTACTATTTTGGGGGGGGCTTTTTAAGATGGAAATTTAAAAAACCAACATAATTCTTATTTGATATTTACTCTTTTCCTCAGTGTTTGCTCATTTGGTTAGCAAGTACATTTAGGAGCAATGTAATTGATGACTAAGACTGGAGAAAATCAACAAGGCAAATTCTGAAGGCAAGAAGAGAAAGCTGGTCAAAGATACCCTAGAGTCATAATGGCAGCATGTGGAGAGGAGAGAGACTCTCAACCATAAACAAATAAGATAATGGAAGTGAAAGGAGGCCTATTTTTAAAATCTTTGATCTACAGGTGCATAATAAAAAGCTAAGTCCATTTAATATGAAAAAACTTAGCACTAATATTGGGTTGCTATTTGATTCATTAACATTTAATAAAGAGGGTGGAAAAAGACTGAGGATTTAGAAAAATACTGCTAACTGAAATTTCCTGGCAAATATTCATTTATTTCAATTCTTTTCACAAAGAATAATAAACTTTTACTCATTTAAATAAACCAATCAGTGTTGTTTGTGATACCTGTGGATTTATTTGATGCTCGCCTTCGAATTTCAGTCACCATTAGACGTGAAACTTGGGTTGTAAACTGTAGAAGATCAGAAAATTTTTCTGTCATTGTATTTGGTGGAGCATTTCCAAAAACCTGCAAATGACAAAACATTTTAAATGAAACAATTCTCCCTACTGCATTTATTTTTTCCATGTATTTTATAAAATGCAACATTAAAATCAGATAAAGTGTACTTATATTAGATCAAATTAATTCTTTTTCACCTATTGAAAGATTGTCAATTTATTCCATTAAGCCATAGAAAACAGGATGCTGTTTCATGGAGAAAACATGAAGATTTCATAAAAGTTATTAGGGTTGTCTGAAGATAAACAATTATATCATCTGGGAAGCAACAGTGATTTATCTTCTTGGTGAGTCCAGAGAAACAGATAGAGGTTAAGGAAACTAAAGGAATTCTATGTTCACCTGACAGGAAATTTCAGGTTCTAAGCAACTCAGAGAATGAACAAATCAAAAGAGGACAAAGTACCATGAAGTAAACCTACTCTTCACAAAGTAGACTACAAAATTAAATTTGGAAAGTAATTAATTTCTGATAAAGCTGAAATTATGTTCTATTTAAGAAAGAGTATCAACAAAATCTGGAGTACTTTATTTTTTTCTAATTTTTTTTTTGAGAGGGAAGGCAGGGATTGGGGGTAAGTGACTTGCCCAAGGTCACACAACTAGTAAGTGTTAAGTGTCTGATGCTGGATGTGAACTCAGTTTCTCCTGACTCCAGGGTCCGTGCTCTATTCACTGTGCTACCTACCTAGAGAATACTTTAGTAAAAAATGATTAACGAGTGAAGACAAAACATTTTTTTGATATTACATAAAATATCATGCTATAAATTATCTAGGTGCCAAACAAATACTTGCAGGCAACCAACCAATTTCACCATCTGGAAAGGATTCTCATCTCTCTGTCTCTCTCAGCACATTATTTGTCCCCACTTCTTCTTATCTCTCTTAAAGCATCTGTCAAATACTTCTTTATATCACAGCTATCTTACTCAATCCTATTGAGGACTCCTAGTTAAGTAGAGACAGGGAGTCAGATTAGAATCCTGATTCTAGCAGTTAACTCGCTAGCTAGGTATTGGTGGGAAATGCACAAACTGACTCTCAGTTTCCTCATCATTAAAATGGGGATAATAATATTTGTGATACTTGCATCACAGGGGTTTGGTTAGGCTCAAATGAGACAATGTTTGTAAATAAAGTGCTTTGCAAATCTTAAAAACAAAAGTAATTATTTTTGAAGAGGGCTGGATTTGATATTAGCAGAACTGAAAAATTTGGCTTTCAAATCCAACGTTATCACTATTACCTTAAACTAGGCCTTCATTTCTATAACTCTAAAATGAGACAACCTCTAAGTCTCCTTTGAAGTACCTAATATAATGCCCTGCACTTTCTGCAAAGGCAAATGATGTATGTAAAGTACTGAAGTGAGTAAACCAAAGAAGACCAAGATACAGACTTTTAAAACAAACTCCGGCTAGAAAACTGTAGTTTCCAGTCCTCTTATAGCAGCCTCTTAACTAACGTCCCTGACACAAGCCATCCTCTTCTCTACCACAGCCTTCCTTTAATTCCTAAAACGATCGTCCTGGATGACTTGTCCAGATCCAGGGTCCGTGCCACCCTTAGTGACCATCCATTATCTATAGAAGAAGATAAACATTTCACCTGACATTTAAGGTTTCTGCCTTACCGATCTAAATTCACATTACTCCTTTTCATATTGGAATTCATGAATCGGCTCTGCTTCAATATTGTTCTGCCTACTCTTAAGAAATTGTGCAAACAAATACCAAATTAGTGGTTGTATCAAATAACTAAGTTCCCACTGTGATTTTAATAGTACTTTAATCTTGAAGAAAAAGTTATTTTTGAATTTAAGCTGTGTTTATGTTTACAAAATATATGTTTGTGCTCATCTGCCAGTATAGGAGAGTATAATGTTTTACACTGTAGAGGGTAATTAATAATAATTGAGGCAACAATCTGAGCATAAGTGATTTATTGGCTAGGCAGTCAGAATGAATGGGTCACTGGACTCCCCAATCAGTTCAAAGATCCTGAGTACAGAGTAAAGCAGATTTTTACACCAAAAAGCAATTAATCAAATAAGTCCAATTAATTATAATAAAAACAACTAACCAGATAAAAACCAGAATACAAAATTAGGCAATCTAATTTCTAATTGGAGGAAAGATTAGGGGCTTTCCAAGTTGGGAGGGGGAAAGAGTAAATTTCGGTCGAGTTTCAGGGTCTTCTATTCATAAAATGAAAGACATTGATTAATTGCATCCACCTGCACGTATAAAACAATATGGCTTATACAGTCTAGTTTCCCATGGATGAATAACAGAAAAACAACAAAAGGGAAAATACATGTGGCAGCACAAGATGGGGTCAGTGTGCCTGAGAGAGACTCTGATTGGACCTCTTGATTCTCATCCTAAACTGATTCATTTTGTACATGGTCTTCATTTTATCTTATCAACATTAGTAGATTTGCTGACTATTGTCCTTTACAAAATACAATGTAGGTATTTGATTTAAAAAAAATGCACTGTCTTCATTCTTAAAAATAACAAACTCAAAATTTGTATGTTTCAAAAATACATATATATTATATCTACTGGCCCAATTTTCTGAACCTCTCCATGCAAGAGAAGTGGCTTACTAAAAAAAATGAGAAATTATAATTCAAAATGTGTTGGCTTACTGGGTTATCTACACATATCTCAACAATAAATATAGTGATTTGTAGGTCAAAAAAAAAAGTGCAAGCAATTACCCAGGCATGAAATGTGCTCCTTCCCAGTCAAAACCTTTTTCTTCTCCTTCAAGAATCTATTCAGGCCTCCATGAAGCTTTCCCTGATTCATCCCGCTGATTCACCTTCCCAAGTTTTCTTAGAGCACTGTTTCCATCTCTCCCTTGCCACTTTCACATTCTGCCTTGTGTTCTATCTGTGCTTAGGTCTGTGTTATACTTACTTGAATCTAGGACACGTTTCGCCCCCTCCCCTAAGAAGAACATAAGCCCAGTGAGGTTAGGTACTGAGTTATTTTTGTTATTGTATTACTAGTACAATGCTTTGCATAGAGTAAATTCCTGAGATTGTAGGGAGAGGCCCATCTAGATCTCTGTCCAATAATTGGTAGGTAGGCCACCATTTAGGAAATGAGTCAACAAGTCAAACATTTATTAAGGACCTATTATGGGGCAGGCACTATGCTAAGCATGGAAGATACAAACAAAGGCAAAAGCAGCCCGTGCCCTCGAGGGGCTCATAGTAAAGCGCCCCCTGGCGTCAGGAGGACCCGCGAGTTCGGTTCTGGCCTCCGGCACTTAACACACACACACACACAAAAAAAAAACTAGCCATGTAACCTTGGGCAAGTTACTTAATCCCAATTGCCCTCCAAAAGGCAAAAAAACAAACCAAAAAAAAGTGAGGCTTTAAGGAACTGAGGAAAGCCAGGACATGGAAATGGGGGCAGGGGGGAGAGAGGATTCCAAGTGTGGGAAACAGTGAAAATACCCAGATGGCGGGTCTTATCTGAGGAAAAGAAATGAGGCGAGTGTCACTGGATCACAGACATATGGGTGGTGGAGAGAGGGAGTATAGACCAGAAAGTAAGAAGACAGGAAAGGTAGGAATGAGTAAAAGCTCTGAAAGCCAAAGAGAGAATTTCATATTTGATACAGGAGATGAGGACGCCACTGAAATTGAATGAATATGGAGCTAACATGGCCAGGGCTATCCTGTGCTTTAGGGAGACTAATTTGACAGCTGACTCAAGATGAATTAGAGTAGGGAGAGATGTGAATCAGGTAGACTAATCATCAGGCTAGTGCAACAGTCCAGGAATGAAGAGATAGGAGGCCCAAGTCTGTGTGGGAGCAGTGTCAGAGAAGAGAAGGGGGGTATGCTAGAGATGCTATAAGAGTCGACTTGCTAGAACTTGACAACAGACACCTAGATTGAAAATCTAAGTGACAGGGACAAAGATGGTACCTTCTCTAGTAATACTAAAGTAAGAAGAAAAAATAGGACAGTACTTGTGGGGAAGGTGGGAAAAGAGGAGAGAATAAGCCTCTATACAGCTCTGATGTGTGCCAAGCTCCATGCTAAGCACTTGACAAATACCGTCTCATTGATTGCCACAATGAAACTAGAAGGCTGGTGCTGTTATTATCCCCACTTTACCACTGAGGAAACTGATGCAGCTTTTGATGCACTGAGTTTAAGACGTCTGCAAGACATAGTTAGAAATGCCCAAGAGGTATCTGGATATCCAAGTGCGAAGGTCATCTAAAAATGGACAGCACAGAAATAATAAAAATCACAGGAGCTGGTGAGATTGATCACCCAGTGAAACAGTATAGAGACAGAAGAGAGCCCAGGACAGAGATGTGAAAGGGTATCCACCTTGTATGGTCATGGCCGGGAAGAAGGCTAAAGAAAGCAGACTGAGGGGCAGCCACATGGCGCCGTGAGTAAGAGCGTCGGCCCTGGCATCGGGAGACCTGGGATCAGTTCTGGCCTCAGATACTCGGCACCCACACAAAAATAACTGGCCGTGTAACCTTGAGCAAGTTACTTAACCCCAATTGTTTAAAAAAAAAAAAGAAAGCAGACTGGACAGGAATCGTTCAACAGGTAAGAGAACCAGGAGAGAGTAGTATCATAAACACTGAGCACTAGCAAGGAGAAAAGGGTGGTTGGTCTAGAGTATCAAAGGCAGCAGACAGGTCACAAAAGATAGGTACTGAGAAAAGCCTACCAAATTTGTTGATCAAAGAGACTACCGGTAACTTTGGAAAGAGTAATTGCCTCTGGATAGTTAGAAGTTAGACTGTAAAATGAAGAAGAGGGTGAAAGGAAATGGAAGCATCAATTATAGACAGCCTCCTCAAAGAGCTTAAGGTAGTCAAAAAAAGAAGAGAAATTTAGGATGACAGCTGGCAGGGAACAACAAAGTGAGGGTTTTTTGAGGATGGGGAAAACATGAGTTTGTTTGTAGGTATCAGAGAAGCAGTCAGGAGCTGGGAGATATTGAAGTTTAGTGAGGGGGGGGATGATTGAGGAATTGATCTGCTGGAGAAATCATGATTAGAACAGGATCACTTGTACATTAAGAGGGGTCTCCCTTGGCAAGGGGTATGGCTATCTCTTCATGGGAGACGGATAAAAGGAGATAGCTGAAGAAGAAAGAAGAGAGAAGAGAGGGTTCTATGCAAATGACCTCAATTTTCTCAGTCCAGAATCACTGAAGTTTGAGAAGGGATGAAAAGGTTTGGAAAAGCTGCTCTGGTGAGTGGAATAGTAAAAATAATTATGAAGGTAGGAAGGGATTATCTTGGGCACAGTGAGAGCTAAGTTGAGATTCTATAACATAAATTTGCAGTGGAAAAAGCAGTTTTGTGATTTTCCTCCAACTCAGTTCAGCAGTATGTAAGTAGAAGCAAAGGCAATGGACGGTGGGAACAATCCCAGGCTGAGGCTTGGCAGGGTAAGAACTGTTTCAGGATAAAAAGGCAAGGGACAACGGAAGGCAGTGGAGAGCTGAAGCGGTTCACCAAGGGGTCAAGACTGGGAGAACGTAGCCAGTTTAAAACTGAGGTGACAGCCTGGGAAAGATCTGAGGGGTAGAGAGACCAGAAATCACAGTAAGGGGGTAGAACAGGGATGAGGGCTGCAAGGAAGGAGGAGGGGAAAAATGACAAGTTATGATTAGATAAATTTCAGAGTTCATGAAGATGGAAATGGAAAATATGTGGGTGATGGCATGATCAAGGGTATGTATGACCCTCTATGTGTGTAGCCGAGGTGGGGTGAAGGAATGGGTCATGGGAAATGAAGAACTTGGAGGAGTCTTGGAGAGTATCAAGACAGATGTAGAATCCACTAGTATGAGGACAAGAGCTGGGCAGAAAAGAAGGAGTGTGAGCTAGGCCCTCAGCTCATTAAAAGAGGAAGGAGAAGGTCCTAGAAATTAGTTGATAAACAGAAAACAGAATCTTGATCATGTGCTGAGTATGGATTGAGTGAAACTCAGAGGAGCAGAGGTTACTGAGTGACAGAAAGGGGGAAAGCCTAAAAGCTGCCAGAGAGAGCAAGAAATATTCCAACTCCTCAGTATCCAGGGAGTCAGGTCTCTGTGAAAGCCAGAAGATGAAAGGAGTGGGAAAGGAAGAGATTCAAGATGAAAATAAGTCTATCACCTATGGGGCAGGCATTCCAGAGCACAACAGAAAAGGCAGATAGCTGTAGAGGAGCATGCTGTGTTGAGGGGTACTCAAAGAAGAGCTCAGGCAGTGGGGGTCAAGGAATGGGGTCTGAACAACAACCAAGGGTCCGGAATCATTGCAATGGGAGTAAGGGAGCAGTTACTAGAAAGGGGTGAAAGTATCCACTTGGCTACAGGTTTAGGAGATGCAGTCACGTGGTAAAAGGCGATGGAATGGCATTTCTCTCTTTGCCAACCAGGCAGACCCAGATGGGCAACCCATGAAGAAGGTCCAATGGAGTTAAGTCTTTCCTTCCTAGGCTGGGAGATGATTGGTGGAAGCTTGATGGAATATCTTTTCCTTCCCACCTACACACCCACAAACACTCACTGTTCACAGTTCCTCCACTTCTTATTTCCATGACCAACTCCTTCACCTCACCTCACCCATAACAAAAAGAGATTCATACCTTTGATCCTGACCTCATACAACAAATGTTCTAATTCCCTAATCACATCCCAATCCATTGTCACTTCACATCTCCCTCTGCCTTGAAACCTCAAACACTGTTCTTCTTTCTTAGCATCCCTCCAATGACTTGACTCCTTGGCTCTCTCCCAGGCCATCACCCCCACACTAGGTATACTCTCCCTCTCCCCACCTGGAAGCATTGAGAAACGAGTTCTCCTCTATACTCTCTTCCTCTCCCAAGGCCCTTGCCCCTACACAGTGTCATGGTACGTGCACAGCGAAGCCTGCATCTTGGATCACTGTCACAATCCCCTGCTTTCACTCCTAGACATGTGCGGATGAATAAAGCTGGAAAAAATCACAAAACTATGCTGATTGAGTCCACTATGAATTTATGTTACATAATTTTGACTGAGCCCTCACGGGTTCAAGGAAATCTTTTTATACATCTTTAAATAAGTTAAAAAAGTTGCTCTCCCACTCCCCGTAACAGCTCTTCCAAATCTTTTCATCCCTCCTCAAATTTCCTGTGGCTTCCTCTCACACATCCCAGATTAAGAACTTTGCCTCATATTTAACTGAAAAAAAATTGAGGCCATTTACAAGGAGCCCCTTCTTCTCCCAGACTCCTCCTCTCATATAACTAAGGTGCCCTCTCCCACCATACTTCCTTTCACCACTGTCTCACATGATGAGGTAGCCTTACTCCCTGCCAAGATAAACCCTCCTTTCTATAAGCAAAAGTGATCCCACTCCAAGCTTATCCTCTCTAGCCCCCTCTACCCGCTCCTTTTTCCTCACTTTGATTTCTAGGTATCTACAGGTTGTTATTCTGCTACCTATAAAAAAGCCCTGGTCTCTCCATCCTCAAAAAATCCTCACAATCTATCCATTCCCACTAGCTATTGTCCTAGAACTCTTTCCCTTTCTGATTTTCTAACCTCTTTAAGAAAGTCAACTACAATTTATGCCTCCATTTCCTTTCCTCTCACTCTCTTGATTCTTCATGGTTTGGCTTCTGGATCTAATCATTCAACTAAAACTGCCATCTCCAAATGGAAAACTGATCACTTAATTGCCAGGTCTTTCCTCAGTCCTCATGCTTTTTGACCTCTCTGCAGCCTTTAACACTGTGAAATCACTTTCTCCTAAGTGTTTGTGACTCTACTTTCTTCTCCTGGTCTTCCTCCTACCTATCTGTTCTTTCTCAGTCTTCTCGCTGGAGTTTCATTCCTGGTCATGTCCTCTCCCCAGATCTCTGCCCTAGGCCTTCTTATCATCATCTCCTATACCATCTCCTCTGGGGATCTCATCAGCTCCCCAGGATTTAGTTAATCAGCTCTATGCTCATGAGGAACTTAGGTGGCAAACTGGACAGAGTGCCAAGCCTGGAGTCAGGAAGACTTATCTTCCTGAGTTGAAATCTGCCTCAGACATTTACTAGCTATGTGGCCCTGGGCAAGTCACTTAACCCTGTTCACCTCTGTTTTCTTAACAGTAAAATGAACAGCAAAAGGAAAATGAAAAGCCGTCCAGTATCTTTGCCAACAAAGCCCCAAATGGGATCACAAAAAGTCAGAAATTCCTGCAAAATGATTAAACGACAATATGCTCATGATTCTACTTATCTAGCCCTAATCTCTCTGCTGACCTCTAGTCTAGAATCTCCAACTGCCTCTTGGACATCTTAAAACTGGATGTCCTACAGACTTCCTCTATTCAACTTCTCCAAAATCTCTTCCCAACGACTACTGAGGCTACCACCATCTTCCTAGTTACCTAATCTTGCAAATTAGTATCATCCTAAACTATCCACTGTCTCACTCCCCTCTCCCTTTATCCAATCTGTTCCCAATCCGTAACATCTATGGTATATGCCAACATTGCCACTGCTATCTAGACTAATGTAACAGCTGGCCAGTTGGTCTCCTTGCTCGAAATTTCTCCCCATTCCAAACCATCTTTCGCTCACCTGTCAAAGGGATCTTCCTAAAGCACACTGTGACTACATCAGCCCTGACTTGAGAAATCCCAGTGGCTCCCTATTAGCTCCAGGATCAAATATCAAGTTCTCTATTTGGCTTTTAAAGCCCTTAATAACCTGTTATTCTCTACCCCCATTCCTACCCCTCAGCTTTCTAGGCTTCTTACACCTTCCACCCCAGTAATCAAGTTGCACAGGTCTCTTTGCTGTTGCTGCCCAAAGACGCTCCATTTCCCAACAGCATTTTTTACTGGCAGTCTCCCATGCCTGGACTGCCTTCCCTTCTCATCTTCACCTCCTACCCTGCCTGGTTTCCTTCAAGAGCCACCTAAAATCCCCACCTTCTATGTGAAACTTTACTGGATCCCCCCTCATTCTAGTGTGTTCCCTGTGCCGATTAGCTCCAATTCATCTAGCATACAGCTGCATGTTGTCACCCTGTAGCAACTGCAGTCTTTTTATTTCCTTTGCTTGCATGTAATGTAAGCAATTTGCAGATTCCCTTGTATTTGCAAGATAGTGTCGGGTTAAGTGTTAAGACCCAGAGCTTGTGAATCCCACAGTGGGATGGACTTGTTGACATGACGAGAGGGGGCTGAACAGGGAGGAGCTGATGCTGTGTATAGGGAAAAGCCCAAGCTGAGAGAGACCAGAAGAACTTCTGGGAGCAGCATCGTGGAAGGAGGGAGGGAGAAAGGAAGAGAGGGAAGGGGAGAGGGAGGGGGAGAGGGGGAGAGAGACAGACAAAGAGCTGCCGAGAACTGAGAAGGCATGACTGTGGTGCCAGTATTTTTTCTGTTTTGATGTTACTTTGTCAGATTCATTTGTTGATAGAGGCCTCAGACCTTGTTGTTGGGTCTAGGTTGATTTCACAGGCAGAAAGTGAACTGATGAGGACCCCCAGCAATGTGCATGAATGTTACTGTGGCTTTGTTAAGCTTTGTCTTCCCAGGAACAGAAACTGTGGGAAGGGGAACCATGAAAGCTGAGAATCTGCCTTGGTCAAGATGAAAAGACCTCTCATTGGGTACTTAATACTAACTGATGATATTATAACCTAGTTGTGACCTAGGGGTGAATGCCCTATGTGCTGTGTGATTGACTAAAGGAATGTACTGTGTTTAAGAAAGAAGAATTTTCGATGGAAGAGATTTAAGATGGTGTGACTTAGGGGTGGACTTTGTGATTGACTAAATGAATGCATCTTGTTTAGAAGAGAACTTTAACTTTTGTACTTTGTAACTGAATTGAGGACTTACTAAATGATTGAGTTACTAAATGAATGTACTTTGTTTAAAACTATGTGACCACTTTGATTGTTGTTGAGTTGTTACATGGTGAAAGCTGTATTTTGATTTTTTGTCAATGTTTTACCCTTATTTGTTACTGAATAAATGGAGAGTTTACTATGCTTGTAATCAGAACCTTGAAGGTTGTTCACAGCAGCAGCAGTTCTCTGGGAAGCTGTTTGTGCTTGGCGATACATTGCACAAGGCTTCTTAGGAGAAACCAAAGCTAAGGGGCAGAATGCCACCTCCTTGGAGACTGATACACTGGCACCTGTCCTGGTGTGCATACCAGAGGCCGCACACACTACCAAGTGCTTCCTTGTCTAGTCTACATTTTGCTCATAACCACTTGTAGTTTTAATGGTGGTTTGATAAACTTTGTTACAGTAATTATTTTCAGCTTAAGAAGCAAAGTAACGGGCCCCTAAAGCCCCCAGGGTTCTCTACTCTTTTGCTTAGGATGTTTATTTTAAACATACTTTGAAATTTGGTCACAATTGCAATAAGCCCCAGTCAGGAAAATTCCTCACACTGCGGCAGAAGTAGAACTGCCTTGCTAATATTTACATTTCTATGCATCCCAGGTCTCTCTATGCCTCAGGTAAAACTCAGTTAATCAGAACCGCTAGGGTAATGAAACAGCAAGTTATATCATAGTGTCTATGGACAGAAAGGCACCAGGAGGGCAGGCTGAGGAAGAAACAGACCTTTTCTTCCCTTCATCCAGGTCTCATGCTTGGAAAGTCAATAACGTTCCTCAAGCTCTCCCATCTCTGCCCCAGCTCCTTCCTTTCTCAGCTTCTCTGAGGCAGGCTGGAAAGGCCAAGCACGCTCCAGCCTCCACGCTCCCAGACCCCCAGGATCTCATCTCCCCTTTAATTGAGACAGCTCTCTTTAGGCTGTGATTCAGTCCTGTGCAGGATGGCCTCATTCAAGAGAGTGTGAAGACCTTTCACACTCACTTCTGTTACTCTGAGTCAATCAAAAAGAATCCTTATCTAACAAAAGGGAATTACTTTTAAGTGATGGTAAAAATCAATGGAGCCCCATCCTCACAAAGATCAGATGATTTTAACTGAATCTTCAGTTGATGCTTTTTTGCTATATGGTGCCAATCTTTGGAAGAAGGGGAACTGGTAGAAAATGCAAATTCAACTGAAATGACTGGCTGGAATTTCCCAGCCAGAGATTTCTTCTTTCTTGCCTGACAAAAGTCTAGAGAAGGTACAGAGCTTTATGAACTACACTGTTAATCTCTATCTTTAAGTCTTCCTAGAGTGGCCACAAGGAGCTGGGATCCTTGCCCTGGGCTACAAAGGCCTCTGGAGCTAAGATTCAGATAACAGAGATTTTGGGGTTTTCTATACTCCCTGAGGGGCTAAGATGAGGGAAGGGAAGTAGAAGCAGGGACCTCCAGAGAAGAGCGTGACCTGAAATGGCCTCAATGGATGATGCTCCTCTGTGGAAAGAGAGACACATGAAAACATTCCTTGGTTGAATTGTCAACTACAATGACACCTGCTAGACAACATAAGTAAATACAGAATAAATATAAAGCAAATAAATACAAAGTCATTAAATACCAGATAGTTTGGAAGGAAGTACATTAATATCTGGAAAAGACAGGAAAAGCTTCCTGTAGAACTCCAAGGCCATAATCTTGGAGGAAGATAGGTATCTTATGAGGTAGAGGTAAGGAGAAATGGGGCAACTAGGTGGTGTAGAGAGCACTGGGCCAGAAGTGAGGAAGGCTCATCTTCCTGAGTTCAAATCCTGTCTCAAACACTTACTAGCTGTGTGACTCTGGGCAAGTCACTTAACCCTGTTTGCTTCAGTTTCCTCATCTGTAAAATAAACTGGAAAAGGGAAATGGGAAACCACTCCAATCTTTGCCCAAAACATCCCAAACATTGTAAGGAAGAGACAGGATTGAAGCAGTAAATAACAGCAACAATAGGAAGGAAGTGCATTCCAAGAATGACAGCAAGTATAAAGGCACAAAGATGGGATTTGTAATGGGTGTGTAAGAACAAAAAGAAGGGCCCTTTGACTGGATCACAGAGCCTGGGAGGGAGAGACTCAGAGGACAGGTTGTGAAGGGCTTTAAAAGCAAGAAAAAGTGAGTTTATATTCTAGAGGCAACAGGGAGCCTGTTGTGCTTAACGGGAAGTCACTGTAGCAGCAGTGTGGAGAATGGGCTAGAGGAGAAGAAGACTTACAGCACCAGGCAGGTGCAAATGATTACTGCAGTAATCTAAGGTGAGAGGTGATGATAGGCTGGATTCAGGTAGGAGCCAGGAGAGACTGAATTACAACAATGTGGTGAGGACAGAAATGACAGCGCTTGGCCACTGACTACATGTGGGGTTAAAGGAGAATGAGAAATAGAAGAAAATGCTGGAGACATGGGACACTAAGAGGATGTTGGCGCTCTCAACGGGAACAGGAACGTTTGGGAGACAGCGGGGTTTGGTGCCATGGAGAGGTAAGAGGATGAATTCTGTTTGGGAATCTGGGGTATGAGATGCCTCCAGAACATCCAATTTGAAATGTCCAATAGGCAAATGATTGTGGCATACTGAAACTGGAGAGAGATTAGGATTAAATGCATACATTTGGGAGTTAAATACATAGATATATGATAGTTAAACTCATGGAAGTGCATGAGGTCACCAAGAGAGAGAATATAAAAAGAGAAGAGGCCGCAGAGACCTTATGCATGATGAGCCATCAGAAGAAACCACAAAAGAATAATGAGACAAACCAGGAAATAGTGTCACAAAATCCCAGAGAAGAGAGAGTGGCCAACAGCTCCAAACAGAACACACAAGCAGAGAAAGGGGACTGAGAAATGGTGATCAGATCTGGGATTCTGGGTAACTCCAGTTAAAGAAGCTGAAGTCAAGTGATAACATAAGAAATCAGAATGCAAAGTGCATTAAGTGAGAGAGGGGAAGGAAGTGAATTTAGACAAAAAGGGGAAAATATACATAGAATGATACCCTGAAGAGACAGCAGGATCCAATGAAATGTTTTGTTTTTAAAAGGATGAGTAAAATCTGGGCATGCCTGATGGCAAAAGGGAAGGAAGGAACACTCTAGCAAGAAGCCAAAGATTAATCAAGATATGAGATCAAGTGTATATATAGAAGGGTTGACCTTGGCAAGGAGAAAGGCAATGTGGAGAAAAAGAGTATGAGGGATCATATGTTTGATCATATGTTTGAATCAAATGTTTGAAGTTAAGAGAATCAGAGAAGAGCACCTGTGGGGAACAAGATCAGGAATCAATTTAGTTGATAGAGTGCTGGACCTGGAGTCAGGAAGACCTGAGTTCAAATCTGTACTCAGACATACTAGCTGTGTGAGCTTGGGCAAGCAATTTAACCCGTCTGCCTCAGTTTCCCTTCTGTAAAATGGAAATAATAATAGTGCCTAAGTCCCAGAATTGCTGCTAGACTCAACTGAGGTATATTTGTAAAGTACTTTGCAAAACCATAAAGCCCTATAAATGCCCTATTATTGCCTTGTGAAATTTTATTTTGGTTTTGTATGACAGCATGATTATGATTCCCATTTTATTGGATTCAAATGATCAATTTTGTCCCAGACTTTCATTTGGATTCTATGTATGTTTTTGATTTTTAAATTTAATTTTATTCTTGTCCAATCTATTAGACTTTATCCAAGAGATTTAAATCCTATTTCATTTCAAGGAGTAATTTATTTAGTCTGGGCAAATTTAAAGTTAGGAAAATTTGGTTTGTATTTTCTTGTATTTGCCTAGATTTTTATTAGGATATTTTTTGTGTTGTTGTTCACTTCCTTTTTTAAGTCAATACACTTTTTCCCTGTGATTACTTTTGCCTAATCTACTTTGATGCAACCCTATTCCCACAGACCTTTTCTCCCCTTCACTCTTCCTCTCCTCTCCCTGTTATCAATCCTTTCCCTAGTTTTGGAGTTTTAATTAACTTACTGATTTTTTCTTCAGTTTATTTAACTATCTCATTCTTGTCTTTTATTGCTTTTTTATTCCTTCTCATTTAAAATCTGTCCTCCTGTACTAACCTATTTTGTTTATGTGTTTTTCTTTTTTCCACATCTTTTTTTTCTAAGAAACTGCAAGTTTATAATTATCAAGCTTGACTCCAAAATAGAAATATGAGAAGACACCTTCTCCCACCACTCCAATAGAGAAGTGCAGAGTGGGGGTGTGCAGAATGCTTCATCAGATTTGTTCAACGTGCTGAATGGTTTTACAAGTCTTTTTTTCCTATTCTTCCTCATTTCTTTCTTGGTTACAAGGAATAGCATCCTGGGGGGGGGGGGTAACAAGATAACAATAAACACCTCTATTTAAAAATATATATATATATATGCCACATAAAAAAGAATTACCTTGTTAAAATGAGGACATAGTAGCAGTATCATGTACCTAGTCAGCATGATTGATTTCCTTCAGCCCCATTTCACTGGGTATATATATATTCATTAAGGCAAAACATTATCCTATAATGATAATCTAACATACTTGGAATTTCTTCTTCTCCTTTTCATAATTCAGCTAGTCTTACTTCTCTACAACAACTAAGAAATAAGTAAGATAGACCTCTTGGGAGCCAAAATATAAAACACAAAGTTCTACCACAGGCCAGGACCTAAAGCCCAGTCACAGAATGTAATTATTTATATTCATGTTCCCTAACACAATTATGTAAAATCAAAGATCACAGATATCTGGGACCATTTAAAATGAGAGAAAATTGCCTTAAATGTCTCTATAAGACTTTGAAGTATCATTGTATTACAGCCAAGCATGATAATTATTACTCAAAATGATCCTGAATCATCACAGAACAGTTACTTATGCTTATTTGGTGAACTCTGCTTTAAAAAATGAGGAATTATATAATAAATTTTAGAAAAAAATTCTATTCAAAATAATTAAAATAAAGGTTTGGTTATTTAAGCTCTCACTCATCCACTGAGAAAATTCAATTATCCTAAACAACTTAATCTTCAACGCCAACAGATAATATAAATTTTGCCACAGCAACATTGTAAAGAAATTAATAACACCAGGGATAGAGCTAAGATGGCAGAACACAGCAGGTATCCGGAGTCAAGCTCTCTCAATGTTTCTTTCCAAACAACCTTAAAATGATGCCTCAGATTGAACTCTGAAGTCACAATGTCAACAAAAAATCAGTGAGACATTATTCTAGTCCAAGACAATTTAGGAGGTCAGAAGGAGAGATCTTTGACACAGTGGCATAAGCTGACCTGAAGTAACGCCAATGGTGGAACAAAGTGGTGTTGACAGAAGCAACAGCAACTCAGGCAGCTCCCAAGTCAGAGATGGTAAAGGACCCCGGCAACAGATCAGAAAGAAATTATGGGACCCCTGTGCTAGCACTGGATGCAGGACCAGACACTGTTGGTTAACTCCAGTGCTTATACCCACTTCTGGGTCACAGTTCAAGGTAAAGAAGAACATTTTCTGTCACATGGGAGTAGGGACCCTGAGAAGGAATATCTCTTTTGGTCAAAATGGATCAGGGACCCTAAGAACAGTATCAATCCTGGTTCCAAGGGATCAAGAGTCATTCCTGGGTAAGCCCCAGAGTGCAGACCAAGAGGGTAGTGATCACACCTCTTCCCAGATTACAATACCTTGGAAGTGCCAAAAATTTCCAAATACCTAGAACTAGCTCTAAAAACAGCAGTGTGAAAAAATCTGAAGCTTGGGACAATGCCCCTCTCTCCCCCCATGACAGGAAAAAAAAGCCCAACTTTAACATGAAGTTGAAAGTCAAGAATAGGCTGGAAAAATAAGCAAACAACAACTAAACCTGACCATAAAAATTTACTATGGTGACAGGTAAGGACAAGACAGACACAAACTCAGAAGACAATAATATCAAAACAGCTACAAGCAAATCCTCAAAGGGAAAAAAAAATGTAAAGCCTAACAAGAATTCAAGGAAAAGCAAAAAAACCCATTTCAAAATCAAATAAGAGTGGTAGAGGCAAAATTGGGAGAAATAGATGAGAACAAGAAAAGAAACCCATGAGAAGATAATTAATAATTTGGCAAAAGAGACACAAAAAATACCAAAGAAAACAACACCTTAAAAAACCAAACAGGCCAAATGGAAAAAAAGAGTACAAAAATTCACTGATGAAAATAACTCCTTAAAAGAAGAACTGGTCAGATGGAAAGAGGTACAAAGGCTTACTGTAATTACTTAAAAATTAGAATTAGGCAAGTGGAAGCTAATGATTCCATGAGACATTAAGAAACAATAAAACAAAATCTTTTCAAAAGAAGGAAAAAATAGAAGAAAATATGAAATACTTCATTAGAAAAGTGACCTAGAAAAAAGATCTAGGAGAGAGAACTTAAGAATTATTGGTCTACCTAAAAAAATCATGATCAAGGAAGAAGCCTAGACATCATATTTCAAGAAATTATCCAAGAAAATTGACCTGATATCCTAAAACCAGAGAGCAAAATAAAAATGGAAAGAATCTAGTTATCACACCTGGAAGAGATCCCACAATGAAAACTTCCAGGAATATTATCCCTAAATTCCAGAGTTCCCACTTCAAAGAGAAAATACTTCAAGCAGTCAGAAAGAAATCATTCAAAGATCATAGCCCCCATTCAGGATCATACGAGATTTATCTGCTACCATATTAAAGAAGCAGAGAGCTTGGAGTATTATATTCCAAAAGACAAAGGAGCTAGGGTTACAACCCAGAATAATTTACCCAGCAAAACTGAGTATTATCTTTCAAGGAAAAAATAATGAATATTTAATGAAGTAGAGGACTTTCAAACATTCCTGATGAAAAGACCAGAGCTGAATAGAAAATCTGACTTTTAAATATAATCCTCAAGAGAAGCATAAAAAGGCAAATTTGAAAGAGAAATCATAAGGGACTCAGTAAGTCTAAATGGTTTACTTGCAATACAGGAAGATGATGCCTATAACTCCTAAGAACTCTATCATTATGAGGGCAATTAGAAGGATTCTACAGACATAGTCTATAGACAGCATGGGAATGAGTCAGTTATGTCAGGATAATGTTAAAAAAAAATAAAGGATGACCCAGAAAGAGGGACATCCTAGGAAAAGGAAGAAGGGACAGGAAGAATATGGAAAAGTATCTCACATAAAAAAAAGGTACACAACTAAGAGCTTTTATAGTGGAAGGGTTTGGGCAGGGATGGTATAATGGGCAATACTTGAACCTTATTCTCATCTAAATTGATTCAAAGAGGGAATGTCTACATACACACTCACATGGTATAGAAATGCATCTTATCCAACAGGGAAATAGGAGAGGAAGAGGTTAGAAAAAGGGGAAAGGGTGATAAAAGAAATAATGGATTAAAAAAAAAGTCAGTGTTTAAGAAGCAAAACAGATTTTAGAGGAGGGATAGGGTAAAAAAGAGAGAGAGAGAGAAAAGGATGAACAAAAGAAAATAACATGGAGGGAAATATACAGTTTAGTAATCATGACTACAAATGTGAATAGGATGAATTAACCCATAAAATGGAAGCAGATAGTAAAATGGATTAGAAACCAGAATCCAAAAATATCTTCTTTACAAGAAACAAATTTAGAACAAAGAGACCCACACAGAGTTAAAATAAGGGGCTGCAGCAGAATTTATTATGCTTCAGCTGAAGAAAAACAGGCAGAGGTAGCAATCATGATTTCATAGAAAGCAAAAGCAAAAACAGGCCTAATTAAAAGAGATAAGTAAGGAAACTACATCTTACTAAAAGGCACCACAGTCAAATAATATCAATACTAAACATATATGCACCAAATGGCAAAGTATACAGATACATAAAGGAAAAGTTAAATGAATCAACAAGAACCAGAGAGTACTAGTGGGAGACCTCAACTTTCCCCTCTCAAAGTTAGATAAATCTAACCATAAAATAAATATGAAAGACATTAAGGAGAAAAGAAAAATCTTCTCAAGAAAAATAAATGGAAATAGAAAGTTCTTTTTTTCAACTGTACATGGTACCTTCACAAAAACAGAACATGTATTAGGACATTAAAAACCTCACAAATAAAGAACATTTTTAAGATGACAATAAAAAAAATTCATTCAATAAAGGGCTATGGAAGCACAGATTAAAAATTAATTGGAAATGAAATAATCTAATCCTAAAGAATGAGTATCAAAAAACAAAGCAAAGAAACAAAGTCTCAAAAATGAAAAGGATGAATTAACCACCAATGAAGATGAAATTAAAGCAATTATTAGGACCTATTTTGCCTAATATTCCAAAAAAAACCAAACCCTAATATTCTAAAATAAATGGATGAACATTTATACCCCCAGATTAATAAAAAAGTAAACTGAATACTTATGTAAACCTAACTTAGAAAAAGAAATTGAATAAGCCAAAAATGAGCTCCCTAAGAAACAATCTACAGGAACATAAGGATTTATAAGTGAATTCTAAGAAACAAATAAGGAATAATTAATCCCAACACTATATAAACTATCTGAAACAAATAGACAAAGAAATCCCTATTAAATTTCTTTCATGACACAAATATGTTTTTGATACTTAAACCTGGGAGAGTAAAAACAGAGAAAGAAAACTACAAACTAGTTTTCTTAACAAATATTCATGAAAAAAATTTAAATACAACGCTAGCAAAGAGTTTATAACAATGTCACAAAGATCACATACTATGACCAGCTGAGATTTATACTAGCAATGCAGGGCTGGTTCAATATTAGGAAAACCAGAAGCATGACTGACCATATCATTAACTTCTACCAGGTTCAGATCCAGCTTTCTAAACAGTTATTACAAAATAGACAAGAATCAATAAATATTTATTAAATACCTTCTATGTGCACAGCACTATTAAGCACTGGAGATACAAAATAAGAAAAAGGAAGATAGCCTTTGTTCTCAAAATGTTTACTATCTAATAAAGGGAAAGACAATACAAAAAAATGGAAGTTGTAAAAGGTGGGGGAGCGAACTGACCAAGGGTGTTCATAGTCAAAAAACCAAGCACAGAAGCCAGCAGGAAATCAAAAGGTGACCAGAAATTCTGAGTCCTCTATATAGGAGGGTTTAGGAAGACATTTTTCTTCCACCTTCTAAGCCTTCCAATCAAGGGTGGAAGCAATTAAAGATATAGAGCTGTTGAGAAGATTTCTCGTGATGACCTTGGATATCCCTGGATAATAATGTTCCTTAAGTTGAAACCAAGCAAAGAACTGTAGGGCAGTAAGGACTAAATTACAGTCTAGAAATTAAATTAAATGAAGGACTAGACAGCAGGACTAAACTGTAGAATTCATGGGAGGGAGAAACATCTAAGAAGGCTGGAAAAATAGGAAAGGTCTAGGCTGTGAGGAGTTTTTAATGCTTAAAAGCAAGATTTATATTTGATCTTAGAGGTGCTAGGGAACTGCTGGGGTTTGTTGAACAAAGATGGGATGGGGGTAGGGTGACCTGGTCAGACCTATGCTTCAGGAACATTATTTGCCATAACCGTGGAGGGCAGACTGGTAAGGGAAGAATCCCAAGGCAAGGAGACCAATTAGACAGCAAGAAAAAACTCAGCACCAAGGAAAAAGATGGAGATTTATAAAAAAGGAAAAAACCAACAATGCACTAGTGTACACCAGAGCACAATTTGGGAAATTCCCAAAGTTGACAGTGAGTTGTCATCAATTTACCAATGCAATTAGGGAGTTCATTTGATAAATAATTGCCCCCCAATAGTTCTTTACTAAGTTATTTATGTCTTCAAATTTATCAAACACTGGGTTATTGAGTTTCATTATTTTGGAGTCTCTCTTGTTTAGTCTATTCCACTGATCTGCTTTTCTATTTTGAAATCAATGTAAAACGGTTTTGCTGCTGTGTAATACAGCTGAAGGTCTAAAAGTGCTATCCTTTTTTTTCATTTCTCTTAATAATCTAGATCTTTTGTTCCTCCAAATAAAATCTGTTATTCTACTGAATTCTGTAAAGTAGCCCTTTGAGAATTGGACACAGTATTAAACTAGTGAATTTACTTTGGTGGTAGTGTCATTTTTATAATATTGGCATGGCCCAACCATGAACTGAGTATTCTTTTAATTATTTAAGTTGTATTTTTTTAAAAATAAGGTATTATTGATGTCTTTTTTATGTACTTAGTATGTACTAGGCACTGTGCTAAATGCTGGAGATATAAATATAAACAAAAAGAAAGATATTCCTTGCCTTCAAGGAACTTACCCTCTAATGGGGGGAGACACAACATAAAAGGGAGCAGAATCATAAGCAGAGCTGGAAGAGGAATGAAGGATGGTTGGGTAGGGCTCAAAAATGGAGGTTCTGAGAGGAACTCACCAATGCAAGAAGGTTACTTGCAGGGATAGAAAGTTGTTCCAAGGTAAGAAGGCCACAAGAGTGGACAGAACTTCAAGAATGAGAGGTGACTGAGACACAGCAGCAAAGTCAAGAGATCAGAAGCAGAGCCAAGAGAGGAAGAAAAGATATCTAGCCTGGGCCCTTCCTCCACTGGAGATTCTTAGAGGAACTCACCAGTAAAAGAAAGAGTCAGAATTGCTGAAGAAGCTTCCAAGAACTTCTTTCTTCCAGAAGAAAAGCAAGTCATATACCACAGTTATGGAGGAGAGAATGTATTCTTAACCAAACAAGGGTTATAACCAAATACAAAAGATAAAATAGATAACTTTGACTACATGAAACTAAAAAGCTTCTGCATGAACAAAATGATGCATTTAAGATTAAGCAGGGAACAGGTAAAATGGAAAAAAAAATCTGTTATCAAATTTCTCAGATAAGAATTTAGTACTCAAGACATATAAACAATTAACAGGTAATATGTAAGACCAAAAGATATTTCCAAATAGATAAATGGTCAAAGAAACAAACAGTTCTCAAAAGAAGAAAAGCAAACTGAACCATAGGAAAGACCAGTCCAAATCATCCTAAGAGAAAGGTCTGTACCCCCAAAGAGATAAAAATCAAAAAGGAAAAAAGGACATATATGTGCAAAAAATATTTATAGCAGCTCTTTTTGGGGGGTAAATAATTAGAAATTGAGGAGATGCTCATCAACTGGAGAATGGCTGAACAAGTTGTGGTAAGTGATTATGATAGAATACTATTCTACTATGAGAAATGATGAGCAGGAGGGCGCTTTCAGAAAAACTTGGAAAGACTGGCATGAGCTGATGCAAAATAGAATGCACAGTCTACAAAGTAGCAGCAACACGGTAAGACGATCAGCTGTGAACGACTCAGCTATTCTCAGCAATACAATGATCCGAGACACTCTGAAGGATTTATGATGAAAAACGCTATCCATCCCCAGACAGGGAACTGATGGTGTCTGAATACAGATTGAAGCATACTTTTTTTTTTACTTTATTTTTCTTCAGATTTTTTTGTCTATGTTTTCTTTCAAAATATGACTATTATGAAAATGTTTTGTATAACTTCACATGTATAATCCATATCAAACTGCCTGCCTTCTCAATTGGGAGGTAGGGTTGGGAGGGGAGAAAGGAGAGAATCTGGAACTCAAAAAAAAAGTTACTAAAGTTATTATCAAAAAAAAGTTTTAAAAATGAATGTTAAAAAGTGTTTTTACATGTAACTGGGGAAAAAATAAAATACTAAATTAAAAAAATAAGAGAAATGCAAATCAAAACTACATTGAAGGGGCAGCCAGGTAGCACAGCGAGTAAGAGCACTGGCTCCAGTGTCGAGATGACCTGGGGATCAAATCCGGGCTCAGATACTTAGCACCACACCCAGAAATAACTGACCGTGTAACCTTGAGCAAGTTACTTAACCCCAATTGCTTTAAAAAAAAAAAAACTACATTGAGTTTTGATCTCATAATCAGCAAATCTGTAAAAACAAAGGATGGGAATAAACAGTGTTTGAAGGGTTGTAGGAGATCAAGCATACTAGCGCATACTTGATGGAGCTGTGAACTGGTAAGACCATTTTAGAAGAGGAATTTGGATTTATACAAAAAAAGTGACTAAAATGCTCATACGCTTTGACCCAAAGGTTCCATATAGGCTTATATGCCAAGAAAGACATTGTTTTAGGAATAAAGTCCCCTATATAGAAAAAGAAGACATGCTGTCCCACTCCTTTGTATCAGGGGAAGAGGAAAGAGGAAGGGAGAAGGTCCAGGGGTGCAGAATATTGCATATACTCTCAATTTTTTTCAAACTATTTCTTTTCCCTTCCTCCTTGGCTTTTTAATTTTTTTCCCTTTGCTTTAAAAAAAAATCTTTGTTATAAGGAATGGCTCTCTGGGAGGGGGGAGGATATAATTAAAATTTTTAGCTAATATAACAAGAAAAAATTATTTAAAAAAATTATGACAGAATAAAGGTTATTCAGAGTTCTTAAAAATATTAGTGGAACCCTTGTAACTGGATGTCCCAAGACTTCTTAAATTCACTATGTCCAAAACAGAACTCACTTTTTCCCTCAAAGCATCTACTCTTCTGAACTTCCCTGTTACTGCACAGGGCACCAACATCCTCCCAGGTATCCACATTCCTCGTGGTAACATCCTTGATTCCTCACTCTCATTCTCCCCACATAGCCAATCCATTGCAAAGTCATCCTGCCTCTACCACATCTCTCGTACAACTAATTCTCTCTCCTCTCACAGTTACTGCTATAGTCCAAGCCCTCATCACCTCTTACTTGACCCATTGCAATAGTATTCCAATTGGTCAACCTGCCTCAAGTCTCTCCCTATTACAATCTATCAACCACTGCTTCCAAGGTGTATGTCTGAGCAAGTCACTGCTCTGCTCAGTGAGATGCAGTTCCTTTCTCTTTATTCCAGGATCAAATATAATGTTCTCTGTTTGGCATTTAAAGTTCTTCTTAACCTGGCCTCTTCCAATATTTCCAGTCTTCCTACTATTTTCATTCACACATTTTATATTCTAACTTCACGGAGTTATCTAACTCCAATTCCTTCAATGCAACATTTTCTCCCATCTCTATGTCTCAGCACTTTTGTTGTTCAGTCATCTTTCAGTCCTGTCTGACTCTTCACAATCACTTTTAGGGTTTTCTTTGCAAAGATAGTGAAGTGTTTGCCATTTTCTTCTCAAGTTCATTTTACAGATGAGGAAACTAAGGCAAACAGGGTTAAGTGACTTGCCTAAGGTCACACAACTAGGCAGTGTCTGGGGCCAGATCTGAACTCAGTAAGATGAGTCTTCCCTGGTCCAGGCCCCAAACTGTAGGCACTATGAGCCCTCCCCCCTCCCTCCCAGTTGCCATGCCTCAGCACTGGCTGCCTCATGTGCCTGGAATGCTCTCTGCCCCTCTCCACTCTGTTTCTTAGTTTCCTTAGCTTTGGGTGTTTTGTACTTACCCTGTTAAACACAGGTAACATCATATAAAGTTTCTCTTCCTGTTCTTTCTGAGTCATATGCCGAGGAGGATGGCAGAGCTCAGTGAAGAGGCGCCGAAGGTGCATCAGGCCTAAAGCGTTGTCCTGTGGGCTGCACTCTTCCTGGCGAGGCCGGCCCATGATCCTCTTCACCATGTTCATCTTGGCCAGTTTATAAGAATCACCAGAATCCTGAAAGGACAAGTGAAATAAAATTAAGTTGAAACAAAAACCCCCAAAAAGACAAATTAGCTGCAATGCACCATAGTCACAGTCAAAAAAATTGTTTTAATATTTTCTGCCAATTTTACACGATTTGTCCCACCTAACTATAGTTCAAATGATCTTTAAACTAGATCAATCAAATCTTTATGAAGAACCTTCAAAAAGTTCAAGTTTCTTTTCTATCAATAAACAAAACAGAAAAAGCAAAGGCTACTTATAAGAAAAATTGCATGAAAGCAATATTACGACAGATTATGAACTAAATCTCTAAGAAAACTATACTACTCAGAGAACTACTATTGAGTCTCTATTGACTATGGCAAAAAATGAGTCCAGATACAAATTAATTGGAACAATTAAAAAAAATAACAAAGATTCCCAACGGTTTATAGATATCATGTTAAAAAACCTATGTGAAGCATAGACCTATGGACAGTGTTTTTTACTGTTAGCATGTCTTTCAATCTCTAAGAATAAATGTCAAAGAAAAAAACCCTAACAAATTCATTCAAATCAAGAAAACTTAAAATTGAATCTATTAATAAGAACTTGTCTTAGAACTTAATTTATTTTTAAAAATATGTTCAAATAGTAATATCCCATTAGGAAGCATTTTCTCAGAATCACAGAATTTTAGAGTTGGAATAGACTCCAAAAGAAATTTCCACTACAATACACCTGAGAAGTGGTCACCCAAGCCTCTTGTGAATGAAGACTATAACAAAGGAGAGCCCCAAACTCCCTTTCCCTGCCAGCAGTTCTATTGGTAAAGATATTTCTCTTCTCAGGTTCCTCCTCTGGCTCCCGACATTCCCTTGGAAAACTCCAAGACTTTCAGACTCTCTACTGCACCTTCAATCCAGGCCAGTGGGGCTTCTTAACCTTTCAAGACGTTATCAGTAAAATGAGGGATTAGATTGGGTGACCCATGAGGTCCTTCCAGCTCCAAATAGATGGTCTGTGATCCTTACACCACAGGGACAATCTTTTCTCCACAAGCTTCCTACACTATCACCTTTTCGTTTCTTTTCAACAGAGGGTCTTCCTTGTCTTCTATTTTACCAAGAAAACAGAAAGGCATACTGTGAGGCATTATTTCTTTTCCCCTAATCTATAGTTCAAAACTCTTAATGACACCCCCACTGTTTCCTCCTTCGCTCCAGTCTCTGAGGAAGGGATAAGATAGCCTTTCTTTTCCCCAAGGCTCACCCCCTCAGAATGGTCCCTTTGCTCCTACAGCCATGCCTAAGTCTGACTCATATCTTTACAAAGTCTTCCTTTGACACAGGCATCCCCTCAAGATAATCACCACCAATATCCTTGCCTATTTTCTTTCTCCAGTGGAGAAGAATCAGCCTTCACCACCAACTACCACCCATAGGGCAGGCAAGATAGCCTGGTAGAAGTAGCAAGACCTCCTGCAGAACAAAGGAGGCAGCATGTGCCAGCCCATCTGAGACATCACCACCCCAATCTTGACCATCATCTCCCTTTGACTGTGATAGAGATAGCTCAGAAGCCCAAATCCAAGAGCCCTGGAAACATCAATGCTTCCATCCGAGTGCCCTCAGTCATCATCCTCAGAAGCCACCCCAAGGAGATGGAGCCTAGCCATTGTTCCTGCAGGTGCTACAGCCACAGCTACTAAAGACCCAGAACATAAAATTGTTGCCACCAAAGGCCTTGGTACTATGACTATCAGTAGAAATGACATTAAAGAAGAGGCGTGTGGATCTGCTTAGCAGTGGCACCCAAGGACAAAGGGACATTTCCATCTAATTTGCAACTGAAACATTCTCCCCCACTAGAGTAAGAGCTCCAAGAGAAAAGAGACTCTTGCTTTTCTATTGACATCCCCAGCACTTAGCTCAAAGCTTGGCACAAAGTAAGTGTTAATAAATGCTTTATTTATTCATTCACATATATAGCCAGAAATCATCTGCATAATTTTTATTGATAACTGAACCAATGAGAGCTGATGAGATCACCAAGCAGGACGGCATATGTGTGAGAGAAAAAAAAAAAGAGGGTCCAGTACTACTGGGACATGGGAAAATCCAAGTTCAGTGGCATGACATGGACAGAGAACCATCAAAGGACAGTAAGGAGAGCTTAAGCAGACTGAATGAGGAAAAAATGTCACCAAAAACCTAGAGAATAAATACACAGGAGGTGATCAACAGTGCAAATAGTGCAGATATATAGACCAAGAAAAGGACAATGGATTTTATAATTAGGAAATCACTGAAAATTTGAAGAGAACAATTTTTAATTAAATGATGAAGTCAGAATGCAGAGGGTCTGACAAAAGCGAGGGGGAAAGAAAAGAGAGGCACCAAATGTAAAGCGTTTTTTCGAGAAGTGTAGCCAATGAAAGAGAAAAGAAGTGAGGGTCAACGCTCAAGGAGATCACCAGGGAAGTGAGTTGTTTGTGTTTTTTTTTAATATAGGGAGGACACAGATGGGTCTGTCTATAGGCACAAAGGAGCTGCTTAGCTAAGAGGAGCCTGAACAGAAGAGACAGAGGAGGGATGACTGTTGGGGAAATACGCTGAAGAAGAAATCAAGAAAGGAGAAAATTGAGAGTACATGTTGAATTGTGAGCTTTGACCAGAATGAAGGAGGAGACAGTGAGGAAAGTGGTCTGAATGATCTGACATGAGGAAGAGGAAGAAAGACAAGGGGGCCCTCAGTCAATGAGCTGGACTCCTGGGGGGAAACTGTTCATGAAACCTGGCTGAGAAGGTGGGGTAGGATATTAAGAGAGGTCGGAGGGGAGATAAGGTCTAGAAGAGTCTCTCAGGAGAAGAGGATAACAAGCTGATTAAGAAGGAATAGAATAGCGCCTGATGAGATTAAATGGCATAAAACTATAGAGGTATAAATGAGCATGGTTTTGACATTTCCTCCAGCTCCATTCAAGACCAAGTGAATGGGGGAGGAAGCAGATCAAGAGAGTAACCCAGGGTGGGGTTTAACATATGGTTCCTTGGTAACAGGATGAGGAAGACAAAGAAGTGGAGAGTAGAGGATATCCTCAAGTTCAGTAGGTTCACCAATGGGTCAAGAGAGAGAGAGAGAGGAGAGGACATGAGAGAACAGAGGGATGAAAGGAATGAAGTTCAAGGTAATTTACAAAGAACAGAGTGAGCAGTTAGAAAGCAGGGGAAGAGAGAATAATAAAAGACGATGCATAGACCCTCTGAAGTCAACATGGGTCGCCTTGGGACCAAGACCACGAAAAAGGCAGCGCGAGTCATCATTGAGAAGTACTACACCCGCCCGGGCAATGACTTCCACACCAACTAGCGCATGTGGGAGGAGATCGCCATCATCCCCAGCAAGAAGCCCCACAACAAGATCGTGGGATATGTTACTCATCTGATGAAGCGGATCCAGAGAGGCATCTCCATCAAACTATGTCCCTGAGGTCTCTGCTTTGGATCAGAAAATCATTGAAGTAGACCCTGATACCAAAGAAATGTTGAAACTCCAGGACTTTGGTAGTTTGTCCAACCTGCAACTTCCCAGCCCACAGTTGGGATGGACTTCAAAACACTGAGAGGAGCTGTTTAATATTTACTTTTGCCTTCTTTCCAATAAACTTGGGAACCCCCCCCCCAAAAAAAAGGACAGTGCATAAAGGAATTTCAGGATTTGAAAACAAAAAGTACAACCCATGTGGATGCTGGCAAGACCAAAAATGTGACCATCACAGTAGCTAAGACATAGGGAAGGAGTTTAACTATATATCTATCTATCGAACAGGGGCCATCTCCAGTCATCCTGATCTATATCTCCTCACTGGAACCAGATGGCTCTGGAGGGGAGTGAGGTTGGTGACCTTGCACAACCCTGACTGATTTAAATCCAATTCACTTGCAAGTCATGGCATCACTTTCCCAATGTCATGGTCGTCTTCGATAACAAAGGACAAACAACAATCCGTGAGTAGCAGCAGCTGCCCCACTGGGGCCCCAACTGGCCAATTCCAGTTAGGCAACACACTTCCTTCCTTCTTTCCTTTCTTTCCTCCTCACCCTCATTCCCTCTTCTCCCTCTGTCCATAAAGGGAACCATACCCTTACCTGCTGGTGCTCTGCCCAAAGGAATACAAATTTTGATCACTGAAACCTCACAAAATATCTTGAGGCTAGATTTCTTTTTTAAGTACTATGCCTAAAACCCAAATCACTCTGGCTCTCACCAATTGGCCAACAATAGGTCCCAGTCCAAGCCTCATTTGGTCATTCTTTGGATGGCTCAGAGCAAGTGAAAATAGAAATTGTTTCTGTCTTGGCCAGAAACCCTGATGGTCTTTCCCTCCCAGATTGTTTTTCTTTTGTGTTTGTTTTTGACTAGGTAAAAGGGGTCATTCTTTGCCTCTTTTCTTATCTAGCCTTAATCACTGAATGGGCATTGCCTTAGACAAACAGACCAGAGAAAGCCCTTAGTTTAAAAAGGCCAAGGTCTCCCACTGCATCCAGGGTCATCTCTAGTTGTCCAGATCTATATATTGTCACCAGACCCAGATGGCTCCAAAGGAGAAAGTGAGGCTGGTCACCTTGCCCAGCCCTGCCTCACTTAAATCCAATTCACTTGCATGTCATGGCATCACCTCCCTGATGTCATAGTCCTCTTTGAGAACAAAGGACAAACAACAACATCTATCTAACAATAAAATATTAACATGGTACTTTTAATCACTTACTTAAATGTTCAACCACGTAATTAGCATCATTAGGTTGTATTATATATCTTTAAAAGGTAGAAAACCTCTAAATTAACTCACAAATGGGTTAAAACAAAAAAGTGCTTCCAATTAAGATTATATGTTAAAGAATGGTAAATAGTTATATATGTATCTCTCTAGTTTATCCCTTGACCTTCACTCTCATATCACCAACTAACTGTTGAACATTCAGACTGGATTTCCCAAAGACACTTTAACCTCAACATGTCCAAAACCAAACTCATTATCATTCCAAACTTCCCTACTTCTATCAAAGGTATATTGCTACCATACTTTCTGTCTCAAAGGTTCATAACCAAGACATAATCCTGGATTCAGTACTCACTTTCATTCCACATGGTCAACTGCAAAATCTTTCTATTTCTGTCTCCAAAGCACTTCTCAGATCTGACCCCTTTTCTCTACTCAAGTATGGCCATAGTTAAGGCTCTTACCACCTCTCACCTCCATTATTCCAACACCTCCAACCTGTTCTCCCAGCCTCAAGTATCTCTGTATTCCAATTCAGTCTACACCTCATGGCCAATCTCACCACATCTCTCCCCTACCCAACCTAGTCCAGTGATCTCCCATTCTCTGCTCAGTTTTTAAATCCCTACACAACCAGGCCCCAATCTATCTTTCCAGTCTCAATGGCCATTACTTTCCATCCTTCATTCTACAAAATAGCCAAAGAGGTATCTTTCTGTTTCTCACACGTGATCCATCTGCTGTTTCTCTACCTCTGCACCAGACACACCCCACATGCCTACAATATACTCCTTCCTTAACTCATACAGACCCTGACAAATGCCACTGATAAAACCACATCAGTTGAACCATCTGATAGTACCAGAGACATTGGGGGTGAGAACTTCATTTTCTGGCTCTTCAGCAGCGTAGCTGCTAAGGAGGAGGCATGACAGAGAAGCAAAAATATATAAATAGTAATTATATATGCACACAGAAAATGGCACAGTATCTACATATTTACAGGAAAAATTAATTTTTAATGAACCTCATTTAATTGGCACAGATTTCCTGGTGAGGAACTTTCTCTACCATCACAGATCAGCACCTTCTCTGTAACTTAGTATTAGAGAAGAAGTGTAGTGGCAACCACACTGGCAAACCCAGGATGGCTGCTGGTATAGGTTCTTCGATCTGCTTCACTAGGAAAGATAGCTGTTTAAGGAGTCAACAATTTTAAATTACATTCACAGGGCGGCTAGGTGGTGCAGTGAATAGAGCACCAGCCCTGGAGTCAGCAGGACCTGAGTTCAAATTCTACCTCAGACACTTAACACTAGCCGTGTGACCTTGGGCAAGTCTCTTAACCCCAATTGCCCTCCAAAAAGCAAATTAATTAACTAATTAATTAATTAGAATTGCATTCACTAGTTCAGGGGAAAAGTCAGCACCCTGAACTTCAGAGAAAAATACAAGCAGAGAAATAAAGACAGACAGGGCTCTGACTGCCTGAATCAACTGTATACTTTACATACATTCCTGGATGGAGACAGCCTTTACATCTGAGGAGTTGGGGAGCTCTGAACACGGGGCCACTCAAGGGTCACTCAGAATCTTGACCAGGGAATCACAAGATCCTTCTCATAAGAGAGCCCCCAAAGCAAACTACCAACTCAGAGTATATATATGCTTCTTAGAGCTGGAAGGCATCACAACCCTAGTGACTCAGTGCCTAATTAGAAATTAGCAAAAGGTGAGAAAGGCTTCCTATAAGCAAGCTTCCCTTAATGGGCTCCACCTAAGGCCTATTAATGGCCAGGAAAGGTCTTAAATCCCATTAACATTACAAGAGGTAAACTGACTTGTGCTCAGTATTACATGACCCATGTATCTCAGAGTTGCCCATCTTCACAGGGTCAATATGTGTCAGAGTTGGTTCCTAAAATTAAGTTTTCTCAACTCCAGAGTCATCACCCTATCCACTACACCACACTGCCTCTGAAGACTTAGATATCAAGAATATGATTATTTCTTTCAGACAGATTAATCCAAGAATCATAAATGAGAATAAAACTGAGGATCTAAAGAGAAGCTGAGAAAATCTGCATATGAAAAAATATTGGTGTTTAGTGAGTGGGAATGTTCTAGAGCATACTGATTTTTCAGGATTGCGCAGCATATTTATGAAGCTGACCATGGACCAGGGCTTAGATGCAACTGTTTCAAATTAATGAACACTGCGGCAAAAATAGTAAAGTGTTACTAAAGAGGTTACAAAATATATTTTAAAATTTTCACTTTGTTTAGGTGGGTTGACCAGGGTTAACCAAAAATGCAAGAAATGTTAAGCATCAGGAAAATTATACATGCAGAAAATCTTTTTGTTCTTTTTTGTTAAATAGTAAAATTCAACTTTTGGTTTAATGTGCTGGGGTGAAAGGTGGTAGAGCAGCCCAGTTCTTCTATCAGATCCAGAGTTGTGAAAAACAAAATAAAATTAAAGGATGAAGAGAAGCCTGCGGAAGCTAGAGGAGGTATTACCCAAGGTAGCCAGAGAAAACACTGGCAAAAACAGTTCTGGGAATGGGATCTGACCAAGAAAGCCAGCAGAAATCATGGAATCTTCCAATGCTGAGAGAGGGATCATGCCAGTGGAGAGCTGTGGTAAACAGGTCTGAAGTCTGAACAAGCAGGCTCCTGAGGGGATCAAATGCCATCAAAAGCTTTGATAATAGGGACCTGAATCCAGTCCCAGCCTTGCCTTGTCAAAACAAGCAAGTTCTAGAAGTTGCCCCTGTATGTCACCAAGAGGTGTCCCAGCTGTGAAGGGCAGGGAGAAGGCTGGCTTCTTCTGTCCATCTTTCAAAGCAGCTAGATGCCCATGGCAGAAGACTCTACAAGAAGCTAGCGAGAAGAGCAATCACCAATAGCCATTAGGGGGCATAACAGAGGACAAAGTCAAGTCCCAATAAAGAACTGTGCAAAGGCAAGAAAGTGCAGACCGTCCAAGCCAGCACCCAAGTGGCCCACCATGAGCATCAGACAAGAAGACAGGAACTATCAAAAACACTGCAAAGTCCCAGAACCTCTATATTTAAGGGGCAAGAGGATTGTAAGACAAATACAAGAACAGGATATGCTGCTTTAAGACAAGAAAGAAAAGGAATATTCTAAGGCAAAAATGAGGAAGGGGAAGGAACTGGCTGCTAATAATTAAGGTGCCTCAAAAATATATTATGAGTATATAAACATGGAGGTGGGAGTTGAGAAAACAAGCCTCCTCGCTCTTATCTGAACTGGATACAAACACATGAAGATACACTGTACAAATACATAAAACTAAATAAGGAAAAAGAGGGCAGGGAGTGAGTAAGCAGGGTTAAAAGGAAAGTGGTATTTTTAAATAAAAATAAAATTTTTTTTATTCAGAAAAGAACAGATCTTTTCAATACTAGTTTTATTGGAGATGTTATCTGGTAGTAAGATGTAGTACACTGTTGCCTCTAAAGAACTAAAGATGATTACTTACCATGCAGAGGGTAATGGAGAGGGGGAAGAGGATGTACCCATGTAAACAATGGACTCTGGACAACAGGATGTCAAAGGAAATTGTATAGTGGAGGAAACTCTCCAACAGGGCAGCCAGCTTCCAGGTCACATAATTATTAAGAAGGCAGACTAGACATTTTCTCCAATTCCCCCAACCTCTCAAACTTCTCCAAAACATAAATTATGAGCCAAACATAAAAAGTGCTTCAGCTGTTTCCGAAGTCTACGATAATAAGAACCCAAAAGATTAAAAAAAAAAAATCAAACAAAATCCCAAAGCCAGGAAATGATGCACACTGACCAAGCTCATTCTGCTGCCTTCCCTGACTTCCCACACTACCTGCAGCAAGGCTGTACTGGCAGACCCAAGGACTCAGTACAGGCTTCCATCAAAAGCCACCCCAATACCTTGTTCCCCTCCTCCTTTCCTCCAGTATCCTGGAGGCCCCAGCTCTAGGCTGTGGAAGTTTGCTCAGGCCTCAACAACAGGCAAAAGCCAGCAGCACCAGCCCAATAAAACTCTGAACTGCCAGTGTGGGGAAAAAGTAGGCTCTAAACTGGTGGTGCCAGGTCAGAGAACTGAGGAACAGAAAGAATGGGACAGACAGGTCACCAGGACAGGGAACCCATGTAGGGGGGCTGTACAGCAATCACCAAGCTTGAGGAAAAGAGGACAGTATTCAGCTGGGGCTACTTCTGACCACCCAAAAGTCACCTGAGGCAGAGAGTTAAGCTGGTGAACTGTGAATTCCCCAGTGTGGGAGGAGGTTGAGACATTTTTGAGATCTAGCCACTAGAGAAACCACAATCCGAGTGGAGGGGATCAGGCAGTGAGTAATAAGGGAAATAACAGGGGGGAAAGATTGAAAGTACCAAGGTCTCAGGAATAAGAAATCTCAAAGTCCTTGAACATAAACAGATAAATCAACAGGAAAGACAGGAACAACAGAAGGAAATGTGGCCTCCATATCTGGTAAATGAATTCAGATATCTGAACACACATATAGGCACTCATTATGTAAGCAAAATATACAGAAATTGAAGACAGGATGTATAGACACGACCTAAGAATCATAGGTCTCCTGGAAGAACATGACAAGATAAAAAAAAACCTTAACATCAAAATAAAGGAAATAATAGAAGGAAACTGCCCAGAACTTCTGAACACAGAAAATGCAATAATAATTAAACAAAGTCACAGATCACTTCCAGAAAAAAAGAAAAACAAAAAAATCAAGGCTGCAAACTCCAAAACATATAGTGGTTAATTTGAACAACTTAATTCATAAACAAGTTCAGCTAGCCATCAGGAGAAAGCCCTTCAAATACAAAGGGAAGGACATTTGAATAACCCAAGACTATTCTGTATCCACTAGAAAAAGAAGGGAATGTTATAATGTGTTCCAAAGAGCACTGGAGTTCAGGACACAGTCCAGAGTGACCTTTCCTGCAAACCTGAGCTTCCCCATACAGGACAAAAGATGAATGTTCAATAATAAAGGAGCTTCAAACATTTTTGGTTTAAAAACAACAATAGAACTGAAAAGATTGTTTCCTGAATACCCCCAACAACAGAACTGCAGGAGTAAATAAATGCACACAGCAAAAGCAACAGATTGACAACAGAAGATCCGTAAGAGACTTACTTCTAATTATATACAAAGAGACGAGGGTGAAGGCAGAAATCTGGTAGTACAGCTGAAGATGCAGACAGCAGAGGGATTGTGGCCAGGAGCTTACCTACCCATTCCCCCTACAGGTGAATGCTTATTTTGTGGGATGACATTATGATACGAGAAGAAACATGAAAGGGGGGAGGAAAACAGAGGAATATGGAAAAGTAAAGTGACAGGTCAAAGCAACTTTCAGCAATGAGAGGAAGGTGATGTCTGTGGTCTCAGAAGAGCCTACAGGGGAGCAGAAGACTGAAATGGGGAAGGAAGGAGGCCTTACTTTGGAAGTGAGAGAGGGCTCCATTGATGGAGGTGAGAACTTCACACCAAAGGCAAAGGGGAAGCTGTGGGCTAAGCCCTACAAGGCAGTGTGGCAGAAAGGTCTAGAGGGCACAGTCTAGAATGAATACTTTGAAAGCTTTGACTGTATAAAGAGAAAAGAGAAAGACCAGATGACTACAGGGCTCATGAAATTTGGAGAATGAGGGTCTAGAGTGACTAGAAAGAGAAAATGAATAATGGAGAGGAAAATTCTTTATAGAAAGGAGCACAAAAAATGAAATAAAAAAATACAACCAATGAACAGGACTAACCAAAGGAAAGGAGAGAACAGAGAAATATCTACTTGATTGAGAAGGAAAAAGAGGGAAGAGAAATATATAACCAGATAAAAGCACAAAGGAACTAATAAACAAAACCCTAAAGGAAAAAGAGTACCAAATAAGAGGGGTCTTTGGAGAGGAAAACCAAATGGGGCCACCATAAGAAAAAAAGTAACTGAAGGAACATTATACTCTGTTTACAGCAGAAAAAGAGAGAAAAACACCATAACTTAAAAAAAAATCATTTTAGGGTCTGATGAAGAAAAATGTAAACCTAAGCCTTATAAATTTAAATATTATTAAATAATCCAATAAAAAGAAAAAGAATGATGAGTTGGATAAGAAAATAAACCATACAATCTCTTATTTACAAGGAACACATTTTAAAAGCAAAAGCCATATCAAAAAAAATTGAGGGGATAGAAAAAAAATACTATGCATTAAATGAAATTTTTAAAAAAAGCTGGAGTTGACATCATGTTATCAGACACAGCAAAAAACAAAGATTCAAAAAATAAAAAGGGCTAAACAAGGAAAACATATTATGCTGAAAGGAACCATAGACAAACCAGTATCAATTCTAAATTTATAAGCTCCAAGTGTCTTAGCATCCAAATTCATATAGTAACACAATACTGACAGGAGATTTCAATATTCCTCTATTAGTTTTGGATAAATCTAACAGAAAGATGGATAAACAAAAGAGAAAACATGGAATTAAACAAATTTCTGAAGAAACTAAAGCTAAAAGACCTAAGGCTATCTTCTAAATAGGTCAGCAAACATATATATATATATATTTCTCTGCTCTATTACATGGACCTTTTACCCAAAAAATGACCATGTACTAGGGCACAGAGATACTGCAAACAAAGCTAAAAAGGCAGAAAGTCAATACCTCCCCTTCACCAACCACAATGCAATAAGAATAGAAATTTTGTTTGTTGTCTCCAAACCAAAGATATAGATCCAAATGGAGACTTAACAATGAAATTGTAAATAACAAGTAGGTCAAAAAAATCATAAAAATGTTATGATGAAACATCATAACAAAATTTCTGAGAAGTAATTAAAAGAGTTTGGGGGGAATATATTCTTATAATCATACATTAACAAAAGAGAAAAAGAGAAGATTAATGAACTGAATATGCATTTTTTAAATTTAAAAATTGGCAAATATGCAAACCTACAAAAGATGATCTGATTTAAAAAGAGGAGAGTAGATAATCAAATCAACAAAAGAGTATATGAGCAAGGTAAAATCAAAGCAAAACTAGAAGAAATAAAAAGAACAATTAAAACCTATTAAATAGTTACATACTAACAAAACTGAGAACATAAAATAAATAGAGGAATATCTTCAATGATATAAAATACCTAGAAGACCAGATAGAGGTTTTAAATAAACTAATCGCAGAAAAGGAAAAAGAACTAAGTATAAAAGGATTATCAAGAAAAAAAAACCTCCTAGATCTGATGGATTCACAGGAGAAATCGATCAGACTTTTAAAGAACAGTTATCACCCAAACTTGAGAAATTATTCTCAAAAATTAGGAAGGAAAACACCTCTCACAATCCTTTTATAAGATATAGTCCTAATAACATAAATCAGGGAAGATGCAAACACAGAAAGAAAATTACAGGTCAATAGCAAGAATGAACATTGACTCAAAAATTTTAAACAAAAGGAGCGGCTAGGTGGCACAGTGAATAGAGCACCGACCCTGGAGTCAGGAGGACCTGAGTTCAAATCCAGCCTCAGACACTTGACACACTTGCTAGCTGTGTGACCTTGGGCAAGTCACTTAACCCCAATTACCCTGCCCTCCCACCTCCAAAAAAAAGGGAAAAAAAATTAAACAAAATCCTACAAAACTATAGCCATTTATCCAAGTCATTCCTTTATAGTTAAGTGGGATTTATACCTGGGTGTTCAAGGCTTGTTCAATATTAGGAAAACAACATAATATTAAAAATCAAAACACCAAAACCACATGATCAACCCAACAGATGGAGAAAAAGTTTTTGACAAAGTACATCACTTTTTTATGCTTAAAAAACAAACAAACCATACAAAGTATAGACTTAAAGAAACTTTTAAAAGTAAAACTAAAATTAAACATCGTATGTAATGGGGATATACTAGAACTTTTCCAATAAATATGGGGGTGAAGCAAATTTCCACACTCTACCCACTACTATTTGATATAGTTCTGGAACTGCTAACAATAGCATTAAGAGAAAAGAAAGGAATTAAAGGAATAAAAATAAGATGAGATTAAAAAAAACATCCCAGTTTGCTGATGATACGATGGTTTACTTGGAAAACCTCAGGGAATCAGCAAAGATACTAATAACTTCAGCAAAGTTGTAGGCTACAAAATAAATCCATAAAAATCTACATAGTAATGAAACACAAGAAGCAATAATAGAAAGGAAATTCCATTCTAAATAACTTTTAAATATATAAACTATATGGGGGTCAATCTCCCAAAGCACATTAAAGATTTGTATAGATTCAATTACAAAGCACTCCTTGAAGAAATGAAGAGCAACTTTAAAACTGGAGGGATGTTACTTGCTCATGAATAGTTCATGCCAATATAATACAAAATTACTACCAAAATTAATTTATTCCATTAACAATATATCAATCAAATTAACAAGAGGATATTTTACACTGCTTGTTAAAATAACAACAAAATTCATTTGGGAAAAAAAAGATCTAGAATATCAAGGGAAATGATGAAAAAAAGGTAAGAGCAAAGGATGAATTGCACTTTCAGACCTCAGACTATATCATAAAGCAGCAGTCATCAAAACTATCTGATATTGGTTAAAGAATAGATAGATCAATAAAACAGATTAGACAAGGAAAATTCAGAAACAATGAAACTCAAAAATTCAAGTTGTTTTACAACTCTGAGGTACTACCTCATACCTATCAGACTGGATAATGTGACAGAAAAGGAAAATGATAAATGTTGGCAAAGATGTGGGAAAAGTGGGGCACTAATACATTGTTGGTGGAGTTGTGAACTGATTCAACCATTATGGAGAACAATTTGGAACTATGTCCAAAGGGCTATAAAACTGTGTATACCCTTTGATCCAGCAATACCACTACTAGGTTTATATCCCAAAGAGATCATAGAAAAGGGAAAAGGACCCACATGTACAAAAATATTTGTGGAAGCTCTTTTTGGGGTGAAAAAGATTTGGAAATTGAGGGAATGCCCATCAATTGGAGAATGGCTGAACAAGTTGTAGTACATTTAATGTGATGCAACACTATTATTCTATAAGCAATGATGAGCAAGTGAATTTCAGAAAAACCTAGAGAGACTTACATGAAATGATGCTAAGTGAAGTGAGCAGAACTAAGAGAATACTGTGCGCAGTAATAGAGACATTGTATGATGACCGACTTTGATAGATTTAGCTCTTCTCAGCACTATAATGATCTAAGACAATTCCAAAAGACTCATGATGGAAAATGCTGTCCACATCCAGAGAAAGAACTATACAGTCTGAATGCAGACTGAAGCATACAACTTTCACTTTTTTGTTCTTTGTTTTATTCTTTCTCTTGGTTTTTCCCTTTTGTTCTGATTCTTATTTCACAACATGACTAATGTGGAAATACATTTAATATGGTTGCACATGTATAGCCTATATCAAACTGTTTGCCCTCTGGGGGAAAAGGAAAGGAACAGGAGAAAGGGAGGGAGAAAAGAAATTTGGAACTCAAATCTTATAAAAGTAAATGTTGAAAACTATCTTTACATGTAACTGGAAAGAATAAAATACTATAAAAAAAATAGAACTCAATAACCCAGTGTTTGATAAAGTGGAAAAGAACAAGTTGCCCAGGGAAAAACTTCCTATTTGATAAAAACTGCTGGGAAAACAGCAGTCTGGCAGAAAAAAGTCTCAGACCTACATCTTACATACAACTCCACAATAGATTCTAAATATTATTATTAAATATCACACTATTAAAAATTTAGAAAAGAAACAAATCATATCCTTCTTACAACTACAGGTAAGAAATGTGTTCTTAACTAGGCAGAGATAGAGTCAATTACAAAAGATAACATAGATAACTGATTACCTGAAAATTAAAAAGTTTCTGTGCCAACAATCTTAACGCATCAAGGATAGGAAAGGAAGATTTTGAATGGAAAAAAAATCTTTGTTATCAAAAGGGAACTGTATATCAGGAAAGAACATGGTCTAGTTACCTGGCAAGAACAAAGGTTGAAAGGAAAGAGCTAGGTCACTCTATTGGTACTCTCTCTATGTTAGACAGTAGAACTAGATTTCAACTAGTTCTTTCCCCAGAAAGTAAAACCTCAAGTTTCTCTTTTTCCTAAAAAACAAACAAACAAAAAATAAAAATCCTAACTCTTGCTGAAATGAATTTAATTAATAACCATCCATTGGAAGCCTCAAAAATTAGCACTCAGATGTTAGTACTATAACTTTTTTTTAAAAGCTTCTTTCAACAAATTAGAATTGTTGACTGTTCATCATTAATGAGGGGCTTGTAATTATAACAATCCTTTCTAACAGTTTCTTCTAATGCTAAATCTTATGATACTAATTTATGCAATTCCTTTTAGGAAACTAAATCTCTTTTAATTTGACAAATAGTTGACTTAAATTAAACAGCGCATCCTGAGACAGGAAACACACACTGAGTTAAATGACAGCCTGACTCAATTGTTTGTATTGCAGTAACTATGTTATAGAAATTCCAGACAACTATCCATATCTAAAAGAATTATTTTGGTTACACTTCTCTTATTTAAGGTGTCTAAAATGAAATAATGTCTTTTTACAACCTTCTTATTGATTATGTTCTCATCCATTAATAGACTATCTTAAAAAGACGGTCACAAATATCTCAAGAATTGACAGTTGTCTAAAATGAGGTCAGATTAAAAGTTTAAGTTTTCCAAAAGGAACTGCATAAATTAATTTAAAAGAGGAGAAAAACCAAAATATAATTACCTAGTATGTTGGCTATTTGGAAGAATTGGAAAAGGTAGAGGAATGCCTTCTTGGACAGAAAAAAAAGGTTATGAAATAATGTCTTTTTTTCTTCCTTATTCTATAAAGTCAGTGCAATCATCCAGGCCTCGTGTGGACTGCTCATTAACAGCTCCACCAGGCTTCAAAGCCTCTTCCTCCTTTTTCAGTTACTGCTTTTTTCCTATCTACTACTCCTTGTCTTCTCCTCTATGCTCCACCCAAAAACCAACTTGGGACTAAGAGAAGGCTCAGCTGCAGAAATGTGGCTAGAGAAAGCAAAGCCAAAAGAGGTTGTGAGGCTTGATCCAAAAAGTTTTGGAGGTTCGTTTTTCTCTCTTTACTTGAATAGTCAAGAGTCAAAAGTCTTTCAAATTAAATTTGTTACCTGATCATTTGAAATATGGATTTGTTGGTTTGGTTTTTTTTTTGGAGGGGGGAAGGCAAGGCAATTGGGGTTAAGTGACTTGCTTAAGGTCACACAGCTAGTAAGTGTGTCAAGTGTCTGAGGCCAGATTTCAACTCAGATCCTCTGGACTCTAGGGCCAGTGCTCTATTCACTGCACCACCTAGCTGCCCCCCCAAAATATGGATTCTTAATAATAAAATTACTTAAGAGTATCTGAAGAATTGACATGGCATTTATGGGTAAAGTTCTCAGAACTATTAATTTGATAAGTGAATGGATCTGTGATGTTCCAATGACACAGATCACAACCCATCCGTGGACTTTCTCCCTGTGTGATTCTTGCTCCTGTCTTCCCATAAATTTCCAAAGGGGCTCCACTCCATTACTAAGGTATTATCACTCCAGTTCTCATGACACTGAAGAAATAAAAACAGGAAGGAAGGAGGGGTGGGGGATACCTGGAAAAATAAACTGCTACAATAAACTGTTTTAAAAAACAGGAGCCTTTATTGCAGAAATAAGCAGAGTTCTTAATAGCACCACACAATTCAATACTCCTTCAAAACAGGACACAGCAACCTGGGAACTACTACTTTAATTACTAAGGTTGTATTAGTTACAAAAATCCAAGAGAAATGGTAGTAAGAAGGTAGCAAGAACCAAAAAGAGATACCTGAGCTAACAACAGTAGAAGGTTGGTTCTTCTGTCTCCTTAGCCTTTAGATTAATGTATCTAATCCAAAGTAAAAACAATGCCTGCCTTCAATGGGGAGAAAAAAGATATAAATGGGGCAGGTAGATGGTACAGTGGAGAGAGCATCAGGCTTGGAATCAGGAAGACTCATCTTCCTTGGGGGGGCTAGGTGGTTCAGTGACACTGGCCCTAGAGTCAGGGGGACCTGAGTTCAAATCCGACCTCAGACACTTAACACTTAATAGCCATGTGACCTTGGGCAGGTCACTTAACCCCAACTGCCCTGCCTTCCTCCATCCAAAAAGCAAAAAAAAAAGACATCTTCCTGAGTTCAAATCTGGCTTCAGACACTTACTACCTGTGTGACCCTGAGCCAATCACTTAACCCTGTTTACCTCAGTTTCCTCATCTATAAAATGAGCAGGAGAAGGAAAAGGAAAGGCAACCCAGTATCTTTGCCAAGAAAACCGCAAAATGAGGTCATGAAGAGTAGGACGAGATTGAAACAGCAGAACAAAAACCTTCAAAGGGAAGACTCAAGCAACAAGGGGAAGGAGTAGGGGCTAGACGAAGCTTCCTGCAAAAAGGCTCATATCCAAGATGCATAAATAAGCGATTCAATAAATAAAAACCATCCCCCAATAGGAAAAAATGTCTGAAAGATAAACAGGCTATTTCAAAGGAAGAAAATCAAGTTACCAAATATGAAAAAAAATGCTCTAAATCACTAATGATTAGAGATGTGCAAATTAAAGCAATTCTGAGATCTGACCTCAAACCCATCAGATTGGCAAAGATGATAAAAAAGGAAAAATACAAATATCACATGGGCTGAAGATTTTTTTTTTAAAAAAGGCATAGTGCTGTAGGGCTGACTGAAATTAAATCGGTCCAATCATTCTAGAAAGTAATCTGGAACTATGCCCCAAAAGACAGAAAACTGTGCTTACCTTTTGACCCAGCAATATCACTATTAGACTTGGAATTATCCTTGAGCAGAACAAAGTAAGAGAAAAAAGACCCACAGGTACAAAATTATTTATAGAACCTCTTGGTAGTAAAAAACAAAACAAAACAAAAAAACAAACCTGGAAAGGGAAAGTAAGCAGATGTCCATCTACAGGGGAATAGTTAGTTATGGTATAGGAATATACTGGAATACTATTTCACCATAAAAAATGATGAAATGGATGGTGTCAGAAAAATGTACAATTTAACCACAGAGTGCAGTGAGCAGAACCAGGGGATCAATATCTATGATGACAATATTATTAAGGAAAAAACCAACTCTGAAGCATTGGCATGTTTTGATCAAAACAAGGATCAAACCTGGTCCCAGAAAACTAATGATGAAGCACACAGCCCATCTCTTGATGGAAGTGATGGACTCAAGAAGAAAAAGGCAATTGTTTTGGACACAGGAGATAATGGGATTGTTTTCCTTGAATATGCATATACCTCCTTGAATGGTTTAAGGACTAAGTTCTTTTCTGTATTTTTCAGGACAGGAAATAGGGTAGCCAAAAAAAAGGGCCATTGAGATTATCTTTTTTTTAAATAGAGAGAAAGGTAGGAAAAAAAACAGGGGTAAGGAGAAAATAAGAGCAGCTTTGAAAGCTAAATATTGAATTTACAAAATATATAAAAGAACAAACAAGGGGCGGCCAGGTGGCTCAGCGAGTAAGAGCACCTGAGATGACCTGGAGATAGAATTGGGGCTCAGATACTTAGCACCACACTCAGAAATAACTAGCCATGTAACCTTGAGCAAGTTGCTTAACCCCAATTGCTTTAAAAAAAAAAAAAAAGGAAAAGAAAAAAAAGCTGTATTTAATTTCTCTTTGCTGTTCTACATATACAGAAATGCCTATTTTATTTGGTGTTTAGTAAAGTTTAGAATAAAAATGATTAAAAAATATATTTCTGTCTTGCAAATCAAGCTGTCTTTTTATTTAAGTTGTAAAGTCAAGTCAACTAGCATTTATTAAGAGCATACTATCAGTCACTGTGCTAAGCACTACAGCTACAAAAAATGACAAAAGACAGTCCCCTGGCTGCTGCCGCTGCCGCCCCTGGGAGCAACTTCTCCCTCTCCCTCCCTAGCCCCGGCCCGGTAGCTGACATAAAGATGAGTAGCTCAGAGGAAGTATCATGGATCTCATGGTTCTGTGGGCTTCGTGGCAATGAATTCTTCTGTGAGGTGGATGAAGACTATATCCAAGACAAGGTCAACCTCACAGGGCTCAATGAGCAGGTGCCCCACTACAGGCAGGCACTAGACATGATCCTCGACTTGGAACCTGGTGAGGAGTTGGAAGACAAGCCCAACCAGAGTGACCTGATCGAGCAGGCAGCTGAGATGCTGTATGGACTGACTCATGCCCGCCACATCCTCACAAACCGTGGCATCGCCCAGATGTTGGAAAAATACCAGCAGGGAGACTTTGGCTATTGTCCCCGTGTATATTGTGAAAACCAGCCCATGTTACCCATTGGACTGTCAGACATACCAGGTGAGGCCATGGTGAAGCTGTACTGCCCCAAGGGCATGGATGTTTACACCCCCAAGTCGTCCAGGCACCACCACACAGATGGTGCTTCCTTTGGCACTGGCTTTCCTCACATGCTCTTCATGGTGCATCCTGAGTACAGGCCCAACGGCCTGCCAACCAATTTGTGCCCAGGCTGTATGGCTTCAAGATCCACCCTATGGCCTATCAACTGCAGCTTCAGGCAGCCAGCAACTTCAAGAGCCCTGTCAAGACCATCCGCTGACTTGTCTCCTCCCCTCCTCCCAACACCTCAGGCTGTGACACCGTTCCCCCTCCCCCCAGTACACACACACCTTTCCAGAACCCCTAATGGTTTTTAGCTTAAATTAAGAAGAAGTCATTATTGTGGTGGTGTGGTGGGAGTATGAAATAAAGTGGAGGAAAAGGCAAAAAAAAAAAAGACAGTCCCCTAAAGGAACTCACAGTTTAATGGGGGAAACAACATGCAAATAAATATGGACGAGAAAAAAAAAACAAAGGATAAACTTGAAGTTGTCTCACAAGAAAGGCACTAAGTAGGTATGAGGAATATTAAAGAGGCTAGTGTTAACGGATCAAAGAATACATTCAGAGGAGTAAGGTGCAAGAAGACTGGAAAGGTAGGGAGAGGACAGGTTATGAAGGGTTTTAAATGAGCAGAAGAGAATTTTTTATTTCATCCTAAGGTTAACAGGGAGGCCCAGGAGTTTACTGAAGGGGTGGAGGGCAGGTCAGACCTGTACTTGTACTTTAAGAAGATCAACTGAACAGCTGGGTGGAGGATGGACTGGAGGAGTGAGACCACATAGCAGTATATGGCAATACTGATGACAGGGGCTTCCCACCAGGATGGTGGCAGTGTCAGGAGGTATTAAGAAGGAAGAAGCAACAGGATCTAACGATGGACTGGAAGGTATCCAACAAGCCTGGGTGACTAGGAAGATGGTGGAGCACTCAACAGTAACAGAGAAGTTAGGAAAACAGAAGGTTTTGTGGGGAAAGAAGTTCAGTTTTGGAGATGTTGAGTTTAAGCTACCTATAAGACATCTAGTTTGAGTTATTCAATTGGCAGTTGGAAAGTCAAGATTGGAGTTCAGGAGAAGGGTTAGGGCTGGACAAGTAGATCTGGAAGTTATATGTATAGAGAGGACAACTGAATTCATGGGAATCAATGAGCTCACCAGGTAAACAGTATAAAAGAGAAGAGGGACCAGGACAAAGCCTTGGGGTATACTTATGGTTAGAGAACATGACTTGCTTTCTAAGATCCTAAAAAGATCTGACTGAAAAGGAATGGACCTAAGGTAGGAGAAGCAGGAGAGCAGTGGCATGAAAGCTTAGAGAGAAGAGAGGATGAAGGAGGGGGTGGAGAAAAAACAAGTATGGATCTATCTCCTAACAGTTTCTTAAGAAAGAATTATTACTCATAATCTACCTGGCTTTGTGCCATTGGAACAAATGAATATTTATAAGGACCAAGGGGCTACATCTTTCTTTTGCTTTCAATGTATGCATCTGCTCTGGATTTCCCAGTCTAAACTGTCAACAACTAAGGAAATATAAATATCATATCTGGATTCCACCTTTATAACAAGAATACACTTATAATGGAACCAAGTTCCTTGCACACAAACCTGCAGACAAGCAAGGAAATTACTAATGCAAAACAACTATTTATTCCTTGGTTTCTCCTCCCTAGAAGGTAACATATAACCTCAAAAATACATTATTCATAATATCCCACTGTGGATGCTAAAAGCATTAGTTCCCCTAGATAAACGTGCTTTTATGAAAAGAGCTGTTAAAGTCTTCAGCGGTTTATAGAAAATACTCCAATAAGCATGAAAGAAATGAAAAAAAGTCAAAGACCAGTGGTCTCAGTAGCAAACGTAAGGAAACCATCTCCAAAGGAAGCAACAAAAATTCAAGTAATTAAATTTCAGCATAAATTATTCAGAAAAGTAGAGGAGGGAGGAAGGAAAAATGAAAGAGGAAAATAATGGTTTTATCACCACATATACTTAGCCCAATTCTCAAAAGAATTTTTGTCTACCAATGTTTAAAAAAAGGAAACTTTCCTGTTGTGTTTCTCCATCTGTAAAAAGAGGAAATTGTACTATATAAAGACTAAGCTTCCTCCTAGCTCTGACAGTCAATGATCAATAGCCCTGCTAACATCATTGGGATGAGTAACTAAGATAAAAAAAAAAAAGGGAGTTAAAATACCTCACCTTCAACCACAGTTTGGAAATTTGTTCAATAAATTCCCTTTAGGATTTCTACTAACACACTTGCATATATAAACACTCCATTCTACCCCATGAGTTAAGAAAGCTTCTCTCTGGGGTGGCCAGGTAGCACAGCGAGTAAGAGCACCGGCTACAGTGTTGGGATGACCTGGGGATCGAATCCGGGGCTCAGATACTTAGCACCACACCCAGAAATAACTGGCTGTATAACCTTGAGCAAGTTACTTAACCCCAATTGCTTTAAAAAAAAAAAAAGAAAGCTTCTCTCTGTGTATCATTAGGTGAAATGCATCTATAAAGTTTTACTTGCTTGGCATTATTTCTAATTTATTTCTGAAGTGGCTCCATCCTAAACAAGAAACTCTACCAAGGCTCTATATGAACAGACTTCTCCCTCAAAGAAAAGCTATGGACAACAAAAGGTCAAAAAGCCTTAAAGATCAAAAAGCAAGAAATAAGATAAAACCATACTTCTTCACCAGTCAAAAGTCAAGAAGTCTGAACAAAGGATTGAAAACATTGAATAGACAGACCCCAAAAAGTAATGTGAAAAAATAAGACAGACAATTAAATTATATCATCTTCATCTTCAGAATGGCTTTGAGTTTTGAGCATGAGAACATGCTTCTCATTTCCCCAGACAACCCAAACAAACACGCATGGGATGAGAGTACACAAAGGCCACAACTTCTTTCCCTTACTTAGCCATGGTATTCATATCTTTGTGGTATCAATGCATAAAAATGGTACAAATGGTCAATGACTTCTACAGTCTCTTCCATTTCTACACCAAAGACTAATATATAAATGTGTGAATTAGGTTATTTCAAAGTAATTTTACAAAGGAGAAGGGTTTCAAAGGTAGAAGAAATGATGTACAAACAAGCTAAGGACAAGATAAATTGAAAATACTCAACAAAAGGAAGGTACCAGAATTAAGAGGATCAAGAAAGGAATCTTATAAGAGAAGGAAAGATTTTAGCTAAGACTTGAAGGGAAGACAGATAAGGAAGGAGAGCACTCCTGGCATAGAGGAAAGACAGTGGAAATACTAGAAATCAGGAGATGGAGTATTTTATTTGAAGAACAGTAAAGAGGTTAGTGCCACTGGATTGAAGAATACATGAGAGGGGGCGGCTAGGTGGTGCAGTGAGTAAAGTGCTGGCCCTGGAGTCAGAAGGACCCAAGTTCGGTTCTGGTCTCAGACACTTAACACCCACACAAAAAAGCTAGCCATGGTTTAACCTTGGGCAAGTTACTTAACCCCAATTGCCCTACAAAAGGCAAAAAAAAATACACGAGTGGCAGTAAGATAACAGAAAAGGGGGGGAGGTATAAGGATAAGTTATGAAGGGCTTTGAACACCAGAGGATTTTATATTTGATACTGAAGGTGATATAGAGCCACAGGAAGGGTGTGTGTGTGTGTGTGTGTGTATGTGTGTGTGTGTGTGTGTGTGTGTGTGTGGTATATGTGTGTGCAAGAGACATAGGCAGGTCTTTGCTTTAGGAGGATCACTTGAACAGCTGAATGGAGGATGAACTGGAATAGGGAGAAATTTGTGGCAAGGAGAAGCAGCAGCAGGATATTCCAATATTCCAGATGTGAGTTAATAAGGGCCTGTACTGGGTGTGGTTGCACTGTTGGAAGAAAGAAGGAGGCAAATAAAAAAGATATTTGTCACAAAGATGGAAACCAAGGACTTGGCAAGACTGGATATGGTGGAGGGGGTGTAAGACAGAATAAGAATGACACCTAGGTTGTGAGCCGTGGTGACTAGGAAGAGGGTAGTACTCTCAGCAATAAAGTCAGGAAAACAAAGATTTGGGAGTAAAGATATTTTCAGTTCAGTCTTCAGTTTTGAACACATTGAGTTTAAGATGTCTATAGATATCCAACAGGTATTTGGAGATGGGAACAAATCTCTCTAAGGTCAAGAGAAAGGTGAGGGCTAGATAAGAAGATATGAAGATCATCAGCATGGAGATGATAATTGAAACCATAGGAACTGATGAAATCACCAAGTGAAATAGTTTACAAAGGAAGAAGAGAAAAGGGCCCAAGTCTGAGCCCCATGGAACACTCATGGTTACTGAGCATGACTTGGATGAAGATGCAGGAAAGGAGACTGAGAAGTCACAAAGACAGAAGAAGAACCAGGATGGGGTTGAAATGAAAACCAAGATAAAAAAGAATACTATGGAGAACAGGTTGATCAACAGTGTCAATTGTTGCAGAAAGGTCAAAGGGATGGAGGACTAAGAAAAGGCTACTAGATTTGGCAATTAAAAGACCATTAGTAGTTTTAGAAAAAGCAGTTTCAGTTGAATGATAATGTCAGAAAACAGTCTGTAGAGAGTTAGGAAGAGAATGAGGGGAAAGAAAGTGGAAGCATTGATCACAGATGGCTTTCTCATGGATTTCAGCCAACAAAAGGAAGGAGAAATATGGGACAACAGCTACAAGGAATGGATCAAATGAGGATCTTGTTTTACATTTGGGGGAGACATGGACAAGTTTATAGGCAGTAGGAACACAGTAAACAAGGAAGGATTGAAGATAAGTGAGTGAATGGAGATAACAGAGGGAGAAATCTGCCAAGAGAAGAAAGAATGGAATACAATCATTGTGAATGTAGAGAGAGGTTTGTTTGCCTTGGCAAGAAGAGTCACTTCTCCATATGAGACAAGGGCAAAAAATGAAATGGTGGCAAAAGGCATCTGGGAAATGGAATTTGAGGAAGAGAATAGGAAGCTTTCAGAAAATGGCCTCAAGTTTTGTTTTTTTTGTTTTTTCAGTGAAATGAGGCCAGTTCTCAGGTGAGAGATTAGAGGTCATGTTGTGGATAAAAACAGGTTTTGGGGTTGCAAGGAAAAGGGAGAGGTGGAATGACAACAATTTGTGATCAGATAAGGGAGTTTCAGCATTTATAAACATGGAGGTGGAGATCTTCAAGTCAATGATAAGATCAAGATTTTTGTATGTGCCTGAGGTGGGGTGGGAGGAGTAGATTGTGAGAAATAAGTAAGTTGAAGAACTGGGAGGTTAGGGTCTTGTCTTTGAGGAAGTATCAATATGTATGTTGAAAGGATGAGGAGTTGGTATGAGGGTAGGAGTTAAGAGAGGAAAGACTGTGAGCCAGGTACTGAATTCACTGAGGAAAGAAGCGGAGTATCCTGGAGCTCTATAGAGTACAGTCACTAAAACTTTAATTAGGTGGTAAATATGAATTGAGTGAATCTTGAAGGAGAAGTTATTGAGTGGTAAAGGGAGATAGAAAGAGACAGAGAGAGATAAAGAGACTGTCCCCAGGATGGCTGCCAGCACAGGTTCTTAGATCTGCTTTATTAGGAAAGATAGTTGTTTAAGGGGTCAACAATCTTTTTTAATTACATTCGCTAGTTCAGGAGAAAAGTCAGCCCCCTGAACTTCAGAGAAAATACAAGCAGAGAAATGAAGACCAAGAGACAGGGCTCTGACTGCCAGAATCAAAGCAATATTGCTATACATTTTACACACATCCCTGGACTGGGAGAGACTTTACATCTGGGCAGTCAGGGAGCTCTGAACATATGGTCATTCAGAATCTCAACTAGGGAATCACAACTCAGATTACATATACACCTCTCAGGGTCAGGCATCACAACCCTCATGACTCAGTGCCTAATCAGAAATTAGCAAAAGGTGTGAAAGCCTTCCTACAAGCAAGCCTCCCTTCTAAGCAAGCTTCCCCGAACGGGCTGAAGATCTTAAATCCATTAACTAGACTGAGAGAATGAGAAAATGAGCACACACACCTGGAAGGGGCAATGGGGAGCGAAGAGCATTCCAACTTCCCAACCACACACAACCACTGAGACAGGAAGAATGAGTAAAGATGCAGCCAAAGCTGGAAGGGTGGCCAGGGGGATTGTGTTATCAGGAAGTAGCCAGGTCTCAGTGATAAAGAGAAGATGAAAGGAGTGGGAACAGAAATGATTTTAGTTGTTTTCCATAAAGGTTAAATCAAATTAATAACTCCACCAGCAGTAGACTACTGTCAAGCCTCCAAGGCTTCCTCCAATAATTATCTTCTGTCATATTACCAATCCAATTGGTATAAGGTAGAAATCCAAGAGTTTTTATTAGCACTTCTCTTAAGAACATTGGACATTTTTCAAATGGTTGGTTAGTTTGTAATTCTTCATTTGGGAACTGTCTGTTAATACCCTTTGACTGCCTTATTTAATTAAATCAAATCTTTATGTGTGACATAAAGACCACTATCAGAGAAATATGCTATGAAGATTTTTTTCCAGATTGTTTTCCTTCAGATTCTAACTGTATTCTCTTCCTCTGTGATTAGCTCCGATTTAAACTGTGTAAATCTTGTTTGCACTAGAATGTGAGCTCCTTGAGGGCAGGAAATGTTTTTTTGCCTATCTTTGTACCCTTAGCACTTAGCACAGCTAGCACATGCTTGGTATTTAAAAATGCTTGTTGACTTAATGTGACTTTACTTATTCAAAAGATTTTTAATTTTATGTGATTAAGATTATTTATGTTGTATTTTATGATCGTATTTATCCCTTATTCAGGTAAAATTCTCCCTCTCGCCATAGTTATGAAGTATCTCTTTTCTTTGACCTCCTCCTTCATGTTATAACTCTTTATCTTTAGGTCATCATCCATTGGGGGTTTCTGTGGCATACGACTTAAGTTATTATTCTAAATGTCATTTCTGCAAGACTACTTTGCATGTTTCCCAGCAATTATTATCAAATAGGGTGGAGTCCTAATCCTAGTATTTAGTGTCCCTGGGTTAACCAAACACTATGCCACTATGCCTGATTGCTTCTAGATCTTGTTTACCTAATTGGTTCCACTTTTTTAACCAGTATCAAAACATTTTGATAATCATTGTTTGGGGTATAAGTTGAAATTTAGGACTTCTAGGACCTGTCAGTCAAAGCAGATAGTCAATGAACATTTACAAAATGCTGACTATGAATCAGATAATATGCTAAGTGTTAAGAACAACAAATAAAAAAAGATAAAAAATAGTGCCTGCCCTGCGGGAGCATATATTCTAATGGGCAGGACCAAATGATTTCCTACATGATATATACAGACTAGATAGAAGGCAATATGAAAGGAGAAGTCATTAGTATATGGGGCAAGAGGGATGGCTTATTTACAGAAGGGATGATTTGAGTTGAGCCTTGAGGGAAGCCAGGGAAGCCAAGAAACAGAAGTGAAGGGAAGAGTATTCCAGGGATGGGAGACAGAAGATACAAAGGTAGTGGGAGGGAGATGGACTCTCATGTTCAAAGAACTGCAAACAGGCCAGTGGAGCTAGATTGTAGAATATGAGGTGGGGAGAGTAAACTGTAAGAAGACTTGAAAGCCAGGAAAGAGCCAGATTATAAAGAATTTTAAGTACCAAGCAAAGGACTTTATACTTGACCAGGAGGGTGAAGGGGAGCCAACTGAGTTCAGTCTACAGGCAAATAAAATGGACAGACCTACACTCCAGAAAAAGTACTACAACATCTCAACAGAGGAAAGATCAGAATGATAGGAATGAAGGAGGCGGATGATAGGACTAGTCCCCTTCATTTCCATTTTTTTTTCATTAATTCCCTTGTAATTCTTGACCTTTTGCTTTTGCAGAAAATTTCTGTTTATTATTTTAGCTACCAATTAGAGACACAAATCAAGGAGATCAGTTAGCAAACTACTGCAGCAAGAGTCAAGAAGAAAGCTGATGAGGGGTTGGACAGCACTTGCTGCTATTTGAGTGGTAGGAAGGAAACATATCTAGGAGATGTACTAAAGACAGAATTTACCATATTTGGCAATGTACTGGATAAATGAGGGAAGAGCTGAGAGCAGAGGATGACACCAAAGTTCCAAATGTGGACAACAAGGACAATGTAAGTATTCTAGAAGACAATAGCAGAAGTTCTTAAGGGGGGAAGAGATTTGGTTTGAAACATGAGTTCTGTTTTGGACATGTTGATTTTGAGATACTTATAGTTTTACAATATCCAAAAGGCAGTTGGAAATGTCAGACTGCCTCAGGAGGGAGCAGGGCTAGATAAATAAGTCAGAGATCTGCAAACAGTTGATAATTGAACCATGAGAGCTGAGTTGAGCTGAGATAATATAATGCAAAAAAAAAAAAAAACGCACAGGACATAGTTTTGAGGAACACTCATAGTTAGAGGTCATGATAGGGACAAGGAACTAGCAAAAAGATGAGGAAAGAGTAGTAAAAGAGACAGAAAGACAAGCAGGAGACAGCAATGTCCTAAAAACCTAGGAGGTAAGGTAACCTATGAGAGGCTGATCAACAGTGTCAAATACTTCAGAGGTAAAGAAGGATAAAGACTGAGAAAAGGCATTAAATTTCACAATCAAAGGATAACTGCTAACTTTGGAAAGGAAGCCAACCTGCAGATGATGTAAAATCAAGTGACACAAGAAAGTAGATGGCTTTCTCAAGGAGTTTAGTCATGAAAGGAGAAGAGGTACAGGTTAACAGCTGGCAGAGGTGACTGGATGAGGTGAGAGATTTTTAAGGATGGGCTTGTTTACAGGCAGACAGGAAGGAAAAGCCAGTAGATAGGAAGACTAAGAGGGAGAGGCTCATGGGGGCAATTTGCTAGAGAAGCTAGGAATGGAGGGGATCAAGGATTCCCAGGGAGTAGAGTTTACTACCATGGCAAAGAGAAGAAGGTTCACATCTGAGATATCAGTAAAGAAGGGGCAAAGAGGAAGCTCTCAGGAAATGTTTCCATTTTTTCTGTGGAGCATTAATCAAGGCCTTCAACTGAGAAGGGAAAGGAAGGTGTCATGGAAGGACTTAGGAAAACTGAGAGTGTTTGGAACTGACACTGATAGCAAATCAATTAGAAAGGGCAAGAATGTTTGCCAAGCTGCAGTGAGAATCTGATAGGAATGAAGGAGGCGGATGATAGGACTAGTCCCCTTCATTTCCATTTTTTTTTTCATTAATTCCCTTGTAATTCTTGACCTTTTGCTTTTGCAGAAAATTTCTGTTTATTATTTTAGCTACCAATTAACCAATCACCATGTATGTGTTAACCACCTATCTGGTGTCAAGCACTATGCTAACTACTTCAGATGCAAGTAGTACAAGGAATGAAACAAGCCCTAATCACAAAGAGCTCACATTCTAAAGGAGGAGACAAGTACATTTGACAATATACACAACTCAAAATTAAATACAAATCTATACAAAATAGTTAAACAGAAGTTAGTGTGAGAAACAGAGAAGACACTAGAAATTGGAAAGATCACGAAAGGTTTCATGCAGAAGATGGTTCTTGAACTGTCTTAAATCAAGAGGCAGAGATAAGAGTATGTTTTTCAGGTATAAGGTACAGTCAATACAAAGGCACAGAGACAGGAGATGGAGTTCATATGAGAGGCACAGAGAGAAGGCTAATTTGGCTGGATCAAAGAGGACAGGAGGGTGATAAAATAGATAACGTTGATTACATGAAACTGAAGTTTTTGCACAAACAAAATCTAGAATAAAAAAGTGAAGCAGTTGAATGGAAAAATAATCTTTGTATCAAATTCATCTGATATGGGTTTAGTATCCAAGATATATAAACAATTATGCATACATAGTTAAAATTTTAAGAATTCCCCAATAGGTAAATCATCAAATGATATGAATAAACAGTTCTCAAAGGAAAAGCAAACTACTAATAACTATATGAAAGAGTGCTTCAAATCCCTAAGAGTAATAGAACTACCAATCAAAATAACCATTAGGTTTTGCCTCACACAAAGAAACTGCCAAAGATCACAAAAGATAGGAATGGTCAATGTTGGCAAGGCTACGGAAAGACAGGCATACTAGCTTGTTGCTGGCAGAGCTGTGAATCAAGACAGCCATTTTGGAAAACAACTTGTAATTATGCAAATAAAGGAACTAAAATGTCCCTACCCTTTGATCTAGAGATTCCACTATCAGTCTTCTCTCCCAATAAAGCCATTAATAAGAATAGTTTAAGGCAGCAAAGAAATGGAAACAAAGTAAATGCCTATGTCCTGGGCAATGGCTAATAAAATACTACTGTGCCGAAGAAATGATGAATAGGATGACAGAAAGAAGTAGAGAAAGATCTCCTCTAACAGAATGACATAAGCAGAGTGGAGAAAACAATATACACAATGACTATAAGAATAGTCAAAAGTGAAGTTGTAAAATTGCCAAGAATAAGCATGAGTCAAAAGAAGAGATACGAGAAATCATCTCACTCCACTCCTTTGCTGGGGTGGGAAGCCCATGTGTTTTATATATAAGGCACATATTATCAAACTTCTTCAATGTCTTGATCAATTATGCAATTTTCCCACCCTTTATTTTCTTTTTTTCTTTAAAATTTTGATTATATGGGATGACTCTCAGTGGGGGCATGAAACAGAAGAGAAATACTGGGAGAAATGATGGTGGTATAAGAAAAGGCTGATATAAGTAAAAACTTAATTTTAAAAAAAGATTGAAGGAAAAAAGTATTAATCTCAGAAAATGAAATTATCTCCTAATTTTTCAGAATGAAACTAAATTAAGGTTCTTCCTTGTCTTGCTATTTCTTGGGTCCAGTTTGAAATTCTATTATTAGTGTCCTTTGACCTGATTATCATTTTGTCTCCATTATTCATACAGTATTCTTCCTAATTTAATGATAAAGAAACAATCCACATGCAGTAGGAAGGGTTGCAAATTAGAGGTGATACAGCTGTGTTCAAATCCATGCTCTTGCTACTTGTCACAGCTTGGGGTAGATCACTCTGCTCCTCTGGACACCCCAACACCATGACCACATCTTCTGCAAAAGGAAAACACTGCACTAACTTCCCTTCCTGATTTGAATCCTATGAAGTCATACTACTGAAATCCAAAATTTGTTTTACACCAGAATAGGGGGCAAAGTACATTGAATGGATCCTATTCTTTGTCATTTAGGAAAAATACACGGCTATAGATACCAGTTTGTTTCATTGAAATCTTTTATACTCAGAACTCAAATTCTCCATTTTCAAGTGACAGATAAAATTTTCTAATATGTCTTCCCAATGGCATTTACATGGCTGAAGTTTCTTGAGGACGGAAAGAAAAAGAAAACAATAAGTAAACAGGTCCTGGGTTCAAACTCTAAGTCAGCTTCTACTTAGTACCATCTATCTGACATTAAAAACTCTCTATGTCTGTTTCCTCATTTGTAAAATGACAAGGTATAGATCAATGCTGCCACTGGGCTGAATGTTATAATGCTTGGATGACCTAAGAAGTCTCTCCCCTTGAGCGGCTAGGTGGCACAGTAAATAGATCAACGGCCCTGGAGTCAGGAGGACCTGAGTTCAAATCTGACCTCAGACATTTAACACAAAAACTAGCTGTGTGACCTTGGGCAAGTCACTTAACCCCAATTGCCCTCCAAAAAAGCAAAAAAAAAAAAGTCTCTTCCCACTCTAAATCCATGATCCTATGACTTCTGAAACACACCTTCTAAGAAAATGATTCATCACTATGGTTATCATGATGATAAACTCTCACTGTTATGCTCAATTCCTATAGCTATCCCTCAGTGAATGGAGGCCTCGGTGAAGTGAGATTTTTAAGGTACTTGAAAATCAAAATTTTCATTTCCCTTGAAAAAAAATCTACCCAATGAAAAAAGGTCTTCTCTGTGATCTTGCATATGATAAATATCTAGATAATCAGGTTTATCAGAACATTTTTTTCTTTTAAATACATTTTTTCCCAACCTTAGAAAACAATCAGTTGATACCAAAGGCTTCAGCAGACATTCAAATAAATTGTTCTGCCGCTTTAAAAAAAAAAAAAGGAAAGACTATTTATAGTGAATGCCTGCAAAATAAATAAGTTCCCAGATTCTAGCACTTCATGACTTAGAGGATATGACAAATGTATCATCCATCTGCCTTTCAAGCAGAAGTAGCATTTTGCTGTGAACAGAGGGGCTGGCTTCAAAGACCAGAAGATGGGGATTCAAGTCCCACCCCTGACACATACTGGTTAGATGACTCTGAACAATTTCTCAGTGCTCCAGGAAATTAACTCTTTAAGATTTCTGGCTTTTCAGTGTTTGAGGGAGTTTCCTAACTCAGGAGCTCCACATACCAATGAAATTACAGGACCAGTACCTACTCATATTTCAGAAAAGAAATGAGTGTAGAACGTCACATCAACACGCAGAAAACAATTACAAAACCAGGCACGTCAACACGCAGAAAACAATTACAAAACCAAGCATTACATATCAACTCAAGACAAAAGTCTGAGCTCTGAAAAGAACATGAGCTAATGACAAAGTCTGAAAAAGTCTGAAAAGCCTGACCATGGGTTTGCTTGCCAACTTCAAAAATACTAGAAGTAGCAACAGGGGAGAATTTAAAACAAAGGGCAGCCACAGTCTATCTCCTAGGAGTTTCTGTGGCTTTGCAGATCCCTAATGTATTTCTTCCTCAGCAGTCTTAGAATCTCTAATCCCTTCAAACACAATTAACCTTCTTCCCTGTTCTGCATTTCCTGATTATTCCCATTGTTAGTGTTCACTCTTCTCTTGAAATTATTTTGTATATGGGAAATTCTCTTGCTTGTCATTCTACCTCTGTCTATGCACTAAAACTCCCAACCCTGTTTTCACTGCTCACTGTGACCTCTATTCCCTCCACTCCCAGTTCTTTTCCAGGACATCACTCTTTCCCTGGCTCCCTCTCTTCCCTCCCCATCTTTATCACTTGGTGAACCAATTCAACTCTACACTGTCTTCTTTTCTTGAGTCCCTTGCCTTGTCAAATCATCAGCCTTGGATCACTTCCATCATCTGATGCCTTCGCTTCTTTTCATGTGCTAAGGAAAAAAAGTTGGAGAAAAATCACAAAACTATAAAACCATGCTGACTGTCTCCGCTACAAATTTATGTTACATGACCCCAAGTGGGCCCTCACTCTAGAAAGGCAATCCTTTTATACCTTCCAAACTAACTCGTGACAGCAGCATTTCTAAACCTCTTCATGCCTCCTCAAGACTCCCATGGCTGCTCCACAATACCATCTCATCTGAGAACCTCATGTCTCACTAAAAAAAAAAAAAAATGAGGCCATTTGCCTAGAGAGACCCTTTTTCCTCTCTTCCTCATCATATCACCAAGATGCCTTCTGGTAACAACCTTTAAGCCCATCTCACATGAATTAGTGGCCCTCATCCTAACCAAGGCAGTCAACTCTACATGTACAAGTGATCCATTCCATACTGTTTTTACACTTTTGTGGCTAAACTCCTTGAGACGGTCATCAAAACCAATGCCTGCACTTCCTTTCCTCTCACTTCTTAAGAATCTACAGATTGGGGGTGGCCAGGTGGCTCGGCGAGTAAGAGCACTGGCTCCAGTGTTGGGATGACCTGGAGATCAAATCCCGGGCTCAGACACTCAGCACCACACCCAGAAATAACTGGCCATGTAACCTTGAGCAAGTTACTTAACCCCGATTGCTTTAAAAAAAAAAAAAAAGAATCTATAGATTGGTTTTGAACATCATCATTCAACAAAACCTGTTCTCTGCAAAGTTAACAACAATATTAATATTATTATTAACCACAATAATAGCTAACATTTACAAAGCACTGACACAAGAATCAAGAGAAACCAACAAAGGTAAATGTACTGGAGTATATTAAACAAGGCTATATAATGACAAGAAGTACCATTATAATGAGGGAGAAGAAACAAATGTCCTTTCAATTCAAACAAATATTCTTTAATGTTGAAAAGGTATTGAGGGACTTAGAGGACCTAAATTGAAATTGGTTCTGTTCAGAGAGTTTTAAAATGGGAAATAAAAGGGAAGGATTCCTAAAGATGGAAAGAGGGGTATGTGTGGGATTTACTATTTCTCATAATAAGGGTGCCTCTAATCATGGAAGGAGTAGGACAAACGGGCATCCAATGAACCTCACTCTTATAAGAACTGGACAAATGACTGTTAAACATGAGCACATACACAAAGGCACATGCATGCACATTCACACAGAGTTTGGTGTGTAAATGCATCAAGTTCAACAGTTGAATAGGCAGGGATAAAGAATGGAGGAATAAGATGATGGAGCCAAGAAGGTGGGACAAAAAGGCAGGGTCTTGCCTGAGCTCTCCTGAAAACCCCTCCCAAACAACTTTAAATAGTGCCCCAAAACAAATTCTGGGGCAACAGAACTCAGAAAAAGGTGTTTCACATAGTGAAACAATTTTGCAGCCAATACAAGTTGGGTCAGCAGGAAAGATTTATTACACCGAGGTCAGAGTGGAGTACAGTACAGCACAGGTCCTGCCCCAGCAATAGGATGAATTGATGGGGGCAGTGAAGGTTTCTGGACCTCTCAGCCTACCAACAGTATGGGGGACAGACAACTGGTTGGAAGGAGCTTCTGTACAGGGATCCCTTTGGGGGCACTGGGGGCAGGATTCTGTTGCATTTCCCATACTTGAGCCTGGTCACAGTCTTGGGCATCAGTCCCAAGGTGACAAGGAGCACTAGCACACCAGAGCTTTCCACCACAGGGGAGCGGGGACCCTGGTCACAGCTCCAGGTTGGAAAAGAGTGCTTGTGGTTGCTCACAGAGCAGGGCATGGGGTGGGAGAATAGTTAACACATCTCTCCCTAGATCATACCAACTCAGAAGAAGTGAAAACTTACCCCCAGAATTAGCTCTGAAAACTGTTGCTTCTGATGGTACCCACTCCACTCAAGTTGCTCAAGGTTACACAGCCAGGTGTTTCTGGGTGGGTGCTAAGTGTCTGAGGCCAGGATTCAATCAGCCGGTGCTCTTACTTGCTGTACTATCTGGCCGCCCCTATAAAACCATTTTTTAAAAAATATTATGGGGCAGCTAGGTGGCACCATGAATAGAACACAGGCCCTGGAGTTAGGAGGACCCGAGTTCAAATCAGGCCTCTGATACTTAACATTTACTAGCTGTGTGATGTTGGACAAGTCATTTAACCTCAATTGCCCTGCCTTCCCCACTCCAAAAAAAAAAACAAAAAAACAACAGTACATTAAAATGAAAAATGAAGTCTTGGCAAAACTATGACCAGATAGGGACAGAGCATAAGACAATTCTATATTATTCTGAAATACACTGGCCTTTTCATGTCATAATATTCTAGAGAGTATTTTAGCTTAAAAAATGGCATTTTTCTTAATAATAACAATAAGAAAAACTTCCCTCTGAAAATTATACATGTGATGGAAATTTCTGAAAAATTAAGCACTGTAAATAAATGAATGCAAAGTCCTCAAAAATTTATACTGTGATCCAGAAAGATAAAGTGATTATATTTTATGAAAATTTTAGGACTATTTAATTTATTAATAGAATAATATTTTTGATACATATACCAATTTTAAAATAGCTGTACTGAAAGTGAAGGACTTCTGGTCACTCCAGCAAAAACCTAAAAATAGCAGCAGATCCAAATAATGATCAAAAAATCCAAAGAGAAACTATAAGGAAGACCTTCATCTTAAGTAGAACTGTTCAAAAAGGCAACCAAAAGCCCCAAAGAATAGTAGAGGAGGCTTAGGAGTTGGTCAGCCCAGTCAGAGATCAAGCAGACAACTATTTCTGCAACTCCAGAGGCAGAATGATGGGAGGCTCAGAAGAGGAAGCTCCCAACTGACTGAAATGTCTTATCACTTGGACTTGGTTGCAGAATGGAGCAGTGGAGACCAGGACAGCATTTCTCAGATTGAGATACCTCAAGACACCAGAGATCCACAGTATTCAAACCTAACACAAACTTACAAAGGTCTTGAAGATTCAGCACTCTGAACTTCAAAGATTCCAGGGAGGGTCTTATCCAAAAACTTAAAACAAACTCTAAAACTTACCAGAACTCAAATCAGACATATCCTATAAGATCTATGTCAATGTAAGAACTCAGGTCAGGTCTAAGCAGGGTCAACCACCCCACTCAAAAGTGAAAGAAGGTGTGAGCTTAGGTTTGGCACAAAGCTCCAATTCAGAATCAAAGGCTGGAAATATGAATAAACAGAAGAAATCATCAGACAGCATAAAAAGTTTTTTAGATTCAGAGACACCCAAAAATCCAACCTAGAAGAAGAAATTCCACAATCACCACAAATAGCAACTCACAGGAAAAGAAGGGTTGGCCACAAGTACTATAAAAATACCTGATGGAGAAAAAATGAACCTAGAGATTAAAAAATCAATTTAAAACTATGATAAATTTTATCCAAGACTCTTTGAAAACTGGAACAAAAATAGATGACTCCAAGAAATGAAAAACATATAGACACATGCAGAAAAGACTGAAAGAATAGAAGACAATATCAAATATCTCCTATCAAAAACAAATGACCTAGAAAACAGGCAAAAGGGAAAGAATCTAAGCATCATCAGATGTCCTGAAAACCATGACCAAAAAAAAGCATGAATACTCTATTTCAAGACATTGTAAATGAAAACTTCCCAGATCTATTAGAACAGAGGGCAAAGTAAAAATATAAAGGGCCCAGTGATCACCTCTAAAAGGAAAACCAGGTATATTATAACCAAACTCAGAACTTCCAGGTCAAAGAAAAAATACTGTACAAAGACAGGAAAGAGAAAAAGTGAGAGGGAGGAAGGGAGGTAAGGAGAGAGAGAGAGAGAGAGAGAGAGAGAGAGAGAGAGAGAGAGAGAGAGAGAGAGAGAGAGAGAGAGAGAGAGAGAGAGAGAGAGAGAGAATGTGTGTGTTCAAGTACCAAGGAAGTACAAGTCAGGATCACATTAAGACTCTGGAAATTTTGACTGGAAACAATTAATCTTAAAAAACATTCCAAAAGGCAAAAGATAAAGGCTTAATCTAAGACTGACTTACTCAGCAGAGGATAATCCTATAGGGCCCTCTATTGGAATGAAAGACCTTAAAGCATGCCTGAAAAAAAGACTAGAGATGATAAAATACTAATTCTAATAGGAGGTGAAGAAACAAGTAACTCTTCAAAAACTCACTATCTACAAAGGTCAGAGGAGGAGTTAAACAGAACATTTTGGGTGGATTTTCTCCATTTTGATGAATTTAAAAGAGGAAAGAAAAGGGAAATGTTAGGAAAGACAGAAGAAAAAGGAAGATAGAAAACTGATAGTGTTCCTAACTGAGGTGTGAAAAAGAAGCACAGGTACACGAGAGCACAGGAGGTGTGAGCATCACCCTAAACCTCACTCTATCACACCCGGATAAAGAATAGTCGCATGTGCACACTCTCACTTGTGCACATGAATACACAAACACACACATAAACTGTTGTATAGAAAAGGAGAGTTGGGTTTAGAAAATCATCACATTCACAAGGGAAAAAGAAAGGGACAGGGTAGTCAAGATTAAGAGGGAAGATAAAGAATGGAATTTTCACAAATAAAAGAAACTTTAATTTTCAAGAGAAACTTCAACTTTTCTACTTTAGATCCTTAAAAGGTGATTTAAAAGAAAGGGCAAGAAGCACTGATCAAGCCTAGAGGAGGGGAATACAAGAGAGGGAGGGTACCAGAAGCAGAACTTCTCCATTATAGATAATGGTCACTACATTCCTTGTCTTTCATCCCCTTCTTCTGAGTAAAGTAAGAGGCAAAGTGAGGGAAAAGTTTAAAACAATATGATGGAGGGGGAAAAAATGATAACCATAAAAGCAATTTTGAATGGGATGAATCCATCCATAAAATAAAACTCAATAAGAGGGTAGTAAAATCTTATAATCTATTCTGCACAAGAAACATACTTGAAGCATAAAGATTCACATGAACTCCAGGTGCTAGAGAAGAATTTATCATGCGTTAAGTGAATTAAAAAAAGCAGAGACAGTAATCATGATTTCAAACAAAGCAACAGTAAAACAGACATGGTTAAAACAGGTCAATTATACAGTAAGTTGAAAGATACCCAAGAATATTAAATAATGTCAATATTTAATTAAAAGACACCAAATAGCACAGAACTTGAGTACTTAAAAGTTTGGAGAATTAGAAAGAGACACAGACAGTACAACTATACTAGGTGGGGACCTCAATGTACCCTTTTGAAAACTAGACAAATCTAACAAAAAGATAAGCAAAGGGGATAGCTATGTGGCACAGTGAATAGAGCACCAGTCCTGGAGTCAGGAGGACCTGAGTTCAAATCCAGCCTCAGATACTTGACACACTTACTTGGGCAAGTCATATAACTCCCATTGGCTGCCTTCCCCCCCTCCAAAAAAAAAAAGTCTGATAGAATTTTAGAAAAGTTAGGATACTCAGCAATGATGAAACGGGAATAGAAATAATTCTAATGGATTTCTACTTTGGATAACCCCTTTACAAAAACTGATGAGAAAACAAAAATATACATCTTTTACTGACCACAACACAATAAAAATTATATTCAATGGGGCCATTAAAGAAAGGATTCAAATTTAACTGTAAATTAAATAGTGAATCTTTATTCCTATAGAGGCTTTTTGTTTATAAAATATTAGAATATTAGATAGGTTTACTTCCGTTATGCTGTGCGCCAAATCTCTTCCACTGATCAATATATTTCTGAAGTAGCACAAAATTGTTTTAAAAATTGTTGCTTTGTAGTATATGGTTTGAAATCTAGCCCTGCTGGGCTCCTTCAGTTCCCATTTCTTTGCATTATTTCTCAACAGTCTTGTCCTTATTTTCCTCCATAGGAATTTCATTAGCATTTTTTTCTAGTTGTCCATAGTAATCCTTTGGTAGTTTGATTGGTATGGTACTGAATAAGTAAATTAATTTAGGTACTACTGTCATTTTTATTATATTGACTTGTCCTTCCCATGAATAATTAATATTATCCCAAGTATTTAGGCCTCTTATTGCTGTAAACAGTTGTTTGTAGTTGCATTTTTAGAGTTCTTGTGTCTATTTAGTAACTTAAAATAGAATTTCTCTTTCTTTTCCTGCTGGGTTTTATTGATATTATAGAGAAATGCTAATTATTTGTGTGAATTTATTTTATATCTTGCAAGTTTGCTGAAGTTATTAATTGGGTCCATTAATTTTTAGTTAAGTCGTTGGGGTTCTTTAAGTATAATACCACATCATCTGTAAACAAACATGCTAATTTTGCTCTTTTTTACCTATTTTTTATCAATTTTCTTTTTCTTGTCAGTGCAATAAGCTAACATTTCTAGAGAGCTAGATCAAATAGAAGTAGTAACAAGGAACATTCTTGTTTCACGACTAAATTTATTGGAAAGGATACACATTTATTTCCACCACAAGAGTACCTCTTGGTTTAGACATACAATATTTGTAATTTAAGGAAAGGTATATTTAAATTTCTTGGTCTGTATTTTTTAAACAGATAGTGATGTTGGATTTTATCAAAAGCTTTTTCTATATCTGTTAATATTTGCTGATTTTGTTAAGTTTATAGTTTTCCTAAAATTATATCAATCCTGCATTCCTGGTATAAATCCAGTCTGGTCATACTGTATGATCTCTGGCAAAATTAGAAATCAGTATGTGGAAAAAATTAGATTTAGAACAATATGTCTTCCCCAAATGATAAATAGCCAAAGGATATAAACAGGCAGTTTTCAGGGGAAGAAATTAAAGATATCTATAAGCATATGAAAAAAATGCTCTAAATCACTATTGATTAGAGAAAGGCAAATCAAAACAACTCTGAGGTATCATATTTTACCAGTCAGATTGGCTAAGATGACAAAACAGGAAAATGATAGTTGCTGGAGAGGATGTGGAAAAATTGGAATGCTAATGCATTGTTGGTGGAGTTGGGAACTGATTAAATCATTCTGGAGAGCAATCTGGAACTATGAGCAAAGGGCTATAAATAAGTGCATACCCTTTGACCCAGCAATATCACTTCTAGGGTTGTATCCCGAAGAGATCACAGAAGCAGGAAGAGGACTTGTATGTACAAAAAAATATTTATAGCAGCTCTTTTTGTGGTGGTAAAGAATTGGAAGTCAAGGGGATGCCCATCAATTGGGGAATGGCTGAACAAGTTGTGGTATATGAATGTAATGGAATACGATTGTGCTATAAGAAATGAGGAGCAGACAGACTTCATAATAACCTGTAGAGACATATAAACTGATGTTGAGTGAGAAAAGCAGAACCAGAAGAAATTTGTACACAATTACAGAACAGCACCTCATACCTTATACAAAGATAAGCTACAAATGGGTATGTGATCATAGATATAACAGGTCACATAAGCAAATTAGAGAAACATGGGGAAAATTACCTATCAGATTTATGGATAAAAGTTCATGACCAAATAAATGAAGAATACCACAGATGATAAAACAGATAATTTTGACTACATGAAGCATAACATTTAAAAGTAGTTAAACAAACAAATCCAATATAGTTATGATAAAAAGGCAAATAATTGGAAGAAAAATTTATCCAACAATTTTTTTTTCTGATAAAGATCTGGTTTCCAAGATGCATAAGGAACTGATATTCAAACATAAGAACAAAAGTCATTCACCAATAGATAAATAGGATGTGAAGAAGCAGTTCTTAAAGGAAGAAATTCAAGCAATGAACAGCCATAGGAAAACCACCAACAAGGGAAATACAAATTAAAACAACTCTAAGATTCTACCTCCTGACAACCATGCCAGGATGACAAAAAAAGAAAATAGCAATTGTGGGAGTGAAAATGAGGAAAGGCACACTGATGCATTGTGGGTAGAATTATGAATTGGCCCAGTCATTTAAGTAATTTGGAACAATGCCTAATGGTTTATAGCCCCAAAAGATTTAAAGAGTAAAAGGATCCATATAAACAAATACATTTATAGAATTTTTTTAAAGAAAGAATAGGAAAAAAATTAAAAAGAAAGAAAGAATTGGAAATTAAGGTGTACCCATCAATTGTGTAACCATCTGAACAAATTATGGTACACATATAATGGAATATTACTGAAGAAAAAAAATGAACAATTTCAGAAAAATGTGGGAAGCCTTATATGACTTACCTACCATAGAAAAAAGTGAGCAGCACCAGAGAACAATTTATGCACTAACATTTAACATTATAAAGAAAAATAAATGTGAAAGACTCAAGAACTCTGATCAATTCCAACAAACCAAGACTCCAGACAACCAATGATGAAACATGCTAGTACATCTCTGGAGAAGTGAAGTTAAGGGGGCAGGGGGAGAAGGAAAGGTATCAATTGTGCCTCTTCTCCCACACCTCCAGAAAAAAAAAAACATAGGGGAGAGAAGAAAGCAAAGAAGATCATTGGAGCATTTCTTTTTAAATTCAAAGAAGGAAATAGAAGGAAGTTCAGAAGGAAATATAAGCAGGACAGCTTTGAAACTTACAAGTTGAATTTATTATATAACAACAACAAAAAAAGACTGGGGTCAAAGGAACAAGGTGTATAAAGATTCATGGTCCCATATTTTTCCTATTCTATTTTATATATGAAAATGTTCATGTTGTTTAATATTTGGAATAAAAAAGCATTTAAGCAAATAAAATAAAAGGAAGTAAATACCTGCTTAACCTGATTACAAATCACCTAACTCATTTCTGAAAACAATTCTTATTTTAAAGACTTAGATATTTCTAAATATCATAAATGAACCCATTTGTCATGGACAAATACAATACATTTGGTGTCGTGAACTGAACACCTTTTAACAAACTGCCCTTCATATCTGACTTTTTCCTTTTGCCATCTTTCCATCTTCTTGACATGTAGAAACTTGGATTTCTCCCAGATGATACTGCATCCCTGGCAATCTTCTCCAGTACACACTGGGCCAGGAGAAGAAATCATCATGCTTACTGCCCCCTTACTGCAGTATTCACACCTTCCCCCTTTCCTCCGGTCAGTCACTCAGCAATCTCACTTCCTTTGACATTTATCTCTATCTAAAAATATCACCCAATCTAGATCCTGACATAGTTATCTGCCGGCCCCAAGTCATTTCTCTTCCTTTCTCAAAGGGTTCAGTACCCGATTCATAATCTTCTAATTCCCCAATCCCTTCCCTGGTACCTGGGAACTTCAAAGTATATGTTTATAACCCTTCAAACATCTTTGCTTCTTATTCCTAGTTCAAACAACTCAACTTCAATGATCTATATTCTATACCTCCACTCTGCTTCAGTTGCTTAGGGGTAGTTATACTCTTGATTTCATCATTACTCACAAGCCTCTCTACTGCCACAATCAAAACCTCTGAAAGTCTTCTGACGATAGCCTCCAATGGGCAGCTAAGTGGCACAGTTAATAGAGTGCTGAGCCTGGAATCAGAAGACCTAAGACAAATCTGGCCTCAGAAACTTACTGCCTGAGTGATGCTGGGCAAGTCACTCAAATACACTGTCCTTCATTTTCCTCATCTGTAAAATGAGAGAATAAGCTTCTACCTCACGGTGTTGTAAGGACAAAATAAGATAATTGCAAAATGCTTTAAATGCTAGCTATGTTTTCTATTTCCTTCTATGTGTTCCTCAATCTGAACCCTTATGAGTATATTCTCAGGAACCTTTCTAAAAACTCCAGTTACTCCACATCTCTGTAGTTTTCTGGAACATCATGCCCTCTCTGGCCTCACTTTCCTCAAAATCTTGACACTACAGTCAACCCAGTACAACTTTACATTGTCCTCCACCTGTTGAGCCTTTGTGCCTAGTATCTGCCAATTATCTCTTTCCAAAACCCAATTCTGACTAATTAAATAGTCCTCCACCATTGTATGCTGCTGAAAGTTTATGGAACTCATCATTTTAGTCACATTACAAATTTCAACTGGACCCTCACTGCTGCACACCAAGCTTTTAATTCTTTCCTGACTCCTTCCTGCATTTGTTCTAAAACTTAGGGTGTGTGTGTGTGTGTGTGTGTGTGTGTGTGTGTGCGTGCATGTGTGTGTGTGTGTATACATACATATCACACATCTATCAGCTTCAAGAGGACTTCCCCCCATCCACAAAGTTTTTCTCAAGACCGAAGTCCAGAGCAGGCTTTCCCTTTTCTGAACTCTGATTAGAATCAGTATTCTAATGAAAGAGTTCAGCAATGGTCCCAAAATGAAAGACTCTCCAAGTCCTTAATTGTTATTTTAAAATACAAAAGAAGACATCAGAATTTTTTTTAAATCTAAGCTATTAAAATTCTATTGAAAACCAAGAATAGAAGCTACACATGTATATCAACCAATAAGCATTTAATTAAGCAACTACTACATGCCAAGAACTATAATATAAATCTAAAGAATAAAACCATTTTTATTCTCAAGGAGTTTATATTCTATCGGGGAATACAACATCTATATAACGTGCAAAACCAGAATATTTATAGAGAATAAATATAAGCACATACAAAGTGATTAGGGAAGGAACCAGCCATTGTGGAACTTGGGCAAGGCTTCACAAAGGAACTATTTGAGCTGTGTTTTCTTTATATATATTCATTTCCCATCATAAGACTAACCTGTTATAAACTCTTAGTTAAAAGAACATTTTTCCCTAAAGTAAAATGTATTAAGGATGTTATTTTTTAAATAGCAAAGATTTTAAAAGTTCATTTCCTTAGTTCATATGTGCTGTGAGAGAAAATAAGACATTAACATTTTGTGATTGTGAAATTAGAAACTTGAAGCCTAATATGCTTTCTCATATCCTCCTATTGTGTAAGAAAGTAAAGTAACACCAAAACTTTATTAAAGTCTTAACAAGGAAGTTACTAAAATGTAAGAGCTAACCATGTAACATCAGCAGTTCTTTGTATCTTGTGATGCACTTTCAGCACCCATATGACCAACTAAATGATGACCAATTAACAGTAACTGAGAAATAATTAAAAAGAAAAAAAAAGTACCCAAGAAAAAAGTTCCCAAGAAAAGGACCTTAATTTCTCTAGTAGCATAGACTCACAGCTGGGACCCTCTAGTGTAACTGGTATAACCCAATCATTTTACAAATGAGGATATTGAGGCTCAGAGAGGTTAAATGTTATACAGGTAAAACCTTTAAAAGGTTCGCCTTAAAAAGGCCCTGGTGTTTTAAAAAGATGTTTTACTTCAAGTTGCTTTTCAATCGTCATTTCTTTATAGAATCACAGAATCTTGGGAGTAGGAAGGTAGCACAGAGGGACCAACCCAATGGAGAATCCCTTCTTCAACAAATAGACCAATAGCTTTTCATGACCACCTCCAGTGCAGGGAAAAGCCCAACTGTCCAAAGCTAACCAACCATTTTACTTTTAGGTCATTCTGATCATTGTTCTTTCCTACATCAACACTAAAGCAGCCTGTGCACTGTCCACCACTCACTGCTATTAGCTCTGTCTACAAGTAACAATCAAAATAAGTCTGATTCCTCTTCTATATGACAGTCCTGCAATCCTTGAAGTCGGCCGTCATTACTTCCTTGGACTCCTGTCATCTGTACTAAATGTCACCAGTTCCTTCAGTATCCTCCTCTAAACGTTTCCCAATTTTATCAATGTTTTTTTGAGCGAGTATCGCACTCCTAACTGGACACAATCCATACCTGATATAGCCTAACTTTTTCTAACAAGGTTAAATGTTTTGAATCCAGTTACAAATGCCAGAGGAGCGATTTTAACCCCTTCCTTTGTATCTAATTTTACAATCTAACTACATCTTGCCCTTTAAAGTGTTACCTGAGTTGCTGGATATAACTGGTTCCCAGTCCGTCAAGAAATGTCTATAAAGAGGTGAAGGAGAAAAAAGCACAACTGTTTAGGGTCCTTCCCAGGTCATAAGCAGGCTGTTCACATTCTAGAAGCAGCTGGTGTAGTGGGTACAATGTGGAACTTGGGGTCAAAAAGAGCTGGGTTACATTTCTGCATTTCACACTTTCTGGCTGTGTGATCATGGGAAAGTCACAAGGTCCTTCTGTCCTGCAGAAATAATACCAGGTATACCTGGGACATAATGGCAGATTAGATGACTGGCCAGCTCGAGAATCTACACTCCCTCTTAAGTTGTGCATGCTGCATCCTTCCAGTGCTCACTTCTGTTTTTGTATTTCCCGGCTGTCTCACAGTACCCTGCATGAAGGAAGTGTTCTACAGGACTGAAATGATGAATTACAATTTAAATTATGGTAACTTTGATCCAGAGATCCCACTAGAAGCACAGAGACCCCAAATGATCAATGATAAAAGAAAGGTCCCACATTCACCAAAATATGTACAGTAGTACCTTTCATAATCTGAGAAGTAGAAACAAAATAAATGCCCATGGATTGGAGGGTGGTTAAATAAGCTTCTGCCCCCTCCAAAGTTTCCAAATGGTCTTTTAATTGTCAAATCTAATGGCCTTTTCTTAATCTTCATCCTTCCTGACCTTGTAGTATTGATCAGCTGCTTCTCCTACACAGTTTCCTCTCCAGGTTTTGTTTTTCTCTTTGTGTATGTGTGTGTGTGTGTGTGTGTGTGTGTGTCTGTCTATCTTTCTCTGTCTCCCTCTCTATCTCTCTGTGTATGTCTGTCTGTGTTTGTGTGTCTGTGAGTGTATGTATGTGTGTGTGTTAGGCTCTCTGCCTTTCTGTGTGTCTGACTGTCTGTTTCTCTCTGTTTTTGTGTCACTGATTTTCACGGAGTTTTCCTGTCTGACTGCTTCTTCTCAGTCTCTTTTGGTGGATCTTTGTCTAGATCATAAACAACCCATTCTGGGTATCACCAAATTTCTCTTCTGGGTTTCCTTCTCTATATATATTATCTTACTTGGTTATCTGATCAGTTTTCATTGGTTCAATTATTATCTCCCAAGAAGAAAAACAACTCTGAGGTGCCACTTTAAACCCAGATGACTGGCTAAGATACAGAAAAGGAAAATGACAAATGCTGAAGGGGATGTGGGAAATAGGTTCACTGATGCACTTTTGGTGAGGCTGCGAACTAGCCCAACCATTGTGGAGAGGGATTTGGAACTATGCCCCAAAAGCTATTAAATTATTCAGCAATACAACTACTGGGTCTATACTCCAAAGAGATTTTTAAAAAAAGGAAAAGGACCATATGTACAAAAATATTTATAGCAACACTTTTTATTGTAGCAAAGAACTGAAAATTGAAGGGATGCCCACCAATTGGGGAATGGCTGAACAAGTTTAGACAGCTAAGTGGAGTAGTATATGGAGAGCCAGGGCTAGAATAAGGAAGACTCATCTTTCTAAATTCAAATCTGGCCTCAGACATTTACTAGCTGTGTGATCCTATGCAAGTCACTTAACCCTGTTTGCCTCAGTTTCCTCATCCGTCAAATGAGCTGGCAAAGGAAATGGCAAACCACTCTAGTATCTCTGCCAAGAAAACCCCAAATGGGGCCATGAAGAGTCAGACATGACTGAAAAACAACTGAACAATTTAAGGCGTGATAATGTGATAGTATACTGTTGTGATACAAGAAATGATGAGGATGGCGTCATAAAAACTCGTTAAGACTTGTATGAACTGACACAAAGTAAAGTGAGCAGAAGCAGGAGAACATTGCACATGGTAACAGCAACATTATAAAGACAACCAACTATGAAAGACTTAGTAACTCTGATCAATATAATGTTCCACCACAATGCCAAAGGACATTGATGAAAAATACTATCTTCAGATAGAGTTCAGTGCAGACTGAAGCAATTTTTCCCCTTTTTTCTTCTTTCCACCACCTCCCTCCCCCAGAAACCTGGCTTATGTTGAAAGTTGTTTTAAAGGACTTATTGTTTGTAAAAGGTTTTATATTTCTTGCCTTCTCAATGGGTGAAGGAGCTGTGGGGGGAGGGAAAGAATTTGGAACTGAAAATAAAACTGAGTAAATTTTAAAAAATAAATGCATAATCATCTACCAGATTCATATATTTGACACAAATCTATCTCCTGTAGTGCAGAACCCCACCACCAACTTGCCTTCTGCAATCTCAATCTATATTTCCACAGACATCTCAAACTCCAAAACAGAATTCATTATCTTTCCCCTCCAAACCTCCTGTCTTCCAGACTCCCTTACCAGGAAAAGAAGGGGAGGGCTAAGGGAGCAAGCATTTATTAAGCATTTACTATGTGTTGGACATTGTGCCAAGTGCTTTACAAATAATAACTTGTCAGTCAGTCTTGAAACTTCAATGTTGTCCCCAACTTTTCATTCCATTCACCCTATATATCCAAACTGTTGGCTATTCTTGCTATTTCCACCTTCACACACCCTCTTATATATACCTTTCTCTCTACTCACACACAGCCACAAACCTAGGGCAAGTCCTCACTACCTTGAGTCTGAACTATTTTAAGAGGCTTCTGGTTTGTCCTTCTGACTCAAGTCTCTCTCACAATCCATCATCCATCCAGTCAGCTGCCAAAGTGATTTTCCTAAAGTTTCAGCCTCACCGTATCATTCCTACATACTCTTGTACACTCCCGTGACTCCCTATTACCTCTAGGATCAAAAAGAAAAACGTCTATTTAGTAATGAAATCCCTTCACAAACTGACCCTTTTCTATCTTTCCATTATTCTCATGCTTTATTCCCTTTCATGCACTCCTAGATCCAGTTACACTGGCCTACTCACAGCTCTTCAACCACGACAACAAACCTCCTCATTCTTGCACACCTGCTGCCTTACCATGACTGGAAATCTCTCCACCTTCCGCTCCCTAGAGCTATTTCCGGGTTTCCTTTCAGCTTAAATCATACCTTCTGCAAGAGGCCATTCCCAAATGCCCTGCTTTGTAACTCTAACACTTAATAACAATCCTAGCAGAATCAATCACATAATAAATGTTTGTTGAATGAATGAAGTAGAATAGGGCTGCACTGCAAAGAATAATGAATATAGAAAAGTCTGGGAAAATGTATATGAACTGATACAAAGTGAAGTAAGAAGAATCAAGAAAACAGCATACAACATTATTAAAGCCATGTGAATTCAAACATAAAACAAACATTTTGACATAACCAAATGCTGTGAAATTATAATGACCAAAGTAAAAAATAGAGGGGGTGGGGTGGAGGGGTTGGATATTTCTACCTTTTTTTAATTCTTTGTTATAAAAAATGGCTCTCTGGGAAAGAAAAAATTTATATTGGGAAATATAGGTCATGTTAAAAATAATCAATAAATTTTTTTAAAAGAAAGTACAAACTGTTCTCCTTGTCCTCTATCATCTGGCCACACTTTGCCTAAGTAGACAGGGTCATCTTACCTGCAGGTAGAGATGCTACTACTTTAAAAGATGATGGCAAAGTCAAAACATCTCTATTCCCTGAGCCAGTCATTAAAAGTATCCTGGATACCTATTTTAGCTCATATAAGGTCTAACACAGATAAGAAAAAGTTGGAAGTAAATAATGGAAATTGTGGATTAGATTTGGAGTCAAAAGACCTGAATTCAAATCCAAGCTCTGTTAATTACTATTTGTGTAGCTTAAAGCAAGTAAGTGAACCCCTCTTGGCCTCAGTATCCTTATTTATAAAATGAGGAGTTTGGACGAGATGAGCTCTAAGACAAATCTATAATCTTATCATCTACAAATACACTACTGCAACTGCATCATATTTCATTATGTAGATCCATTTCAATTTCTCAAACTGCTTTTACTACAAAGCTACTTTTCTACCTTGAACATAATATAGAGACATTTGATCTAATGCTTGTCTATGATAGACTGTATTTCTTCCGTAAAATGTAAGGAAAACATCATGAAAGATAACAATAGATTTCTATTACCCTTCTCTACATTCTCCTGAGTTTCTATGCTTCATCTCACTGCCCACCTTCCCTCAGACACTCAGACAGCTGCTGACCAATATATTTATTTTTTTTTAATTGCTGTTTAGGAAAAAAAAAACTTACTGGATCCTCAAGAAGAATACTGTACAATTATTATATATAAAACATCAAACAAAAAGGAAATGATTACTCATGGGACAGAAGAAGATGTATTACTCTATTTAGCTTTACTTATTTGCAGATAAGCCAAATCCTTACTTAAAATAGAGCTTATTTTGCTTCATGTAAAGGAAATTTTACTGAAGTTACTACCTTCTAGCCATTATCCTTTTTTTGTTTCATTATAACAATAAACTCAAAAGTAAGAATCAAGATTTCATTCATCCAGACAGTACATTTGCTTCAGTCATAATGATAGGACTCAAAATAACATCATAAACCACACAAAGCTACTCAAGGAGGTGAAGGGGAGCATTATGGTCATTCAGATTGGCTATTTAATAGCCACACAGGATTAACAACGATATCCTGGAGGGCATTTGATGGGCCAGCACTGGAAAAATGCTCCTTGAAACTGTTTTATTGGGCTAGAAGTATACTGAGGTCAGCTGACATCATGTCACCCAAGCAAATGTAACACCAAAAAATGTCTACAATCAAGCCAACACGAATTTATTAAGTGCTCACTATGTGCCAGTCAAGCCAACAAGCATTTCTTAAGTGACTAAAATGTGCCAGGCACTTGTATTAATAAGCTCAGGGGATGCAAAAAGAGCAAAAATCAGCCTCTGCTCTCAAGAAGCTCACAATCAGATGGGGAGATAATATATAAATAACTATGTACAAATAAGATACCTAAAGATAAATTGGAGATAATTTCTTTGGAGGAAAAGCATAGGCATTAAGAAGGCTAGGGAAAGACATCTTGTATAAGATGGGATTTTAAATGAGACTTAAAGGAAACCAGGAAGCTGTAGTAAGAAAGGAGAGTATTCCTCGCATGAGGGACACAGAATCAGGAGATGGTGTCTGGTGCCCAATGGAAAGGAGGTCAGAATCACTGGACTAATCAGTACAGAAAAGGGAAGAAGGTGTAAGAAGACCAGAGAAGCAGGAAGTGTCAGCCAATGAAAGTCTTTAAAAACACAAAGAATCTTACACTTGATCCTAGAGGAAGTAGGGAAACCCCTGGAATTTACTGAATGGAAGGGGGCCGAGGGGGATAACATGATCAGACCTATGCTTTAGGAAGATGACTTTTGTAGCTAAGTGAAGACAGACTAAAATGAGAAAAGAATTGAGGCAGAGAGGACAACAGGAAGGCTATTGCAATAGTCCAGGTTTCAGACAATGAAAGACTGTGTACAAGGATAATGACAAGAGGGAAAAAGGGAGACATGCAAAAGATGTAGAGAAGGAAGAAATAATAGGACTTGGCAACTAACTGGAAATGGGGGAGTGAGGAATCAAGAATGACACGTAGGTCGCCAGCCTGGTTGAGCTGGAGGATGGGGTTCCCTCAATAATACTGGTTAAGAAGTTAGGAAGAAGCCAAGATTTGGGTGGAAGGACAAAGAATTCCTGCCTCCAGGTACACTCCTCATCCGTTACAATACAGTTCTTTCCCATTTTTCCCCCAAAATAACAAATAGCATCAGCACCAAACAACAATGGCAGACAATAATCAGAAAAAGCATTAGGCAGAGCTTCCAACTGCATAAGTTATGTCCAAAATCAAGCAGAATAGCAGAAGGAGAAACAGACTGAGTCAGGAGCCTGCAATTCTAGAACTGGCTCTGTCCCCTAGCAATTTCGAGGCCTTGGACGTGACACAATCTCTCTGGGCTTCAGTGTCTTCAATTATAAATTAAGGGTTAGATTGGATGAGCTCTGAGGTCCCATTCACAATTTAAATTCTATAATGCTATAGTAACACCAACCTATTGACCCACAGGATGCTTTCACATACAGTATAGAAAGTGCTGATGTTTTCCAATCACATCACACTACACAGGGAGACCTCTTTGAAAGACAGTACAGTAATTCAAGTCCTTTACATTTCCCTACATACAGGGTTCTAGACTTCCCTGCTTTATCATTTTAAAAGTCATTTCTAGAAATCTTTCCAAAGCTTACCCTTAATAGAAAAGTACAATCTACACCAAGGGCACAAGAAGGCATTCTTCTAACCATTATGACTTGAGCCTAAGTCTCTGCAGAAAAGGAAGAGGGAAGCAATGAGAACATCACTTTTTGGTTAGTACTGCATGTCCTATGTGAACTCTGAAAGTCTCCTCAGCACTTAGTTTGAGTATGGATGAAGCCAAATGCTTGTCAAATAGGGAACTGATTCTAAATACTGCCCAGATCTGGCTGAGGTCAAACACATTACCACTCATGGTATCAATATCACTGGTAAATACAAACCTGAGGTGGAATAATGCCATAATATCCACTTTTTTCTCTCCTCCACTTTTTCCCTTCTTATTCTTCTCTTCTCTTCATACAACAACCAATAAGTATTTATGAAGCATCTACTCCTATGTGCCAGGCCTTGTCCTAGTTAATTTGGATACAAAGTCAAAAGCAAACTGTTCCTGCCCTCAGATAAAAGTTTATATTCCAACAAGGGAAACAATAAGTTCCTGTATAGTTATATACAAAGTAGATGTGAAACTGGAGAACATTGGAAGGAAGGCCCCTAGAAAATGGTAGGAATCAGGAAAGGGCTGCTGTAAAAGGTGGCACTTGAGTTGAATAATGAAAGAAACGGAAGATTCTAAGAGACAGAGTAAAGAGCGAGCACATTCCTAGGATGAGAACAGCCAGTGAAAAGGTACAAACCGGGGGATGGAGTGCCACATGCAAGAATAGCAACAAGAAAGCAAGAAGACCAATATCACAGAATTCATGGAGGGAAGTAACGTACAGTAACGCTGGGGTGGGGGGGAAACGGTAGTTTGGTATATTTAGGGATCAGCTCCCTCACTTGCCTCTCCCTTCCAATTAGAGAACTGGAGGGGGGAACACCAAACTCCTCCCAAAGTCTTCCTTTATGGAGTTCTCATATCTGAACTTTCCAGATCACTCTCCATTTTCCATCAGCAGCCTTGCTTGGTGCTGACTCCCTGCAATATTATGCTCCCATACCGGGTTATTTCCATCCCAACCTTGACTTCCCAGCTTCCTTTTATGAGTTGTCTTGCCCCATTAGACTGTAAGTTCCTTGAAGATAAGGCCTATCTTTTTTTTGTATCCCTACTGCTTAGCACAGTAACTGGTATACAGCAGGAGTTTAATAAATGCTTACTGAATTGAAATTTTGCCCACAATTTGTAGCTTTCATAAATATACTATTTATACAAGCCTTTCCTTGTCATTTCTGAATACAGAAATATTCCTTTTATAAAAATTCACGAATCACATTGAGTTAGGTTAGATCATGGAAATATAAAAATTAAAATTAAATGAGGACATCCAGACAGCATGGAATTGATACTATTCTACCAGAGTGTATGTAAACACAGTGCAACTGGGGGAGAGAGAACTTGGGAGATCAGGGAAGGTTCACAGAGGTGTCATATAAGCTTCATCTGAGAGGCAGAGGTGAAGTTATTTGAGGCAAAACCCATTCAAATGCACTAGGACAAGAAGAGTTGAATATGCAGAACAGCTTTAGAGTTATTCACCTCCCTACTTGATACTTTTAATGATACTCTGAGTCAAACTCAAGAAAGAGCATTTGAACATTCAAGCTAAGTTTGAAAGCTGCACACCTGTAAGTACAACACGCCCCTGGATGCTCTAACCATCACCATATATTAGCACAAAATAAATACTTAATATGCCATGCAATTGTCAGACATTAACAATGTGCAACAGATATCTTAAAACTGTCATCTCCCCCAAATCTCAGCATTTTGCTCTACGCTATCTACTCTTACTTAGAGCTCCATTCAAAAATGTTGCGGTAATCTACCTGTGGCATTTTGGCCAAAAAGTCTGCAGATGCACTCGCTTGGTTGTTAGAGGTAAACAAATCGTAACTATAATGTTTACCAATCTCACAAATAATTTTAAGATTAGGCTCTCATTCAAAAACCCTGAAATTGCTTTGAAACAATTTACTTTAAAGGGTAACAACTAGTTCATTCAGGGTAGTCCTTACTTTGACATAATTCAAGTGGTTATGGGTTATTCATCTAGTAAACTCAAACTATGAGCAAAAATATATACTTGGGAAAACATTAGGTCTAATAAAGATGTACAAAAATAGCTGAGAGCTTTAGGAGCTTAGAAATATCAGTCTCAGGGCGGCCAGGTAGCACAGTAAGAAAGAGCACCAGCCTCAGAGTCAGGAGACCTGGGATCAAGTCCGGGCTCAGACACTTAGCACCCACCCAGAAACACCTGGCCGTGTAACCTTCAGCAAGTTACTTAACCCCAATTGCTTAGGGGCGGCCAGGTGGCTCAGTAAGAGCATCGACCACAGAGTCAGGATGACCTGGGATCGAATCTGGGCTCAGATACTTAGCACCACACCCAGAAATATACTGGCCATGTAACCTTGAGCAAGTTACTTAACCCCAACTGCTTTAAAAAAAAAATAAAAAATAAATATCAGTCTGACCAGAAGTATTTTAAGTGTTTTATTTTATCATCATAATCCCTATTTCACTCACAAAGATCACAAATACCTGCAAGCTTTTTTATAAGATTAACTATAAAGACTATCAAAAACTCCCAAATGAATTACAAACTGTTAACCATATGAAAGACTGTTCCAAATCACTAATGTTATAAGAAGCACAAATCAAAACAGTCCTAGAGTAGTTTCACTTCACATGAAAAAATTTGGCAAAGATAATAAGAGATGAAAACAGTCAATGCTGGACAGAGTTGGAGGAAGGCAGGTAACACTAATACATTGTTGGTGGAGCTCTTAGTAAATTCAACTAATCTAGGAAGCAATTATGCAAAAAAAAAAATAAAATAAAGTAACTAAAAAGTCCATACCACTTAACCCCACTGATGGAATACAAGCCAAGGCAGTAAAAAAAAAAAAACCTCCTTTTGTAGAACCATAATCATAACTGTTACATTTATATTGCATCAATTCTGTACTAGACACTGTATAGCACCCACATAGCTTTATGAATATTATGTCATTTGATCCTTACAACAACCCTATGTAATGCCAAGCAAAGGCAACTTCCAAGGTTCAAAATACCAGCATAGCCACTCTACATTTTATTCAGTGACAAGAACAAAGAAAATCAAAATACAGCATAATTCAAAATACAGCATTCACCAAGGGTAATTCAATAATTTCCAGGTACTACTTCCACCCCTAGGTAGTACATTCATTTAGTCAATCACAAAGCCTCCCTTCTCAAATGGAGATTAGTTTCCAATCATAAACAAAGTTCATTTGGTCAGTGACAGAGCACAAAAAAGTCAAAAGTTTCCCACCCCTGGATCACAAGTGAAAAGGCCATCTACCTCGGAGTAACAAGCTTAAGACAGCATCACAGCATTTAATACCCAAAGACAGGTCTTTTCTTCATCTTGACCCAAGGCAAGTTCTCAGCAATCTCTGTTCCTGGGGAGACAAAGATTAACAAGGCCACAAGATACACTGCCAGTGTCCTCATTAATTCATTCTCTGTCTGCAGAACATTCCTAGGACCCCTGAAAACATTAGCAAAACCCTCTTCCAGGATTTCTGTAAACATACAACAAGAAAATCCTTCTTCAGGGCTTCTGAACCAACAGCAAGGTTCCCGAACCTCTGCAACAGCAGCACTGGCTTTCACCAGTGGACAAATCTGGCAAAACAAGATCAAAACACAAAGTACCAGCATAACAGCCATGTCTCCTCAGTCCTTGGCAGCTCCAGGTGGCAGCTCTCAAAGGTCCTGGGCCGCTCGAACTGGCCCTCAGCAATCCTCTCCGTCTCTGCCTCCAAGATGCTGCTTCCAAAAATTCTTCTGCCTCTTCCTCTGCTTGTGCCTCTCTAAATCCACAGCACCAGTTCCTCCCAGTTCAGCCCCCTCTTTTCACGTCAACAAGTCCATCCCACAAGTGGGATTCGCAAGCTCTAGGTACTCAAAGTACAAAAACCAAGCCAATATGGGGGATCTTTAAATTGCATTACTATTACACCCTAGGAGGTAAGTGTTAACGTCTCCATTTTACAGTTGAGGAAACTGAGGCAAATTAAGGTTAAGTGACTTGCCCAGGGTCACACAGCTAGTAAGGATCTGAGGCTGGATTTTACCTCAAGTTTTTCTTATACCAGGCCCAGGGCTCTATGTACTGTGCCATATAGCTGCCTTATGCCTTTGCAAAAGGTATCCTATGTAAAATATTTCTAGCAGCACTTTGGGCAAAAGAAAGAATGGCTTTCTATAGTCATTCACCCTAGAGTCCAGATTCTTGTTAATGTGCCCAATCTGCCTTCTGAAGTTGAATATCTTATATGTTGCCATTTTAAGGTCGGGTATAGCAAATCATCTTATTAATAAATCATTTGGAAAATATTGAACTCCAATGTAAACAATAATTTTTTTAAATAAAAAATTTAAACTCTGCTAGAGCCTATATGCAAAAGATGCTCTTTAGAAAAGTTTATTTTATATGTAATGAGGGAGCTCATTATCTAAGGTATATCTTTTAGAAAACATAAATCAATGCTAATCTCTTTGATTCAAGTGTGATTTTCTAAAAGAAAAGGAAACTGAAATAGTAACATAACAAATTATCTGGTAATTCAAGAAACAAATCAAAAAAGCAGATTTTTTTTAAATTACATTTCTCTGGCTTCACATATACATTATACAGCTTCATATATACATTATCTAGCAATTCCATGGCAGATTTTTCTTTAAAAAACTTTCCTTCTATCAATATTAAATAGTTTGTGTTCTGAGTACAATCAGGTATACATGATTAATGTGAATTGGTTCTAAGAAGGCATGAGAGAGAAAAGAAGGGGAGGAGGCATTTAGTGCTGCCATCACAAAGAATAAGATAACATTCACCCAGGCAATGGGGAACCAGGAATTTGGGATCTATATTGGATCAGGGCTGGGCTCTGAGAACTGACTAAAAGCAGTGGTAGTAATGATGTATCAGTTAGGTGATGTTAGTGGAGGCAATATTATTCTCTCTATCATGTACTAATAGTAGAAAATCACCAGCCTTCCACAGGTACTGCTATCCCCATTACAAATAGAAATACCAGGCTTTTAACTCACAGAAGAACCCATTCTTGAATCTAAATATCACAATTTGTTATCATCACAAATCACCACTTGGGGGAAAAAAATCACAATAGCTAATGCTTCAAAGAACTAGGCAATATAAAAATATAATTGATGGCTCCCTTTCCATTTCCAGTCTCATTGCGTGT
>NW_027185655.1:12964403-12983691 GCF_028583685.1 Petaurus breviceps papuanus | reverse complement strand
TCCCTTTCCATTTCCAGTCTCATTGCGTGTTATTCACCTCTAAATACCCATTATTGCACTCAAATTGGCCGGCGAGCTGTTCCCCATAAACAGCATCCCCACACACCACCAACATATGTGGCCTCAAGGTCGCAGGTTCCCCAACCCTGGTCTAATACCTCTTCTCTCCCGCATTTTACTTCAGAGATCCCAAACACTGAGATAGCTCTGTAAATAAGTGTATCCACCTCACTATCAATGTGTTCATCCCTAGAGAGCATACTGCCAACAACTAGCCTCTAACATAGTGATGTCATTTTGAAGCTCTTTGAAAACAAAGGACAACAACCAATCAGTTATTATTGGTCCGAGCGCTGTAACCTCTAGTAGAAGATAAGTAACCTCAGTGCCTCCTACATGGTAAGCACTTACTTCACGTCCACTTAAAGTTATCTTTGAAACTCCTTATTCACCTAGTAGTCAACTAAACACGTACTAAAGTGTTAGTACTCTCTAACTACAGTACACCTCATGTATAACGGGCAGATTGAGGTAGAGCCACAAATCTAAGCTCTTAACCACATCAAAATTCACATGTAAACCCAGTGAAAATCACAGAAAGTCAGTATTATTCATTCAGCAGAGCAGAAAGCATTATGATGGTAAAGAAATAAACCAAGGTGCTTTTCACAAATGGTCACTTAAAAATTCAGCAATCTGAAATTATACATTCACTGATTATATCACACACACATACACACACCTACCACCACAAAACACCGTACTTCAATTGGTAAAGAAAATCAGAAAGTCTAAGTCAGTCAACCACAATGGGAATTCCAGAAAGCATCAACAATCAAAACAGTATCCTGCGTAAGACACTTCAAGGTGTAGCAACTGAAGCAGATTTCAAAACAAAACAGAAAAAGGTGACCTCACCAGCTGGCCCTGCTTCTCGGAAGTTTTGCTCCCTAATAGTCTGGTGCCCCTAGGGCCCTGTGGTTCTATGAGCTCTTAAGTCAGGAAATCTGCACAGGGTCCAGGAAGTTCCAGACCTATTGAGCCAAAAAGGGGACTGGTGTTAAGACAATCAGGCACAAAAATCCACTCAGGCTAAAGGGATTCTGGTGTTGATACCCAGTGGGTGCTGCAGGACAGAGGTTAAGAAAGGACCCCATCTTCTAGAGAACCCAATCAACAAACCATGATCAAGGCAAAAAATCTTCAGTATTTGATGTGTACTTGTGATACACACACACACACACACACACACAGAGTCAAGTAGATAAAGGACTCCACTTGTTATATTCTGTAGTCACCTATACGATGTAATTTCTGACACCAGCAATTAATTCTCTCTTGCCACCAACTTGGTCCAATAACAGAGTAAAAATAAAATCTTATGAACTAATAGAAGGGGAACTAAAAGGAACTGAAGAGTATTTTAAATAGAAGTACAAAAGAGAATTTTAGCTAAGTTTACTTAGAGATCCTCCAGTTCAGTGCTCTCCTTTTAGAGATGAAGGATTGTTGTATGGATTTAAATTTATATGACAATCAGAAACGTACCATTTTCCTTCATAATCAGGATTAATTCAAGATAATGTCCAAATTATGCATTCCCTGAATATTAACCAAAAGATAATCCCAGAATATCCTTTGGGAAAAGGGGCCTGGAAGTCTTCATGGCATGACAAATTTGCTTATAGTTTATTCACATGTGAATAATGAGATTATATTCTAAAATGTCATAATGCTTAATCTCATTTTCAGCAATTCCATACACTACCATGAATACTGATATTTTGAAATCTTAACATTATTGCATCCTGAATATATACAGACTCACTTGTTTCCTGAGGAAAAAAAAATCTAATTAGTACTTCTGAATGTCATTAAGAATTACTACATTGACAAAACTTGACAGCATGAAAGCAAGAAACTTTTATACATTTCCTGCTTAAAGAAGTATTTGTAGAGCAAGTATACATTCAGAAAGTAACTGCAGAATGAAAACTTTCCAAACATATTGAAAAGTATAGACATAGGGAGAGAAGAAAGAATGCCACTTAAAAAAAAAATTTCAAAATCTGCCGACTAGTTTAAAAAAAAATCATTGTTTTCCAAAAGCTCTACCATTATTCTGTTTTTTTAGCTACTAAACTGATATTCTGACATAGCAAACTACCCAAACAAGTCTTTACTGAGGTAGTAAAAATGTTTGCAGTCCTATTTCCCCTTTCAGATTTTTGACTCACATGTGCACACAATTATCATCATCTTTTAAAGCAACTGGAGAACCTATTTGGGAATAAAGTAACAACTCAAATTTATATAGCACTTTTAAGGTTTGCAAAATACTTTCCCCATAGCAGTGCTGTGAGGATCATGGGTTATACAATTACTATCTTCATCTTATAGTAACCTCTCCATGGTCACAGGCGCATAGCTTGCTAGTTGTTAGTTGAACTGATATTCAGTTTCAGATTTTCTAGAGTACAAGCTTAGCTCACTGTCTGAACTCTCATCTCTGACAGAACTCCTTAACATATTCACTTCACAATAAAGAGTCACAGTGAGATAGTACAGGTAACAGCTAATAATCAGAGCTAACATTTATACAGTGTCAGACACTGTACTAAGCACTTTACAATTATTTTCTCTTGAATCTTCTAAACAACCCCGGGAAGGAGGTGGTATTATTATCCCCATTTTACAGAGGAGGAAATTGAGGCTGACAGCAGTTAAGTGACTTTTCCATGGTCCCACAGCTATTTAGTATCTGAGGATGGATTTGAAATTAGGTGTACCGCACTCTAGGCCCAGCACTCTTAGCTACCCGAAAAAGGATACAGCGATAGCTTTTACAACTTGAGGATCATATTACTAAAACCACCACTAACCACTCTCATGGAAATGGTTAAAACACACATCAATTCCTATTTACATTATTATAAAGTATTTGAACTGGAGATGAGTATTCCCATTTTTTAAATTAGATCTATAGAAGGATACTCTTCTCAAACTAATGTTCTGTTAAAATTGATTAGAAGGTTTAATCCATGTGTATTGAAACAACACGGCACATAATTACTGTTTGGAAAAAAAATTCAGACAAGGCTCTTAAGCTTAATAATTTATTTCTGTTCCAAGTCATGTGACCAACCAAATGTCAGACTTGACTTTCCCTGGTCCACACTCTCAAACTTTCCCCCTTCCCCACAATGAGGAGTTTCGTGCCAGATGTATAGCAATTATAGCTGAATCCACAGGAAAAGAGAGAACCTCATAAAGTGCTCACTCAGCACTCCTCCCCCACCAGCCTCCACACTCCTGGAAGGATTACACAAACTGATCTTGTAGCTAGGACCCCGTTCGGGTTGCCCTCTACAAAACACTCTACCCCCTGCAATCTCCTCATACTGCCACAAAAGGCAGCAGGTAGAGATCCTGCCCAGTCATGTGAGGAGGGCAGCAGGGAGGAAACTGCTGCCTTCTGTCTGGCCTGCCCCCTAGATTAGGACTCCCTGGAAAAATATTGTATACTCAAACATATCCCGAAGAGGTGATGTGGTCAGAGCTGCACGTGAAGATCCCTCCTGCATCTGAGTAGAGAATGGACTGGACAGAGAGAGATTAGGGTGAGGCAGACCCACCAGCTTGTAAGCAGGGGGGTGGCAGGGTTAAAAAGGTAAAATCGACCCCAATCACACACTGGATATGAGGGGAGGAAGCAGACTGAGGGAAGGAATGGAGAATATGGTTTCAAGTCTGGGAGCAAGATGGAAGTTAGGAAGCCAGGTAATCATCAGAGAGATTACAAAGCAGTCTTAAAATCACCCCTTTTCACTAGAAAGTGAACCCTTGCCTGATGAAACACAGAATTCTATGAAATCCCAAGAGAAAATGAAACAAGAAACTCCATAATAGTTCAAAAGAAAAATGAAAAAACATTAAAGAATTTAAGAATAAATCTATAAAAAGTTATAGATCTATGTAATAATTTAAAATTCAGTATATTGAATCTACCGCTCAGAGTTCCTAGAAAGAGAGATGAACAAATCTGGAACAAAAAAAAAAAATACTGAAGTGGAAGAAAATTTAGTAAAAGAGAAAACAAAAAGAAATGTCAAAAGAATAAATAATTTCTATATAAGACAGTCACTGACCTTAAAGATAGGATGTACAAAAACAATTTAAGGATTAAAGATCTCTCAAGAGAACAAAACCAATCAAAAATCCTAAACACTATAATGCAAGAAATAACACGATAACACTCCCCAGAACTTCTGAATCCAGAAATTCAAGCACTAATCAAAAGCATCAAAGCATCTAGCATTCACGGGGGGGGGGGGGGGGGGGAAGGGGGGGAGGCACTCCACTTCAAACTCCAAGACATACAGTGCTTAAAGTGAACAATATTCTAGTGACAAACAACAAATTTTATAAGCAGCCAGAATAAAGATTTCAAATGTAAAAAAAGGAAATTAGCATTATACAAAATTATTCCACATTTACTAAAAAACATAGAAAGGAATGAAATAATATATTCTAAAAAGCAAAGAAATTTAAGCTTGACAGACCTTGCATGCCCAAGATTATAATCAATGAAAAAGATCACATTTGTCAAAAAAGAAACAAGTATTAGGGCAAAAAAAAAAGTATTAGAGGTAAAAAAAAAAAAAAGACAAGTATAAAATTTAACCTACAAACACCCCAAATACCAGAAACACAAAGTTAAATAAGTATAATTACTAACGGAAGATAGGTAATGAAATAAAGTACCTCATGCTTAGAGGTTATTTATATGAGAGAAACAGTTCAGAGACAGCTAGTCACTGACCTTCAGGGTAAAAACAAAAGAGGGATCAATATAAAATAGGTTTTTTTTGTTGTTGTTGTTTAAAGCACACAAGGGAGAAAGAGGGAAAGAGACTTTAAAGAAATAGAAGTGAAGGTAAAAAACACAATCAAGCACCATGAACAAAATCCTACAATCTCTCTACAGGTGAATCAAGATATTTTGTGGGACAAAATTAGAGTGGGAGAGGGTGTGAATGGGAAAAAAAGAGGTAAGGGACAGAGGGAAATGAGTAATGTATCCTTATTAAATTTATTCTTGCAGGGATCTTCAAAAGTAGAAATACTTTCACTAACGAAAATGAACAACTCTGCAAACTCTAGTTCTAGAGTGCTGCCCATGGTCACACAGGTAGTACCAAAGGCAGGAGGTGAAGCCCAGTGTTTCTGGATCCAAAGCCAGTCTTCTATCCTTTATACCGAGCTGCCTAGTACCTAGATTACCATGTGGTCAATTCTGATTCAGCAGCTTTATAAAAAGCTTGGCTAGGTGGTGCAGTGAGTAGAGTGCTGGCCCTGGAGTCAGGAGGACCTAAGTGCAGAGCGGGCCTCAGACACTTAACACACACAAAAAAAACAAAAAACCTAGCTGTGTGACCTTGGGCAAGTTACTTAAACCCAATTGCCCTCCAAAAAAAAAGGCTGACTTGGATAACTGAAGAGGAGGAGAAGATTCTTGTAGCAAAGAACCAAATTCCAAAGAAGGCCAAACATAAAAATGCTAAAAGTTGGAAGGGATCTCGTTACTCCAAAAGCCAAAATCTATACACAAGAGGGGTAAAAGGACCTCCACAATGTCACATAATTAGTATCAGTTAGGACTCTTGGGAGCCAGGTTCAAGTGCACATATTTCTATCATGAAACATTTTTCTGGGTTCTACCTAGATTATATGAGCAGTTTTTAAATTCCCCAAACCCTGAGATTTTATTTCTGCCAAATCTCAGTTGTGAGTGTTATTAACACTAAGTCCTTTTAAAATGTTACTGACAAGGTTAATTTTACACTACAAGATATTAAAGGAATATCCACAGCTCTCAAATTAGGAAACAAATTGATAAGAAAAAAAAAGAAAAAAATATTAATAGAAATAGCAGCTAACATTTTTGTGTGCTCTAAGGTTTACAAAGCACTTTACACATATTATCTCAATTTGAACCTCATTAACAACTCAAGCTAATACTTTCAGTATTATTCCCAATTTACAGATAAGTGAACAGAGGCAGAAAGGTTAAATAGTTGTCGAAGGTCATAGAGCTAAATTATGCTAACTGCTGTAGGACCATACAGTAGTTAGACCATTGGGGAAAGGCATGGGGGGAGCACATAGTGGATGAAATGCTTATCCAATGATATTTAGAATGCTGACCAGTCAATTACACAGACATTTACTAAGCTCCTACTATATATTAAACACTATGCTAGGTATTAAGTGTACAAATATAAAACTGGGAGTCCCTGTCCTCAAAGGGAAAATGAAACCCATAAAATAAATAAATACAAAACATATAAAAAGTAGGATACATACAGAGTAAGAGGGAGAATCAGGAAGAGCCCTGAAAGAAGGTAAGCTAAGACCTGAAGGGAAGGAGGGGTTCTAAGACCCAGAGATTGGGGTGAGTATTCATGTATGCCTATAAAAAAAGTCAAAAGATGGACTTCCTCCTTCCCCCCTTCCTCTTTTACCAACATCATTAACTAAGCCAAAGACCAAAATCACCCACTGCATCTGGAACCATGGCCAGTTATCTTGACACTGGACCTTGCAGCAGAGTAAGGCTGATGACTTTGGGCAATTCTGCCTCACTTAAATCCAATCAAGACATCACCCCATGATGTCACTGGTCCTCTTTAAGAATGAAGGAGGAACAAGGACAATAACTAAGCCAGTTTGACTGGATAGAAGATTGTGTGAGAGGGAGTACCAGGCAATGAGTATGTAAATAGTAGCATTCAGAGTCTCACAATCTGGCTGAGCCTAACAGGAATTCAGGTTCACCCAAGGGGCAATAAGGATCCACTCAAGCTTCTTGAGCAGAGGAATTGTGACCAGTGCAACAGGAATACCAATTTAGCAGCTATGTGCAAGACAGTCTGGAGAGAAAAAGATTGGATAAAAAGGTACAGCCAAGAAATTATTGCAATCGTCCAGATTAATGAGATACTGAACTAGGGCAGTTTCGTAGTGAGTGACAAAGACAGACAGTTGGAAGAAATGTTGAGAAGCCTGATCCAATAGGACTTCGTAACCAACTGGATACAGGGGGCAAAGGGGAGAGGGTAAAGAGTCAAGAGTAGTAGCTCATAGGCTGGTAGCATCCTTAAGAAAATAGGGAAATAAGAAAGGGATAAATCTACAGAGGAGAAAATGAATCGTGATGTTAGGCAGGCAGCTGGATCATCACAAGAGATGAAGGATGGGCATGCAAATGTAAGAGCATCTGCAACAAAATGATCATTGAAATCATGGGAACTAAGGATCAACAAGAGAAAAGAGTGTAGAGAGAGAAAAGTCAGTCAATAAGCATCTTTTAAGTGCCTACTATGCCAGGAACTGGCCTGAACATCTAAAGAAAGGCAAAGAATAATCCCTGATCTCAAGGAGCTGGCCAATATTTTCTCCTGTATATGGTAATCTTGAAAAGGATTGATCAGAAAGGTAAGGGGAAAAAACCCAGCAAGAAGAATGACACAAAATCCCAGAAAGGAGAGGAGCATCAAGGAGCAGAATAGTAGTCAACAGTGTGAAATGCTTCAAGAGTTGTCAAGAAGGATGAGAAGTCAGAAAAGGCCACAGTCTTTAAAAGATCAACGGTGATATCTTGGAAAGTCAACAAGCATTTATTGGAAAGAGTCAAGTAGTGAGGATGAAAGCCAGACAGAAAGGAGTTGAGTAAATCTGAGGTGAGAAACTGGAGGTGATCAGTATAAACAGCTTTTTTTTTTTAAGAAGTTTAGCTGTGAAAGGAAGGAGGGATATAGTATAACAACTTGAGGGGATGATAAGGTACAGTGAGGGTTTTTAAGTCTGGGGAAGATAGGGACATGTTTGCATGCTGCAAAGAAAGAATCAGTAACCAAAAAGAGGTTTCAAATTAGAGTTAAAGAAGCAATGATGGAAGGGGCAAGCTTTCAAAGGTGATGGAAAGGAGATAGGTTTGAAAAACTCCCACATCCTCCAAGCCCAGAGCCCAGAACAAGAGAACAATAAAAAAATTTTGAGTTGATTTGACTTAGAGAACTTAGTAGAAGAGGGACTCTAGAGGAACTCTAATCAAGAATGATCCTCATTGATGCAATTAGGGCTTGCTAATTAAATGTAGAAATAACCCACCTGAGCAATATTATCTTAGTATTTAAAATTTTTGCTTCATAGAGGAAAATTTCAATATGGACAAAAACAGAACTAAAACCAATTATATCAGTTGCAAAGAAACAGTTTCATGTAAGGATGAGATTTCTAATGATTAAAGCTGTCCAGAAATGAAAGGTCAGTTTTCTTAAGTAGTAAACTTCCAGTCCCCAAAAAGCATTAGAATCACAACCTGGATGATTATCAATCAGGAATGTTATAGGAATTCCTGCACTGGGTGGGAAGCTAGAACAGAAAACCTGAAAAACCTTTTTCAAACCTAAAGTTCTAAGGCTATATGAGTTCATTATTGTTAAGATTGGTTAAAATCCACAATTACTGGTTTTATTATTTCAAATCTGATTTTTTACAATTGCAATATGTACATTTAGAAGCGATAACCATAAATTATCTAATATCAAGAAGGTTCTCAATTCAGAACTATCCCAATAACATTAATCCTTTCTCTTAAACAGGTTCAAAGATAAAATAAAAAATTGATCATTGGTCATTTATACCCTAAGAAAACCCAAAACAAAAGAGTAAACACCTCATCTGGCCCTAATTTTCCTCCCTTTTGACTAATCAAGTCAACAAGTATTTACATGTGCCAGGCATTGTGATAAGCATTGGAAATACAAAGAAAGGCAAAAACAGTGCCTGTTCTCAAGGAGCTCACAGTTTAATGGGGGAGAAAACATGTAAACAACCTATGCACAAGCAAGATAAATGCAGCATAAATTGGAGATAATCTCAAAGGGAAGGCACTAAGAGAAAGAAAGCCTTCTAATTACTTCTACCAGAAGGAATTCTTTAGTCTTCCTTTCACTGATCTTGGCAACCCATTTCTCAGAAGCCAGAATATCATGTTTTCTCATGACTTACTTTTGCAGAAACGTTAAAGTTAGAACAACATCTCATACCTGGACTCAATTTCAACTGGGAGAAATAGCATTACCGGTAAAAGAAATCTACATTGTCATAGAGCTAGAGATAGAATGTTACCAAAAGAATCTGGTATGCCATTTATTCAAAGACAACTATGATACAAAAATAAAAATATCCGTCAAGGCCAGTGATTGGCTAAGAGAGAGGTCAAATCCGTACCTAGCCCTCAGAGTAACCTTATGCCACGCTATATATGGCACACACAAAAAGTAGGAAATGTTAATATTCCAAATGATAAATGAATCTAAAGGGTATTTTTAATATCTATAAAAACTAGGGTTTATATCGTGGTTTCTTTTTCAGGGAGGAAGAATTTCAGTAGTAAATCTGAGCACACATATTTCAGATGAGCTTTTAAGTCGAATTGTGTGCATCGGGTCTGGGCGCAAAAGCCAATATTTCTGTGTCTGTGATGCAATGCCGACCTGCCAATGTGCTATTAACCTTACATAAGGCAAGACAAGGTATGCGCCCTCGCCCCCTCCCCAAAGGCTGCTGAGCCCCGCCGCTCCGATGGGCTTGTTTACGGGGCCGCTCCTCGGCCCCGGGGACCGACCGGCCGCGTCGCCGTCCCCGCGCTGGGCAGGGGACGCGAGCCCCTTTAAAGCCCCGGCCCCGGGGCCCATTGTGCGGGCGGCCCGCAGGTGAGCGGCCCGGCCGAGCCCCCCGGGCGCCCCCCCCCCCCCCCCCCCCAGGCCGCCGGCCCGGCCTCCCCGCGCCCTCCCGCCGGCCCCGAGGAAGCCCCACCCGGCCTCACGCCGGGCCGAGGCCGCGCCCGGGCAGCCGCGGCCGACACTCACCGCGAGCGCGGGCGGGCGAGGCTCGGGGGTCCGCGGGCCCCGGGGCCGGGCCGGGCGGGAGCCGCTCAGGCGCCGCCGCCGATGCCGCCGATGCCGCCGCCTGCTCCGCGGCCACCACCCCGCCTCCAGCCGCCGCCGCCTCGGGCTCCTCGGGCCCGGCTCCCGCTGCCTGCGGCCGCCGCCTCCGCCTCGGCGCTGCCCGCGCGGCGCCCCGTCTCCATCAAGGCCGAGCGCGGCCCGACGGACAGTCCCCGAGGCTGACGGCTGGGAGCCGTCTCCTGCAGCGGCCGGTGGCCATCTTTAATTCTCCTCCTCCTCCTCCTCCTCCTCCCGCAGGCTGGCTCGGGATCCTCCTCCTCCTCCTGCGGCGGCGGCGGCGGCGGCGGCTCCTCCGGCCCGGCTCCTCCCGCAGCCCGCCCGCCCCTCCTCCACGCCGCCCCTTCTCCCTCCTCCGGCTCCTCCCGCTCCTGCTGCTCCGGCCGGCTCCTCCCGAGCTGCCGCCACAGGCCCCTCCCGGCACCTGCCGCCCCCCGCCGGGAGCCCCCGGCCGCGCCCGACGCTCGCTCTGGGCCCGCGGGGCCCCTCCGCCTGGAAGCGCGCCTGCCCTCCCTGCCCTGTCCCATTCCTGACCCCATCCCCGTCTCTGTCCACTCCCCCCTTCCCCAACCATCTGTGTTCCACCCCCTTCCCCAACCCCAGCCTTATCCCCATCTCCTTCCCTATCCCCTGTCCCCATTCCCGTCCCATTCTCCTTCCCCATCTGTGTTCCGACCCCCTCACTGTTCCCCATCTCCGTTCCATTCCCCCTCCCCAACCTCATCCCCATCCCCTTCCCTACACCCCATCCCCTTTCGTGTCCCCTTCCCCAACCCCATCTCCATTTCTTTCCACCATCCCCTTCCCCATTCCATCCTCCATCCCCTTTCCTGTCCCCCATTCCTGTTCACTTCCCCATCCCCATCTCCTTCCCTACACCCCCATCCCCATTCCTGTCCCATTCCCCTACCCCATCTCTATCCTCATCCCTATTCCCATTTCTTTACACCATCCCCTTCCCCATTCCATCCTCCATCCCCTTTCCTGTCCCCCATTCCTGTTCACTTCCCCATCCCCATCTCCTTCTCTACACCCCCATCCCCATTCCTGTCCCATTCCCCAATCCCATCTCCATCCCCATCTTCTTCCATGTGCCCCTATCACTATCCCCTCATTGACACTTTTTGTCTACTGCTCCCAACCTCTCCTACCATCTTCTATCCAACTGCCTCAACCCAAGATTGGGAAAGGGCCCCAGCCTTCTAGTCTCATTGACCGACCTCTACACCCAGCCACTAGTTATTGTCGGGAACTGAGGAAAGAGTTTGCAGGAAGCAGGAAATCGAGGAGCTCCACCCTTGCTAGAGTAGTATCTTTACTTTTACATGGCTGCCTGCCATGATTGGCCATCATCTTGATTTCCACAGAGGCTACTACAAAATTCTCATCTAGTTAAAGGCTGTGTCCAGAACCTGCCTTCCCGGGCTCTGTGTCCTAGGCAGATAAACTGGACTTTGAGGACATCTTTTTCATTACTTTAAAGGGCCCTGTTTATAATACCCTTTAATATATGTGGATAAAGCCCAAGATGGATTCAGAGTTGTTGAACCACTTAGAGAGACTGCTTATTGTGCAGAAACTAGTTTACCATAGGAAACATTTAGGACTTTGCCAATGTTGTACATGCAGTTGTGTCAAGATTGGCAGATAGGGGGGACATTTGGGTTGACTACTTTAAACTGGTTTCTTGGTGGTATAAGGAAAGTTGAGTAAAAGGACTATAATTATCATGGATCGAGAACTCCCAGTAATTCAGATCACCTGCTCTGCATTTCATAATCTTAAAGTTGTCATTTTACAGGGATTAAAAAAAAACTCATTTTCCATACACAGAAAGAGAAATAGAAACTTCTGCTTTTACTCTTCCAAAAATTAAGCAAGTGGAAATTGCCTTTTCCTTCCTTTAGCCACTTTGCCTTAGTCGGATTGAAACAATTTGTGATGATTTACTTTCTCATGTTGCTGGGTAACTGCAAGGTTCAGTATTGCTGACACAGACTATGCCTGTGAACACTTTGGGGATTATAGTGCCTGCTGCTGTGGGGAAGTGACTACCAAGGAAAAAAAAACCACCTTGCTTCCTGGGGGAATAAAAAGTCTGACATGGAAGGTGTCTGGTTACCTTCAAAGAGCTGGTAGGTAAAAAGCCATAAACTAAGACAAAGTCAACATTCTGCCACAAAAATAATGCCTTTTAAGTTAAAAGTTCAAATGTCAGGCTTTCATAAGGGTTCTTTTGGATATGTACTCAGAAAACATCTTGAGTGTATTCTGTGAAAACAGGGCAAAAAAATCAGTCAGTCAGTCAACAAGCATTTATTAAATACTGTGAAAAAGGCACTCTTCCAAGCATTGGGGACAGAAAGGCAAAAGGAACCCCTATACTCAAGGAGGATGTATTCTAATAAAGAAGATAACCTGTAAATAACTAGGTATACACATGATATATACAGAGTAGATAGAAGCTTATAGGATCTGGGTGAAAGGAGAGGGAAATGAAAGAAGACAGGGAAAGGGCTCCTAAGGAAGGTATAATTTGATTTGGGTCTTAAAAGAAGACAGGGAAAGCAAGAAATGGAAGTAAGATGGCAGACTGTTCCAGGCATGAGGAACACTCAAAGGCGTGGAGACAGAAGATGAAGTGTCATCTTTGAGTAGGCTACTGGAACTGAATTATTGATTTTGTGGAAGGGAGTAAAGTGTATGAAGACTGGAAAGGTAGAAAGGGACCACCTTACGAAGAGCTTTAAATGCCAAACAGACAAGTTTTTATTTTATTTTTCTCTCAATTACATGTAAACAAAAAATTTTAACATTTTTCTTATTTTGAGTTCCATATTATCTCTCTTACTCTCTCCTTGAAAAGATTAAACATATTATGTAGATTCTACATGTGGAGTCATGCAAAGCATTTCCATATTATCCATGTTGCAAAAGAAAAAGCAGATCAAAAACAAACCAAGAATAATAAAGTAATATACACACATATTCAGACTCCATCAGAGTTGTTTCTCTGGAGGTGAATTGCCTTTTTCATCATAAATCTTTTGGAATTGTCTTAGAGCATTGTATTGCTGAGAATAGCTAAGCCATTCAAAGGCAATCATCCTACAATATGGCTGTTACTGTGTATAATGCTCTCCTGGTTCTGCTCTTTTTTTCTTTGCATCAGTTCATGTAAGGCTTTCCAGGTTTTTCTGAAAGCATCTTGCTCATCATTTCTTATAGTATAGTAGTACTTCATCAAAATTATATACCACAATTTGTTCAGCCTTTCCCCATTTGATGCACATCATCCCAGTTTCCAGTTCTTTGGCACCACAAAAAAGAGCTGCTAGAAGTAACTTTGTACATTATAGGTATTTTCCCCTTTGAGCTCTTTGGGGTATAGACTTAGGAGTGGTATTGCTTGGTCAAAGAGTATGCATGGATTATCAAAAATGTCCATTTTACATCTGGTAATGCTTTCTATCTCTTGTTTGGTCATAAAGTCTTCCCTTACCCATAAATCTGACAAGTAAAATATTCCATGCTCCCCTGGTTTGCTTATGATATCACCCTTAATGTCTAAATCATGTACCTGTTTTGACCTTATCTTGGTAGACAAGTTGAGATGTTGTTCTATACCTGGTTTCTGCCAAACAGCAATTTTTGTCAAACAGTGATATCTTGTCCTAAAATCTTGAATCTATGGGTTTGTCAAACAGTATTATTACTATGGTCATTTACTACTGTGTATTGTGTGCCTAATCTATTTCATTGATCTGCCACTCTATCCCTTAACCAATATCAGAGTGTTTTGATGATTGCCACTTTTGTTTTTTGGGTTTTGGTGTTTTTTTTTTATTTTTGGAGGGGGGAAGTTAGGGCAATTGGGTTTACTTGCCCAAGGTCATACAACTAGTTTTTGTGTTAAGTGTCTAAGGCCAGATTTGAACTCAGGTCCTCCTGACTCCAGGGCCAGTGCTCTATTCACTGTGCCACCTAGCCACCCCTGATTGCCACTTTTTCTTATAGTTTGATATTTGGTACTACTAAGCCACCTTCCTTCACATTTTTTTCATTGATATTCTTGCCCTTTTGTTCTTCCAGATGAATTTTGTCATTATTTTTTTTCTAGCTCTCTAAAATAGCTTCTGCTTAATTTGATTGGTATGGCACTGAATGAGTAAAATAATTTAGGTAGAATTGTCATTTTCAGTATATTGGCTCAGCCTACCCCTGAGCCTACCCATGGAAAATTAATATTTTCTAACTGTTTAGATCTGATTTTGTATGTAAAGTGTTTTGTAATGTGAGCTCATGTAATTCCTGGGTTTGGCTTGGCAGGTAGATTCCCATGATTTTATATTATCAGAGAAGTTTATTTTTGATGCTGGAGATAATAAGTAGCCAATGGAGATCATTGAGCAGGGAGTCATCTGGTCAGACCTGGTGCTTTAGAAAAATTACCTTGCTGATGAGGAGAGGAGCAAGGGCAGGGAGAGAAGTTAAAAAGCTATTCTGATAGTCGAAGTTAAAGTTGATGAGAGCCTAGACCAGTCAAGTCAAGTCAATTTTTAAAATACCTGTTTAGTACTAAGCATTGTGCTAAGTACTAAGGATAGAAAAAAAGCAAAAACATGCCCTGTCCTCAAAGGAGCTCAAAGTCGCTTAATGGAGGAGACAACATGCAAACAATTGTGGACAAACAAGATACATGCAGGATAAACTGGAGGGCATCTCTGAAGAGAGGCATCTTGAAGATGGGGGTTTTAGGTGGGACTTGAAAGAAGCCAAGAAGCAAAGGTGAAGAGAGAAAGAATTCTAGGCCATGAAAATACAAGGTATCAGGAGACGGAGTGCCAGGCTGGAGGAATGGCAAGGTCAGCGTCATTAAATTTTAAAATATATAGAGGGGAATAAGGTATGAGAATACTAGAAAAGGTAATGGAGGACTTTAAAATCCAAACTGGATTTTATATGTGATCCTGAAGACAAACAAGGAGCTAATGAGATCACCAAATGAGATATTGTAGAAGGAGAAGAAAAGAAGGGTCTGGGGAGGGAGTGGGGAACCTGCAGCCTCAAGGCCACATGTGGTCTTGTAGGTCCTCAGGTGCAGCCTTTTGACTGAGTCCAAGTTTTATAGAATAAATCCTTTTATTAAGGGGATTTGTTCTGTGAAGTTTGGATTCAGTCAAAGGGCCCCCCCTTGAGGACCTAGAGGGCCACATGTAGACTTGAGGCTGAAGATTCCTCACTCCTGGAGGGCATGACTTAAATGAAGATCCAGCAAAGGAGACTGGGAAGGAGTGATCAGACAAATAGGAGAACCAGAAGTGTCATAAAAATCTAGGCAGAAGAGAATATGAAGGAGAGAGTCAAGAGGAAAGAAGATTGAGTAAAGGCTATTTGATTTGGCAATTAAGAGATCACTTGTAACTTTGGAGAGAGCTGTTTCAGTCAAATGATGAGGTCAAAAGTCAGACTGCATAGAGTTAAAAGAGAGAAAAAGGAAAGGAAGTGGAGGAATCAATTGTAGACTGACTTCTAAAGGAATTTATCCAAGAAAAGATAAAGAGATATGGGAAAATAGCTAGTAGGGATGGATCAAGGAGGGATTTTGGAGGATGGAAGAGATATGGTTGTGTCTGAAGGCAATAGGGAAGCACCCAGTATACAGGGAAAGGCTGAAGGTTAGTGTGAGAGTGGAGATAATAGAAGGGACAATATTCTGGACAAGGCTGGTTGGAATGGGATCATGTGCATGTAGATAGATTTACCTTGTCAAGGTGAAGGGTCACTTCATGTGAGATGGCATGAAAGAACAGATTTAGAGGAAGGCATCTGGATTGCATGGAATGAAAAGGAAGGGATATGAAGGGGCTCTCAAATGAATGGTCTCAAATTTTTCATTGAAAATGATTTGCACTACAATTGTGGCTGTGCAAATGGAAAGAAATAAACATATCCAAATGATGGTAGAAATGACAAGATCTGACAATGGACTGGATTTGTAGCATGTACTCAAGAGAGGTTTGAGACTTGATGAATAAGAGAATGGGGCTGCCCTCGATAGTAACAGGGAAGTTTAGACAATGTGCTCTATTTTGGACAAGATGTCCATGAGGCAGTTGATAATATGACTATATTTGGGCTAGACAGGTAGATGTGGGGATCATCTCACTAAAGGTGGTCATGGAGCACATAGGAGATGATGAGATCACCAAGTACAAAATTGTGAATTGACTTTAATTTTATTTTCAAGACTTAATCAAGCCTGTTTAATACTCTTCCACCCCATGTGAATCTAAACTCATTACCCTTGTAACCACCCCTTCACCTACATTCCTGTCCTAGAAAAACTTGCCTAAAAGTTACCTCCACCCTTTGCTCAGGTAGCCTTGGTCATTTGATTCTCAGTTCTATTATTATCATTTGTATATCCACCCTGGTACTGTCCACCTTGTAACCTCATGGAGTAAATAGGGAGCACTAGCACCTCTGGTGTGAGGGCTTGCCTAGCTCTTTTCAGGGCTGCTAATCTACCTTATATGTCCACCTGTCACCTAATTCTCACCTGTGGCTCCAAGAAGCTGTAGCATGTGCAGGGGCCACACCCCAGTAAATTGCTAAAAACAGGTTAAGCCAGATTGATGGTGACTGACAGATTTCAAACCTGATGGTGAATTAGGGGAATATCTACCCCACGTGTGTGAAGACTTTCACCAGTAAAGAGGTTACCCCTAAAGAGGGTTAGGGTTGCTCTGGAGACCCCAAAATACCAACACACTGGGTCCTGCCAATGAATTCTACTCAAGTCTTCTCAGCCAAAGAAAAGTAAAATTTATTAAAAGTTCCCTTGCATTAGACACAGACTAAATCTATGCTAGGTCATTCTGTGGTGCTCTCACTATTCTATGGCATTCTATGGCACTCTCACTTGTGAGATGGGGTCTTATATACAGAAGGTTGTGGGAGGAATCTAAGGGTGGTCTAGAGGAAAAGCCCATAACTTATCATTGGGATAGGCAGATTGAGAAGAGTCTGTTCCAATAGCCATGAAGACATCTGAAGCATCACTGCAGCATGCTTAGATCTTGGTCAGACATCAAAGCTGTCAAGGTCATACACTGCATCCTGGGCCATAGCTGGTCATCTAGAATTTTGTCTTGCCACTGGACTTGGATGACTTAGGAACAGAGAGTGAGACTGACAACTGTGCAACTTGGCTTGGCTTAAAAACAATTCACATGGAAGTCAAGTCATCACAGTGATGTCATTAGTCCTCTTGGGGAAAAAACTCAAGGACTAACAGCAACCTCGCGCACCACCCATTTAACTCAAATTCAAGTTCCTTTGTAACCTCACCTACCACCCACTCCTGATCTATATCTTGCCACTGGACCCAGATGGCTCTGGAGGAGAGAGTGAGGCTGGTGACTGCACAGCCCTGCCTCACTTAAATCCAATTCACGAACACCACCCACTCAACCCAAATTCTAATTGAGTCAACCAGAGCTGCTGTAGACTACTCCCATTGTCTATAGCTGGATCCCTTTATCTCATGACTTTTCCCATTTTCTGAATGGGGGAGCCGAGCTGACTCTCATCCCACCTCTTCATTAAAATATCTACCAATCTAGGGTACCTAAAAAGGGCTGGTTTTGGCAAGGAGTAGAGCCATTTCTTTATCTAAAACCAAAGTAAAGAAAGAAGGAAAGATATCTGAATAAATATGTGAAAGATATAAATATGTAAAGATATCTAACTAGGAAAGATATCTGAATAAATATGTGAAGACAAAGGCAAGGAGGGAGCTCTTGGCTAATGGTCTCCATTTTTTTCACTGATATATGAAGAGACATGACTGTGAGCATGGGAAGGGGGGTGCCATGGGAAACTTGAGGAAAGGTAAAAATGTGTGGAACAGCAGCTATACAAAGCAGGGGAATGAATTAGGGAAGAGTAGAATGTTGCTTTATTGAGGGCTCACTGGACACTAAATATAATACATTTGTCATGGACTCAGGCAGGATAGCTTCATGATTTCCCCCAGTTCCATTTAGCAATGTGTGAATAGGAGGAAAGGGAATAATCCAAGGTTAAGGTTTGGCAAAGTATAATCAACAATGGGACAAAGAGGCAAGGGATTTGAGAGTGGAGTATAATGCAGAATTGAATTGATTTAGCAAAGGAAGAGGAAAGAGACCAGGAAAGGATTGTGGATACTTGTAGGGTTGATGGCCTGGGTGAAAAAGGAGTAGAAGGAATGGGTCTCCACAGTGAGGATAAAAAACAATCTTAGAAGCCAAGGAATAGGGAAAGATTGAATTATTAAAAAAATTATAATTAGATAAAAGAATTTTGAAGTTGATTAACAAGGATGTAGAATACCACGTTGTGGATGATGGCAAGACCTTTATTTTTTGTAATTCACTGAATAATTTCAAAAATAAATTTTAATGAACTTATTATGATTTAATATTTCCCAGAGAGTTGTTTTATTTAGGGAGTAAATAGGGCATGGTATGTATGTGTCTGAATATATATACACATGTGTGCACATTATACACATACATATACATATATATATTTGCTGTTGTCCTCAAACTGGACTGAGTTGCAGTAATTATGGTGACTTACTTGTTGATAGTAAAAATTGTACTTCAAATCCTAACTCTGAGGATTTCTGTTTGCCCTTGGGACAGTCACTTAACCTCCCTGGGCCTCAATTTCCTCATTTGGAAAATGAAGGGGTTAGAGTTATTTTTTGAAAGATTCTGAGAAGTCAGGCACACTAATGCACTATTGGTGGAGCTGTGAATTGGTCTAATCATTCTGGAAAATAGTTTGGAACTTTTTGATCAAAGTGCTAAAATGTTGCCCTCAGATTCACAATTCCACTACTAGGCAACTTTTTCCTAAGGAAGTCAAAGAAAGAATGGGCTCACATATATTTTCAGTAGCTCATTTTGAGTCAGCAAAGTAGGTGCCCATTAATTAGAGAGTAGCTGACCAAACTGTGGTATATAAATGTAAGGGAATAATATTGTGCAGTAAGAAGTAAATGGCATAAGGAAACCATAGAAACATGGGGGGATTTATATGAATTAATAGAGTGAAATAAAAATTTTAAAGCATAATTTATATGCATCTAACTATATATAATAGCTACATGAATGCAAATAAAAACACTAGCTGTCTATCATCTATCTATCTATCTATCTATCTATCTATCTATCTATCTATCTATCTATCTATCTATCTAT
>NW_027185655.1:12957216-12964393 GCF_028583685.1 Petaurus breviceps papuanus | reverse complement strand
TATCTATCTATCTATCTATCTATCTATCTATCTATCTATCTATCTATTTATCATCTATCTTGTTACAGTAAGATAAAGGTACCAAGTAGTTATATCCAGACAAATTATTTATTTAGCAAGGCATGAGGTTGCAAAAACAAATTGGGTCTAAGGCTCTTGGTCAGCCAAGGACAAGGACCATTGGTTTCTACAGTTATTATATAACTGAAGGGAGTGAAAAAACAGGATTGTAGGGATTGGACCACCTTGTTCCTTATTGGTAGAAAGGATCAGAAGACACTGAGGTGAAAGGGAGAGGGGTAGTCTTGTGACATTCCTTAAATTGGGTGACAGTTAAATAGAAGAGTAATCCCATGACTTCTCTAAAAATCAGGTTCCAACTTGCAAGAAGTCAGAACTTCACAAAAGGACTGATGAAGGCAAAATGGAGTTACTTATGCTATTTTGAATGTAACATTACCCTCTTTGATGCTAGGATTCTCAATCCCCAGGATCAATTATTAAACACTTTACCTATTAGGGATTTCTGGATGGAATGATAATCTACCTTAAGGGGCAATAAAGGGATGGGTTGAGAGGCATAAAGAGTACAAGTAGAGTCATAATCTTATATATCCCCTAAGGTGACAAACCTTGTTAAATAAACTCTACAGGTAAACTCAGTCAGGCTACAGATGAAACTAGTTAGAGTTTGGACTAATTTGAGAGGGGGAAATTTGCCTGTCATCAAGGTAGCCAAGAAAACTCAGCAAACATAAATACCATGAAACAAAAAGCCAAAACATTATAATAACAATCATCAATATTAAATACCATCAAATAGCCCTGTAACCTGGTAACCCATTCCCAATATCCTTTTAATTAACATGTTTCCTTTCAAGTTCCAGATGTCCCAGGTAGTTGTCTGGTCCCTGGAAACATTTTATCTTGGACATTCTGGAATAATCCTCATTCTCAGGCCAGCTCTGAAGGGAGTTCCTCCTAGTAGAACTGCTTGTCTGGTTCTAAGTCACTTGCAGAGATTCCTAGATGATTCTGCTAAAATCTGCCATTAATAAGACTCAACAGAATTTAATACAACTTCCCCTAACTTTGTTTTTTTTGATAACTAGTTGATGTGATGAAAACTAGGTACCACCTTATGGATCTAACCCAATTAATGACAAAGCTATAAGAAGAGCAACAAATTAGGACCCCATAAGTTCACCTGAAACTTCAGAGATTTCAGTTTTTACATAACCTATCTTGACCTGAACTCTATACTTGATATATACACAGATAGACCCTGCTATCAACAGACTGAAGGAAGAATCTTAAAAAATAAAAAAGATCGATGAGGACTGGGAAAATGAGTTCTATCTCTTAGTATCATCAGAGACTTTAAAATAGAAAAATAATTTCACTTTCTTTACAATTATCAATATAATTATATATGTAAAACCCTTAATATAATTTTGATAACTTGTTACCAAAACATACTCAACGCCTGCATATCCCATTAGAAATATTTGGAAATCAATTATATACATAGATATTATAGATAGATAGGTAGATAGATAGATCAGTAGATCGATCTGTAAATGTGTGTGTATGTGTGTGTGGAGAGAGAGAGAGAGAGAGAGAGAGAGAGAGAGAGAGAGAGAGAGAGAGAGAGAGAGAGAGAGAGAGAGAGAGAGAGAATACTCTGATCCTATTGCTTTCTTAGGATTTACTAGTCTATTTAATTAGAAAACTTTTATACCTTTGATTTCCCCCTTTTAAGGATATTTTCCCCATATCACCCTGAAAGAATGAGATACTTCAAGGACTTAATCTCATAAATATGTAACTGTTAGCAAGTGGCTAGGAAACCCAAGAACTCATTTACTTAGTTGCTTAGGATATGAAATTGACTACAAATTCAGAATGAAAATAGAAAGATCTTTCTTACCTGCATCCTATTATAGTATTCCAGAGATATTTTAGTAGTAATACATTAATTAATAGATTTAGTATTGCAACAACAAAACTTCCACTGTTCACCTGCCTTAATTTTAGAAATGTGCTATAAAAGAAAAAGGAGGGATATGGTTATGATGTCATCTCAAGGACGTAGACTGACCTGACATAAGCCATAACAAGGGGAAATTTCCTAATCTGTGTTTGATTCTAGATGAGAATCATAGTTAACAGCCAATCACACAAAAAGTTCCACATTATTCACAGGATATCATAGCCAGGTGCAGAATTAACCAGGTGGGAAATTTTCCTGTTCAGAAAGAAAATAGCACAATGGGAAATTGAGTCAGAAGGACCCTACCTTTGCAAATTAATGTTTCCTCACCTTGCCTGGATGTGGTCCAGGTTACTCAAACTTCAGTACTTTAGAATTTTATCACAATATGTCATCAGAGTTGATAAGATCTTATGACCTTGCCCAAATAGAAAGTCCCAAGAAACCTCAGAGATAAGGATAACTTCAGGGGTCTGTGCTACTCTTCTCCTAACAGTAAGCTGTTATTATTATTATCCACTTTAAAGCAAATAGACTCCATTAAGCAGTTTTCAAACATTTTACTCTGTTCTTTTAATAGCTTAATTCATAATCTAACAACATCCAGATTAAAAGAGAAGTTACTTTTCTAACAGCATTTCTTATACAATGGTTTCCCACATTTCACAATATGAGAAAAAAATTAGAAACACAGTCATAACATACACGATATCATGTATATCATGGCTGTGCTAATACATATAAATATAATAAAAGGGAGTAAAAATCTGAGTAATTATAGCAGCCAATCTTGGTCTTATAGAACAGATAATGAAAGATAATGAAAAATTTTTCTTCCAAGAGAGGAGAATTAAAGGCAAAGAATGTTGAATACGTTAGTCATACATAGTATTTGTATCAATTGCTTAACTTATCCTTTGTTACAACAGGGTTCAAATTCTGGGTTTGAAGAAAGTTGTGGTAGCACCAACAGTACTCCTTGGATTCCACCATTATCAGGTTCCCAGAAAAGTCTGTCACCCAGGAACTTTATTACCCTCAAGAGTGTATCAACTTTGGTATTCACACCTTATCATTAGCTTCAGCAGTTTCTGTCCCTCAGATAAGATGGTTGGGGGAGTGAACAAAGAACTCCCAAAGCCTCCAATGAAAGAGGGCTCACAACCAGCCCAACTATTTCATACCCTTTGGATTTGATTTCACCATTAACTTCCCCCATCACCACTTTTTAGTTTCCTTTTGTATCGTCTAACTGCATGACATTGTATGCTATTCAAGGGCAAGCACTCTCTTTTTTAAATTTATATTTCTAGTACTTAACACAGTGCCTGGAACATAGTAGGTTCCTTTTATTGAATTGATAGTGGTAATCCCCACAAATTATTTATGAGAAGCAAAAGGCATTAAAAATATTTTTTTTCAAAATGAGAGGGTTAGACTAGATATTCTCTAAAGTGCATTTGAAATTTAAACCAGCCAATAACTGCATGTAATAAACTTTGAGGAACCTAGAAAATGTGCAGTAAAAATATACGGAGGAAGGAGAGGAAAAATGAGAAACCTGTTTAAGTGTACAATAACATTAAGAAGACTATAATTTAGTGTAAAAGATGAATACATATGAATAAAATAAAGTACTCTGTAAACAAAAATTCCAGGTGATTCAGGTAGGGTTTGCCTTATTGATTGGACTGGAGATGAAACCAAAATGATACACTCAATCCATCTAACAATTGAAGGGAGAAAAAAAAGGTTTGCTTAGCCCTAGGATGGCCATTCAGAGCAAGGAAGGAATGCTTCTCAAGGATCAAGCCTAGATTCTGTTTTACCTAAGCACAGTTTTCCTGTGCCATAGGTGGACATGCTGCTGGTCTGCAATGAGAAGCCTGCAGGAGGAGCCAAAGCCCTTCCAGTTTGTAATGGGAATGTAAATTTTTAAGATCTTCCCTGCCCCTAGGCTTAAGTGCACCTGGAGGCTCGTGGTGGGAGGCTTGTTTTTCAGTAGATACTTTGTGATTGGGCAGTGGGTCAAGAAGGTTGTTACGTTCTCTGAGCCAGAAGAAGTCTATATAAGCCCTGATGTGAGGCATTGTTTTGGGGCTCACTTTGAAGAAGTGTTATGTGATTTGACCAGATGAGACTCTGGGAAGCCATAGTTTTGAGAGCCCCCCAGCTTTAAAAACCCAGATGATGGGGCAGCCAGGTGGTGCAGTGAGTAAGAGTACCAGCCCAGGTGTAGGGAGACCCGGGATCAGTTCCGGCCTCAGATACTTGGCACCCACACAAAATAACTGGCCATGTAACCTTGAGCAAGTTACTTAACCCCAATTGCTTTAAAAAGAAAAAAAGAAAAAAAAACACAGATGTTGATGGTAATTGTGATTTGCTATGGATGTAATGGTTGGACAGTTTGGAAACCTGTCTGCTTGATCTGTTTCTCTGTCTTGATAATTCTATCTGTATTACTCTGAAGTTCAGGGTGCTGACCTTTTCCCCCTGAACTAGGTAAACCATATATGTTTGATTGGTTAAAGTAAACTTGTTAACCCATTTTGAGTTGCTTTCCATTAGCAAAGCAGATCTAAGGACCTATGTTGGCAGCCACCCTGGGAATGCTGGGGTGCTTGCCGCAATATATTTGTAGCTGGTTTTGCTCCTAAGAAACTGTAACAATCACCTGAGCCTTGGTTCCCTGGGCAATTTATCTGGAGAACACTTTCAATAGGGTAGTTGAAAACATGTAGGGACTTACTGTCTTAATAGACAGTACTTCCACTACTCCATTCATAAACCATCTAGCAGTTTACAAAGGTTTCTTTAAGGATATTATGGAAAGGCTATGCAGCAAAGACACAGTATTGATTCATTGGGATTCACCCTTTGCCATGATGGTGTGCTGCCTTCAGCGTGAGGGAAGAGGTATTCTTCATTCTCACTGACCTTTATACTCAGGGTCCTGAAGGAAAGTATGTCAGTGGTTCAAGCCTTAATCTCTTGGGCCAATTAAGTCTCAAGGACTGTTTTAATATAATTTAAGGAAAAACTAGCCTAACTTATGTGGGATAGGTCATTAAGAAAAGCTTTTGCAGCTTAGAAATAGCTAGGTGGTCCAATGGTTAGAGCGCTGAATCTGGAATCAGGAGACCTGATTTAAAATACAGCCTCAGACACTAACTGTGTGACCCTGAGCAAATAATTAACCTCTCTCTGCCTCAGTTTCCTCAACTGTAAAAAAGGAACAATAATAGCACTTACCTTTCAGTCTTTTTTTTTAATCACATTGTCAGCAGGGCTAATAATATTTCCTCACCCTGTTGTGGGGATGAAATGAGATAATGTTTTAAGGTGCTTAAAATATTGCCTGATACATAGTAGGTGCTTTATAAATCCTTGTTTCCTTTCTAGATGGTTCTAACAAATATGACTTGCCTTAAACACTATGAGAAATCATCAAGCCAGTTTCTCACATAGCTATATTATTATTTAACATGAAGTTATTGCTGATGAGCAACAGGAACTGTATGAAGCTGAGATGATATTGACCTAAAGGAACCATCCCAGGGAAAATGTGTGCAGAGCTCCTCTCAAACCTTGTGGGTGTAATAAGGATATGGTAACTCAGCACTGAAGCCTTAACTCTCTCATGTGGTTTAGTGTTACATTATGTCTCTAGACTCACTGTATTTCAGTTGAGTGAATGAATCTTCCCCCCAACCCTGCCTTCACTCCCATTTGGAGCATGGATTTGACTAGATAGTTTATATCTGGGCATATGGCTATCTTCAGTTTTGTATTTCTTTCCCTGAGTCGTTGATTGAACATCAGCCTAAAGTAAGCACGTTTAGACATGGAGGTGAAGAGTTTGTGCAGTTTAGAGGTCCTGGGTCCGGCAATGGAAGCTTCCATCTTAGTAAGTCAGGTCTTGGGAATGGTTGAACAAATTGTGGTATATGATTGTGATGGAATACTATTGTGCTATAAGAAGTGATGAGCAGTATGCTTTCAGAAGAACTTGGGAAGACTTACATCAACTGATACAAAATGAAGGAAACAGAACCAGGAGAACATTGTACACAGTAACAGCAATATCATATGATGATCAGTGATGAATGACTTAGCTATTCTGATTAATACAATGACCCAAGACAATTTCAAAGATCTTATGATGAAAAATGCTATCCACCTCCAGAGAATGAATTGATGGAGTCTGAGTGTAGATTGAAGCATATTTTTTTTACTTTATTTTTCTTGCTTTTTTTTTAACAACTTGGCTGATATGGAAATATGTTTTGCATAGTTTCACATGTAAAATTGATATCATATTTTTTACCTTCTCAGTGGGTGTAGAGGGGCAGGAGGTAAGGAGAGAAAGAATTTATAACTCAACATTTAAAAAATGAATGTTAAAAACAATAAATTTAAAAAATGTTTTCAATGAAATCACACCCACAAGAATATATTAATCACCTACTATGTTCTAGGCACTTTCTGTCTTAAGTGCTTGCTTTACAAAGAAATGCAAAAAACAGGCCCTGCTTTCAAGGAGTTCACAATCTAATCAGAGTTGACAACTTGAAAACAGGGTTATTTATAAACAATAAATGTACAGGAAAAATTGAAGGTTATTTAAAGAGAAGGCACTCACCTTTTTTTTTTTAAGCAATCAGGGTTAAGTAACTTGCTCAAGGTTACACAGCCAGGTGTTTCTGGGTGTGGTGCTAAGTATCTGAGCCTGAATTTGATCCCCAGGTCATCCCGACACTGGAGCCGGTGCTCTTACTCGCTGAGCCACCTGGCCGCCCTGAAGGCACTCACCTTAAGGAGGACCAGGACCAGTTTTCTCACCTCTCTACAAGTTAAGAAGACTTCTCTATATCCTAGGACCAGGAAGGACGTCTTGCAGAAGACAGGACTTTAACTATAACCCGAAGGAAATCAGGAGACAGAAATGAAGAGAGAGAAAATTCTAGGCCTGGGGAAGGTCCAGTGAGTGTCCTGTGAAGGGGGCAGCTAGGTGATGCAGTAAATACAGCATCAGCCCTGGAGTCAGGAGACCTGAATTCAAATTTGGCCTCAGACATTTAATACATTTACTAGCTGTGTGACCTTGGGCAAGTCACTTAACTCCAGTTGTCTTGCCTTCCCTCCTCCCCCCACCCCCCACTCCCCGCCCTCCCCCCTTGC
>NW_027185655.1:12814716-12952216 GCF_028583685.1 Petaurus breviceps papuanus | reverse complement strand
CCACAAACTATATCATAAATCGTATCAACAATGCAATATTCACAATGCCTATGATAACTATAAATATGTTGATATGGTTATTAATCACAAAATATACCATGCTGTCTACATGGGGAATAAAGCTAGAACATTTATTCAAATACCAGAAAACTGAGTCCCCAAACCAGAAAGTCAAAGCCATCACATTAGTTATGAAGTTGGCACATGTAGTTAATGTAGTAAACACACACATTTTCAAGCCTTCAAAACAGAACAGGCTATCTCAGGTAAAGATCCTCCTCTCCCCACTCATGGCAACTGCTCAGCATCATTGAAGTGTGCTCCCAGCAGTTCCAGCCCCGAGGTTCCCATCCCTGGCAATCCTCAGCAGGAGTCCTTAGCAGAAATTCTGGCTGGCTCAAAAAAAAAGGAGTTTGAGCCTCTGCTGCTGCTGTTGCTGCCACCACCACAGCACTCTAGCTTGACTCCCGCTTCCTCTTGTCCCACCCCTTCCTGCTACATCAGCAAGTTTCAAGGGGCATGGAAAATCTTTAAATCCCATAACACTTACATAAATTAGCAGCCATTAAAACCATTTTGGTCTTGACAAAAAAGAAATAGATCAATAGAACATATTAGACGTGGGAGAATCAGGAACAATAATACTCAGTAATCTGGTAGTTAATAAACCAGAAAACACAAATTTCTTTTTTTTTTTAAAGCAATCGGGGTTAAGTAACTTGCTCAAGGTTACAAGGCCAGGTGTTTCAGGGTGGGTGCTAAGTGTCTGAGCCCAGGATTTGATCCCCAGGTCATCCCAAGACTGGAGCCGGTGCTCTTACTCACTGTGCTACCTGGCCACCCCAAACACAAATTTCTTAGTAAAAAACTTTGCATTTGATAAAAATTGCTAGGAAAACTGGAAAGCAGTCTAGCAGAAATTAAACTTATTTAGACTGCTACCTAATACCATATTTTATAATAAATTCAAAATGGATAAGTGACACTAATAATAAAGATCCTGCCATGAAAAAATTAGAGGAACAGACCATATACCATTCATAGCTATGTTTGGAGGTGAATTTTTGTTTTGTTTTGTCTTTTTTGGGGGGAGGGGAGAAGGCAGGGCAATTGGGGTTAAGTGACTTGCCCAAGGTCACACAGCTAGTAAGTGTTAAGTGTCTGGGGCTGAATCTGAACTCAGGTCCTCCTGACTCCAGGGCTTGTGCTCTATTCATTGGGCCACCTAGCTGCCCCTGGAGGTGTCTTGTTAACCAAACACAGGACAGATGCAATTATAGAAGATAAAATAGAGAATTTTGATTACATGAAATTGGAAAACATCTGCCCAAACAAAACTAATGCATCCAGAAAGAAGAGAGAAGGCATTGAATGTGGAAAAAATTGTATCAACTTTTCAGATAAAGGTTTATGTAAAAGATAGGTAGACAACAAACAGAACTACAAAACAGAAATACCAAAAACTATTTACCAATGTATAAGCAGTCAAAGGATATGAATAAACATTTCTCAAAAGAATTACAAACTATTAATAACCATATGAAAAATTCTACAAATCAAGTATAATAAAATATGTGAAAAATCAAAATATTCCTGAATTTTTCCCAATATCCTATAAATGGTTTTTTAAAATGACAAAAGATGAGGATATTCAACGTTTCAGGAGTTGAATATTGATAGGTATTGTTGGAATACAAATCAGTAAAACTATTTTGGGAATCAGTTTGATATTATGCAAATAAAATGATTAAAATGTTCATACCCTTTTATTCAGAGATTCCATTACTAAACTTATGCCCCAAGGAGATCATAAGAAGAAAATTCCCATGCACACTGAAATATTTATCTCAGCACTTTTTGTGAGAGCTAAGAATTTGAAATAAAGTAGGTGCCCATTTTTCTTTACTACAATAAATTATAGTAAGTGAATGGAATGGAATGTACAGTGCTGTAAGAAATGATGAATATGATAAATGCAGGAAAACATGGGAAATACATATACAAACTGATGCAGAATGAAATAAACAGAGCCTAGAACACAACACGTACAATGACTACAACAGAAATGGGGAGGAATAAAAAAATGAATACTTTAAAATTACAAGGATATAAACATGGCCCCAAAGAACAGGTATGAAAAGACACCCTGGCCCACTCCTTTGTAAAGGAAGGTATGGAATGGCTGTGGAACATTGTATATATTTTCAGAATTTTTGTTACAATATTAGTTTTACTGATTTTTTTCTCTTCCTCTTTTTTCTTAAAAATGTTATCTGTTAAAAAGAGTGGCTCTTAGGGAGGAGAGAGGGTGAGAAATAGTGGGAGAAATTCTGGCAATTTTAAAACTAAAGATATCATTGAAAAAATTTATTTAAAAAAATCATTAAAACCATAAAAGTTTTTCATGATTAGAGCTTGAAATAACCAAGCCAGCATGGAATTAAAACTGTTTTATATTGATTTATAAACCTCTGTCCTGTTTTAATTCTGAGTATTTCTATCCATTCACTGTTGTCCTCCATTATACCCCTTTGAATTTATTTTTGCAAATTACTGTAAATAATTTACAAAAATACATCACAAAGAAGTTATGACTTTATTTTTTTTTAAGTAGCTGGGGTTAAGTAATTTTCCCAAGGTTACACAGCCAGGTTTTTTTTGTGTGTGGGTGTTAAGTATCTGAGGCCATAATCGATCCCAGGTCCTCCTGACTCTGGGGCCAGTGCTCTTACTCACTGCGCCACCTAGCCGCCCCAACTGTTCATTTTTTTTTTAAATGAAATAAAATCAGGAAATAGAAACAAAGATAAATACTACTGATGATAGCATTTGTATAACACTTTAAGGCTGCAAAGTACTTTATAAATATTTCATTTTATTTTCACAATAACCCTGGGAGATAGATGCTATCTATAGATCCCTGTTCTTACAGATAAGGAAACGGAGGTTGAAAGAGGTTGCAGATCTTGCCCAGGGTAACACAGCCAGTCAGTATGTGTTTGAGGTTGAATTTGAACTCATATCTTCCTCACTCCATGCCCAGTGCTCTATCCACTGTGCCACTTATCTGCCTAAGTCACATGGAAACCACTGTGCAGCAACAGGCAGCAGAGAAGTTAAACTTTTATTGCTGATTTTATTATTTATTTTATTTAGCATTGATGCTCAAGAAGCAATGTTTTCATCACCATTAGTCCAATCTAGTCATGCTGTCTCAGGGTTGTTTTCAGGGAACTGGCCACTGGAGCCAAGCCTACAATTCTCTCTCTGTCTCCCCCTCTCTGTCTCTGTCTCTCTCTTTCTCTGTCTCTCTGTCTCCCCCTCTCTGTCTCTCTGTTTCTCTCTGTCTCCCCTCCCCTTTCTGTCATTCTCTCTGTCACTCTCCCTCCCATTCCCTTTCTCTATTTCGGTCCCTCTCTGTCTCCTTTCTGTCTCTCACTGTCTCTCTTCATTTCTCTGTCCCTCAGAGCCAGAGCTGCTACAATCCTCCTTCCAGGGTCTCTCTTCTGCCACAATAGCCCTGTTCTCCCAACTTTTAGGTGCCCAGTAATTAGTAGCCTAGTACAATTTAACTGCTTAATATTGATTAATTTTCATAAAGGAATATTTGTTTCAAAGCTATAACCAGAACAAGGTACAAATTTTTTCCCTAATACCTAGGGGACATAATCCCCTCTATGCCTTCACCCTCCCAGGGTGAAGAAAATTCTTTGTCTGGAACTACAATTCCCAGAAGCCACCATTAGGTTTCTTACCTTTTTCTTACCTTCAGGGAAAAATACCAATACCTGGTTATGCTTTCATTTTACTGATGAGGAAACTATGACCTGCAAAGGTTAAGTGATGTGCATAATGAGCTAAAACCTCATTTGAACTTTCTTTCCTGAACTAGACATTATTCTTTTGCAAATGTTTTCTTTTCAAAGCATTGTCAGAGGACAATGTTGGAACATTGTTGGAAATCTGGCTTTGAAACTCATTTCCTGGGGGACCTTGGCCCAGCGTTCTAACCCGATCTGTAAAATTAGAGAATTGGACTAGATGACCTCTACCCTTCTACCTCTAAATTGATGATCCTAGGAATATACATACATACATACATACATGCATGCATGCATGCATACACACATACATATACACACATGTATATATATATATAGTGTAGTGTTTATAGGAATTGGAAAATCATGTTATTTTGAAAGCAACCTGGAGATTCTTTTCAGTACTATATTTTTATAACATTTATTATATTTATAACATTTATTAATTAGCAGAATGAATTTGATATTTCAGCAGTTGAACAAGCACCAGAAGATAAACATTACCTACAGCATTCTATTTCTAATGAGAGATTTCAGAGAATCCTAAGGAGTAATGCCGCCATCTGCTGATCAACATGAAATAATCTTTTTCTGATGTTTTGTCCATTTATTAAAAAAAAAACTAAAATAACAGTTATTTCTGTGACATTAAGGAATGCTCAAACTCAATCAGGAGTTTGTCCTGCTTCAAGGCTCTACTTGGATTTCATGTTGTCACAAGTATTTGCAACTGGGCTCAGAAAGGCTAAATCTGAGCATTTTAGTTCAACCCTATTTGCATAATTAGAACTTGAACGGGCAATTTTCCCTTAACCTAGGACTTTTAAATTTGTTTGTTATTTTAAAATTTATTTTATTTTTAATTTGTGGAATAAAACAAGCATTTCCATAACATAGCGTAATAAAAAAGATGATTGCACTTTTGATTTTTTTTAACACTTAGCATACAAATTTTTCAGTAGTTAGTAGAGTCATATTTTAGGAAATATGTATGTAAAACAATTTTCCAATGAGTGATAGATATCTGATTCTGCTCTCAATTATATAGACTCTTGCTTTAAGAAAAAAAACCTTCCTAATTTGTATTGATCCTTTTGTTTTTACATCACATTCATTTCCAAATAGAATACTCTCCCTCTCCTACTAAGTGATCATCCATGAAAATAAAAGATTTAAAAAGGGAAAAAAAAAAGCACTTTAGCAAAACCAACCATCATAGAATTTGGAAGTACATAGGCTTTCATTTTTCCAATTCTGCTATACATGAAGTATAAGGTGTCCTGGGGACACAAAGATGGCAAGCTCTCCCTTCAGCATTTTGTGAATTAAAAAAACAAACTGGTAAACTTGGTCATTCTGTCTACAAGGGCATCTTTCCTGTTCACAAATGAATAGACATCATTCCCTGACTGAATGAGAACTGGGCTCAGAATCTGAATTCAAGTCTTACCTATGACTCCTGCTAGCTGTTTGATCCTAGGCAAGTGACATAACCCTTTAATGCCCTGGGTAACTCACTAAGACTATAAGTTAGGGAGCAGGTATCGACTTGTTTTAGGAATTTTCTCAATTCCCTTTACCAATGAAATCACAGAGAGGATCCTTCACCCCAAACTGGAAATCAGAGCAAAATTAATATCACATTTATACCAGATTCTATTAAAAGAATGACAGATGAAATAGTCTTTATTTTCAAACTGCTCAGTGCATCTTTTGGTTAGGCTAAAAACTGCTCAAATGTAGTCACACAGCATGAAGTTTTAATGTGCCAACAAGATGAATCTATGCCTTGATCTCTCTATGAGGTACAGATACCTCTCTGATTGGGGTCAAAAGGGAATGGCACATTGTTGTCTGAGCAAACAAAATACAACAAGTTAAAACGAAACAAAATAGCTAAAGTCTTTGGATGCTTTAACCAGCTAAACCGTAGGTGATTTTGAGTTTGTCAGAGAGCAGGAGAGATTGCAAGTCAGGATCTGCCTGTGGAGAAGACCCCAGCAGGGCTGGAATGGGCAAGAAGGAGGGAATTTCTTTCTTCTCCACCCCTCTGTCTCTCACAACCCCATGTAGTTTTGAAGGGGAGCTCCTGGACCAGAAAGAGACACTACATCAGGGGTGGGGAACCTGCAGCCTTCAGGTCACATGTGGCTCTAGATCCTTGAGTGAGGCCCAATCCAAACTTCACAGAATAAATCCCCATAAAAGGATTTTTGTTCTATGAAGTGTGGATTCAGCCAAAGTGCTTCACTTGAGGGCCTAGAGGGCCACATGTGACCTCGGGGCCTCAGGTTCCCCACCCCTGCACTACATTATTCAGCAGGGCACAGAGGCACCCTCTTTAGCCAGATACAAACACAGAGATACCCACGGGAGGAAGCAGTTTCAGGTAGCATGACCCCCAGCAATCAAGAGTCAGTCTATGGAACTGGGAACCCAGTGTGGGGATTATAGGAAGAGGCCCTGGCATGCTTGCAGCTCTGAGTTGCCTCTGCCACATATCTATCCTACCTTTGTGTCTCCCCACTGTTACACTTGACCTGGCCATTTCCAGTGCTTGTCTCACCACTCACTAAATCACATAGAAACCACTGTCCAGCAACAGGCAGCAAAGAAGAAGTCAAACTTTTATTGCAGATTTTATTATTTATTTTATTGACCGTTGATGCTCAAGCAGCAACCTTGTTATGACCATTAGTCCAATTCAAGGTTGTTTTCAGTGAATTGGCCACTGGAGCCAAGCCTACAATTCTCTCTCTGTCTCTCTGTCTGTCTGTCTGTCTGTCTGTCTGTCTGTCTGCCTGTCTGTCTGTCTCTCTCTCTCTCTGTGTCTCTGTCTCTCTCCCTGTCTCTGTCTGTCTCTCTTCCCATCACTGTCTCTCTGTCTCTTCATTTCCCCCTCTCTGTGTCCTTTCTGTCTCTCACTGTCTCTCTTCATTTCTCTGTCCTTCAGAGCCAGACCTGCTAATCCTCCTTCCAGGGCCTCTCTTCTGCCACAATAGCCCTGTTCTCCCAGCTTTTAGGTACCCAGTAATTAGTAGCTTAGTACAATTTAACTGCTTCTATGCCACCCTCCCAGGGTAAAGAAAATTCTTTATCTGGAACTATAATTCCCAGAAGTCACCATTAGGTTTCTTACGTTTTTCTCACCCTCAGTGAAAAATACCAATACCTGGTTATGCTCCCATTTTATTGATGAGGAAACTATAACCTGCAAAGGTTAAGTGATGTGCATAATTATCTAAAACCTCATTTGAATTTTCTTTCCTGAACTAGACATTATTTTTATTTATTTTTAATTTAAAACATTTTAAATTTTATTTATTTACATTATTTATTATTATCCCTGTTTACAATTCCATGGCATCTGCTTTCCCCAGCTTCTGCCGGCCTTGCCCTTTGGCTCCCTGACTTAGTCTTAGGCAGGTTTGTTTTCTGATGTGAGTCCTGGGTTGGAGGGTGACCACAATGGTTCAGACTTGCAGGGATGCTGTGTCAGTGGCGGGAGCAGTGGAACCTTTACCTCCTTCCATGTATCTCCTGTGTGTGGATCCCATCATCCTTTCTGACATCATGGATGAACTCTAATGTAGAGTATCACATGTCCTTCCCCCCTTCTTTAGAAGAGTAGGGGGGTAGAATAGTAGCTTTCAGTCAATCTCATGACTCCAAAACTCAAGTAGATACTTATAGGTGAAACTCTGATTATATAAACAGCTGCTAATCCTGAATCTCAAACCTTTATTCCTGTCTACTATTAATATACAGGCTGTCCCAAAACTCCTCAAGCCAATTTTAAGCTATTAAAGCTTAGGCTTAGAAGTTAATAAAGCATTTTAAAAAAAGCTTAGGCTTAAAAGTATTATCACTGGGTCAAAATTTAGTGACTTTTTGGGGATGTTTCCAAATTGCTTTCCATAATGGCTGGATCATTTCACATCTGCGCCAGTAGTATATTAAAGTGTGTTTACCCATAGCCCCACCAATGCTTGTAATTTTCCATTTTTGTCTACTTTGACTTAAACTATTAACTTTGGAATTAAGCTATTAAAGAGATGGTTTGCCAGAAGCACCATCTCTGGCTGATGGACAAAGATAAAGAGAATTACAGATTCTTTGATACTACCTCCCAGAGTGGAGAAGAACTTATATCAATAAATTCATCTGGGCCACACATCAGTAGTAGGATGAGGGGCAAATAGGAATGGTTAAATTATCCTAAGCACCACGTGATCTTCTTAACCTCTTTATAGGCTGTACAAAAGTCTTTGTTTAATAGCTTAATTGTTATTTAGTTGTTTCAGTCATGTCTAATTCTCTATAACCCCATGTGGGGTTTTCTTGGGAAAGATACTGGGATGCTTTTCCTTTTCCTTCTCCAGCTTTTTTTTTTTAATTTAAATCAATCAGGGTTAAGTAACTTGCTCAAGGTTACATGGCCAGTTATTTCTGGGTGTGGTGCTAAGTATCTGAGCCTGAATTTGATCCCCAGGTCATCCCGACACTGGAGCCGGTGCTCTTACTCACTGAGCCACCTGGTCACCCCTTCCAGCTTATTTTATAGATGAGGAAACTGAGGTAAACAGGGTTAAATGATTGACCCAGGGTCACATGGCTAGTAAGTGTCTGAGGCCAGATTTGATCTCAGGAAGGTGTCTTCCTAACTCCAGCCCCAATACTCTATCCACTGTACCGTCTACCTGCTTAGCATTTACTTAGCACTGACTATTGGATCGGCAGCTTTTGGGATATCTACAAACTTTAATTTGGCTATTGATGTTCTCAATGTGAAATCCTGTCCAATGATTGAAGATTAGACATATCTTTGTCAGAGCTGAATTATATTAATAGGTTTCCTCAAACAGTCTGCACGCCTTTCCTGTCAGTTAATCCAAGGACTTTTCTCACTTATTCTAAAGTCTTTGAGACTTGTCCTCACTTGATATCTCCGGTCATACTGATCTATATATGGCCACTGGACCCAGATGGCTCTGGAGATGAAAGTGAGGCTGGTGACTCTGCATAGCCCTTCCTCACTTAAATCCAATTCACTTGCACGTCACATGATTATCTCCCTGATGTCAAGGTCTTCTTCCACTACCTCATTTGATAGATATATCAAGGTGTGACATTTTAGTAGTAACCTGAAGTGGAGGTGGGGTGACCAGTGGGTCCCTATCTTAATACATCCTCCAGCATAGGTCCCACTAAAATGTGAGCTCCTGAAGGACAGGAACTGTCATTTGCCTCTTTTTGTAGCAAGAGAGCTGGCACATATTAAGTGCTTAATAAATGCTTACGGACTGACTGACAGGTCAGAGATTAGCAAACCCCAGAAATGAACATTTGTAGCCTTTATAGTTACTTCATGAGTTCAAGAATTCCTGAATTACTGGCTGTCTGATAGAGGATTTTTCCATAACAGAGCTCTTCTCAGAGAATAAGAGAACCATGACTGAGAAGATCCAGTAGCTGAAGGACTGAAGGACACCAGGCCCAACTGGAGACTGGGAGGAGGCCTGGGCCTTGGGGATAATTTGATCAGAGTTGGACCATTTTGCATGAGAACTATCAGCATAGTCACCTCACAAAATTCTGAGAAATGTATTGTGTCATTTAAGATGTTTTGCTTCCTGTATTTGTTTATGCCCTGAGCTCAGTCTGTGTTGTAGTTTCTGCATTAGAAAAAATAAAATTCTGTCTTGTGCCCAATACTCATATTGTACTTTAACTAAAGTTTCTAAAAGGGATCCTGTTACCTCCATTTTCAGAAAACACTAGGTATGAACCATACTTAAATTTTGTTTTAAATATTTCTCTAGAGTTCTTCCAGAGTGAAGACAGAATGAGAGAGAGAGAGAGAGAGAGAGAGAGAGAGAGAGAGAGAGAGAGAGAGAGAGAGAACCTTGGCCTCTCACTCACTTTTTTTCTCCCTCATTTATTTTTATTTACAGTTGATATTTAATACAAATGAATTCTAAAACATGAGAACAGTTCCTATGAATCAAAGCTTGAGTAGACATATACAATATACACAAATTCCAAAGCCCTATAGTATTCAAAATAGAGTAGAAAGGCATGCTCATTCACATGCAGTAGCTTGTAATACTTCTTGCACTCAGAGGTTTCTAGATTGATTACTAAGCACAGCAAACTTTCTTTTTCTTTGCTATGAAGTTAGGATGCTATAGTCTTATGGCATATTATTGCAAATCTAAGCAACAGTGTGGGACCATGTAAACCAAAAAAGTATTTCTTTAGAAGGTTTCAACATTGTGACAGCTGTGCAAAATTTGCTTTCCTGAATGAGGCTAGCTTTAAGCTAAATATTCTGTTATCTAAGAATATGGAATGGCAGTCTTAGTTATAAGTTATTATGTTGACAAAAAAAATTTTTTTTAAGTTACAAAAATAGCAAAAAAGCATAATGGTGTGATTGGGTCCCTGGTCCTTATATTCCAAAAATTCAACTTTCATTGTTTGTTTTTTTTTAGATATTTGTCTCTTAATTTTAAGATTTTGAAATACTCAACCTTTACAATAGATTATCTTCAGTGCTGTAAACTCCTTGGCATGTGTAGAAATAAAGCAGCATTTCAAAGTTATTCAAGAAGTTATGTACTTCAGAAGTCTTTGGCATTAAGGAAAGCAAGATAGCTAATGAAATGTAATGTTTTATTAAATGGGGAAGTAATGGGAAAGTCTAGTTTTTACCAAATGTTATGCAAAATAATTTCACTAATTATGCTTGCATTCTAGGAAGGTTTCAATTCAGCTGTCTTTAATCTGGCTTACATCTTTATGATAAAGCAACTTAAATTCTATGTCAAAATCAAAGTCCTGGAATAAATCATTTAGCTCTTATGAGAACAGTGATACCTTAATATTTTTGAATTTATCTAGATTATGTGGACCTTAAATAAATATTTCTGAGACATATTGAAGATTTATGACCCAAATTTGGCGATACTTTTCCCACTGGCCATATAAATACAAACACAAAAGTTGTTTATACTGTTGAATCCCGTGGCCAATGAACCGAAGTGAAAAATGAATCTCGACGACCACATCTTTTCCCATTTTCCAGATCAAGAAAAAAATCTACCCTTTTAGGGGCAACTAGATGGTGCAATGAATAGGGCACCAGCCCTAAGGCCAGGAGGACCCAAGTTCAAATCTGGCCTCAGACACTTGATACTTAACTAAGTGTGACCTTGAGCAAGTGTAGCAGCAAGCACCCCAAGCATCCCCAGGGTTTGCTGCCAACACAGGTTCTTGGGATCTGCTTTGATAAAGGAAAGCAACTCAAAATGGGTTAACAAGCTTACTTTAATCAGTTTACCTAGTTTGGGGGAAAAAGGTCAGCACCCAGAACTTCAGGATACACAGACAGAATTATCAAGACAGAAACAGATCAAGTAGACAGATTTCCAAACTGTCCAACCATTACATCCATACCAAACAACATCTGGGTTTTTCAAAGCCAGGGGGCTCTGGACAATGGCTTCCCAGAATCCAGATCAAATCACAGAACACTTCTCAAAGTGAGCCCCAAAACAAAGCCTCACATCAGGGCTTATATAGCCTTCTCCTGGCTCAGAGAGTGTAACAACCTTTTGGACCCACTGACCAATCAAAAAGTATCAACTGAAAAACAAGCCTCCCACCCCAGGCTCCAGGTGTACTTTAGCCTAGGGGCAGGGAAGATCTTTAAAATTTACATTCCCATTACAGCAAGTCATTTAACCCCAATTGCCTTGCCTTCCTACCTCCAAAAATACCCTTTTATTCACAAGGTAGAGTTCTAGTTGTTCTTAATTATAATTATATACATATAATTAATATGTATTTAGTAAATTTTTTGTGTTGAATTAAGTGACCATCATCTCTCTTTGGTCTTGCATTTGGAAGTTCCAATGAGTTTAAATACTGAATTGAAGACCAATATAATTTACTCCTGTGAAAAGCTACAGTCTTCTTAAATTACTCAACATGTGGGCAATCAGCTTGTGAACTTCTCTGGAACAGATGTTTCGATAAATTTAAAGATGTGGAATTGAGTAGGTTGGGTAGAGAACACTGACTGTTGCTTTTGTTTCATTCTGTGCTGCCCTGACTTGTAGATGCAGTCATCTCAAATGGTTCAAGAAGATGGATTAGGGAAGTATTGCTATTGGCTTGACAAAAATCTCCTAACAATAGAGGTGTAGAAGGGAGGGGGAGAGGATGAAGAAGCTGATAACTGATTACAGGGAGTTTCCACCTCACATCGCAGTGGTAGACTTGTATGAATGTGTAGTTACTTCTAGAGTGGTGGTGCTCCCTGAAGTACTGTTGCTTGTACTTGGTGGGACAGTTGCATTTTGAAAATGAATCTGTCTAAATAAAAAGAGTGCTGAGGACAGAAGCCCCTAGCCATGGTTTTGAATCAGGAGTTTGTCTGTCCAAGTCTACTCTACCTGATGAGATATGATGCCATATGTTCTTTTTTTTTTCTTTTTGGAGGGCAATTGGGATTAAGTGACTCGCCCAAGGTCACATGGCTAGGTTTTGTTTGTTGTTGTTGTTGAGCATCTGAGGCCGGATCCAAACCCAGGTCCTCCTGACTCCAGGGCTGGTGCTCTATTCACTGAGCTGCCTATCCACCCCCCTAGATGCCATACATTCTGCACTCCTGTTTCAAGCAATACAGAACCTCACTGTAGACACAGGCACACTCTCCTTAGTTCTCACCCTCACTCAAGTGCTTCTAGGATTTAACCCTGCCCCATGAGAGTTCAGAGTATCTTGAAGTACAGGGATGAACTGAGTCAGGGGTTACATAAGAAGAGGTCATTAGTTTGCTTCTCTGTGCTATATATTTAGTTGTGTGTGTATTGCTATAAAAGTCAGGCTAATATAAGTATCTAGTTTTATTCATCCAATATTCAGTAGGCATACATATATTAAGCACTTTCTAAGTTCCCAGAACTATGTTAGATGCTGGATTTACAAAGACCAAAATAAAACAAGACCCTACCATTAAGGAGTACGTGTTCCATTTTATTTTATTTTTATTTTTGCCTTTTGGAGGGCAATTGGGGTTAAGTAACTTGCCCAAGGTCACACAGCTAGTGTTTTGTTTTGTTTTTTTATGTGTTAAGTGTCTGAGGCTGGAACTGAACTTGGGTCCTCCTGACTCCAGGGCCAGCACTTTACTCACTGCACGACCTAGCCTCCCTGTATCCTATTTTTTTTTTAAGCAATTGGGGTTAAGTAACTTGCTCAAGGTTACATGGCCAGTTATTTCTGGGTGTGGTGCTAAGTGTCTGAGCCCGGGATTCAATCCCCAGGTCATCCCAACACTGGAGCCAGTGCTGTTACTCTCTGAGCCACCTGGACTCCCCTAAGCAATTGGGGTTAAGTAACTTGCTCAAGGTTACAAGGCCAGGTGTTTCTGGGAAGGTGCTAAGTGTCTGATCCCGGGATTTGATCCCCAGGTCATCCCGACACTGGAGCCGGTGCTCTTACTAGCCGTGCTACCTGGCCACCCCCTGTGTCCTATTTTAAAGAGAAAATGTATACAAAGTAGATATAAATTAAGCCAACAAATATTTATTAAACACTCACTATGTGCCAGGCACTCTGATGAGTGCTGGAGATATAAAGGAAAAAACAATCTTTTTTCCCCTCTTTTACCTACTTTTAAAATTTGCATTGATTTTTTTTTGTGTGTGTAAAACTCTTTTGTAATAGACATTGTCCATTTTACATGCAATGACTGTCTCTGAATCTTTTTTGCATATGAGCTCTTTCACTAATTCGGAAAGACAATACGTAAAGCAACCAGATAGATGGAAAAGATGTAAAAAAAAAAAAAAAGCACACGGAAGGCATCTGCTTATACAGAGGAAAGTATTAGCACCTGGAGGGAAGGGTCCTGGAATAGGCTTGAAAGAGGAGTCAGAGTAGAAGCTGGGACCAAGTGTCACAGGGTCTAGGTCTTACCAAGAGAGGGTGAAAACTCACCTCTCACAGCTTGGGGTCCAGAGTAGGAGGCCACATTTGTGATGGGTGAATGGATACATGTTCTCGATGTTCTCTTCTCAGTCATCCTCACCCCCACCTCACCTTGAAACCCCTCCATCTGTAAGCCATGTTATGGAAAAGAATAAAAGCCAGCTGTAGTTAGTGTATGCTGAGCTTAGTACTGCTGCTACTACTGCTGCTGCTCCCTACTGCTACTGCTGCTGCTCGTTGCTGCTCCTACTGCTACTGTTGCTATGCTACTGCTACCTCCTGCCACTGTTGCTGCTGATACTTCTACTACTCCCTACTACTTCTGTTGCTTCTGCTTCTGCTGCTGCTGCTACTTTTGCTGAGGCTGCAGCTGCTGCTGCTGCTGCAGGCAGGAGTATTCCTTCCTCCTTCCCCAAACTACATCACCCCCAGGTGCAATAATTTCACTGTTGCTGAGTCTTTGTTTTCTTCAGATTTCTAATGGGGAAGATAGTACTTTTCACTCACTTTTCTTACAGTTACTTAAAGGTTTTTCTTTTCTTTGAAAGTAAAATCTTCATGATCTCTCTCTCTCTCTCTCTTTTTTTTTAAAGCAATTGGGGTTAAGTAACTTGCTCAAGGTTACACGGCCAGTTATTATTTCTGGGTGTGGTGCTGAGTATCTGAGCCCGGATTTGATCCAGGTCATCCTGACACTGGAGCCGGTGCTCTTACTCATTGAGCCACCTGGCCGCCCCTAAGCAATCGGGGTTAAGTAACTTGCTCAAGGTTACACGGCCAGGTGTTTCTGGGTGGGTGCTAAGTGTCTGAGTCCAGGATTCGATCTCCAGGTCTTCTCAACACTGGAGCCGGTGCTCTTACTCGCTGTGCTACCTGGCCGCCCCTTCTCTGTCTCTCTTTATATATATAATCATTGAAAGGTAGAACTCTACTGGGGCTGAATGAAATGGCAGAGATTTTTTTTTTAAGAAAAAGGATTATCAAGAAAAAATTCAGAAAAGTTCAGAAGGGAACAAAACAGCACAACTTTGTTAGTACCTTATTAAATTTAAAATATATTTTAAAAAGAAAATATAAAAGGTTCTAGTGTCACATACATTCTTCCTTTTAGTGGTTTGTTTATTTGAATTCATGAATCTTTTTTTTTTTGCCATTGTAAAGCTTATAATAAAAAAAAAGTAAATGTAGAAAGAAAAAAGTGAAAGCCCCTATTGACAAGAAGGGAAAAGGAAAGAAGACATTGTTGATACTAATTGTAGTAAGATGTTTCTCAGATTAAATAATAAAAATTATTTTATAATCAGTTAAAGTGGATCACAAAGCCTATCTTACTGATTTAAAGCTGTAAAACGAATATTTAGAATAAAGAAAAAGAGTGAATGAGGGCAGAGGGAGCTCATATATTCTTCTTGTGTGGACCCCGAAGTTAAGAAAGTTGTAAAGAAATGTGTCTGGGCCCCTGTCTCATTACTATTCCATGGAGGGCCATGGAGAATAAAGAAAGCTGAAAAGTGGTTCATTTCCCTGCTCTTATGGAAACTTCATGAACAAAAGAACAAAATACCTTGCCAATTTTTTCCAGAATTCCTATTGGATGGGGTCATGGTTTTGTCTGAGCTTTTGTTGCTAAGTTTTGGGCATCTCGGTAATTCTGGACAGATCTTTATTTGAAGTTTCTGACACAAAGGAGGAGATTGTGCTGCCACAGGGATGAAGCAATCTACATGTCAGAACTGTTCTGAAGCTAGTCAGATTTGCCTTGGATCCCCTTAGCCATACCTCACCATTCTCTACTTTAACTTTTAAATACATATGCCCCAAATGACCAATAACTTAATGGAATGTTGTTGCTTTAGGTTAATTCTGCCTATGCCACTTAGTGATCAGTCATGAAACAAGCATCAATTAAGCTCCTACTATGTGCCAGATATTGTTCTAGACTTTGAGGAGACGAAGGAAAAAATGAAACCCTGGTTGTCCTCAAAAATTTTGCATCATTCACACTATTCTTCGAAAGACCTCCTAAAGACTTCAGAAAATCTGCTTGTATTGTTTTTATAATTATTTTGAAACTGTAGTCAGTTCCATAAGGTTTGGTTGGCTGTGCTCATAGGTTCAGAGTCTTAGTCAATTGATGTCTCAGTCAGCTAAGAATAGTTGTTGCTTAGTTGTTTTTCAGTCATGTCTGATTTTTTTACAACCCCATTTGAGGTTTTCTTGGCAGAGATATTGGCATGATTTGCCATTTTCTTAGGAAACTAAGACAGACAGAGTTAAGTGACTTGTCTAGGGTCACACCGCTAGTAAGTATCTGAGGCTGCATTTGAATTCAGGAAGAAGGGTCTTCCTGATTCAAGGCACAGTATGCTACCTAGCTAAAATAAGTAAGAGCCTTTTGATTTCATTCGATCCAAAATGAATGTACATTGCTAAAGATGTGTCAGGATAAGCCACCTATAGCTACTAGTTTTCTTAAACTCATTTCCAAATCTTTTTTGCCACTTAACCTCATGACCTTCTATGTCCTTAAATTCCTTTTCTCTAACTTCCTACAAAGATAAAGAGAGAACAATTTCAAAGACCCAAGGGAAGAGGAAATGGAGAAAGGGGAAGGAAGACATGCAAAATATTACATTCTCTATCACCTGCAAAATGGGGACAAATAGTGGACACTCATTTGAAGATGATCACTATTTTCCTCAAAGGAATCTCCACTTCACCTTAAAAATTAAAATCTGAAACATAAAGTTGCCTAACATAGATTCAGAGGGAAACTAACAAGCTCACCAAAGACTTCTGTGCAAATGCATTTTCCATTTTTTTGGTTTCCATAAATCAATAGATCTCCAAATTTTAGTGCACAAGGACCAACCAGTCAATCAAAAAGCATTTTTAACAATCAAATATCAATTTTATAAATTGATATGATATATATATGATACATTGATAACTATGTAACTCTGGACAAGTCATTGAACCTCTCTTTTCCTCAGTTTCCTCAACCATAAAATGGGAATAATAACAGCTCTTATTCTGTAGAGTTGTGAAGATCAAATGAGAAAATATTTGTGAAGTACCTGGTGCATAGTAGTGCTATATAATGATTATTCCCTTCCCATCTCTCTTCCCCATTAGTTAGCTAATTAGTTAAATATCATATCATAAATATCGATATTTAACTTATATTATATATAATATATAATATAATATAACTAATATAATAAAATATCAATATCAACAATTGCCTACCACTGTTTTAGGCTCTTAGGACACATAGTTCTTTCTCTCAGATAGCTAATATTCTATAAGACATGTACTTATGAAGACATATGAAATATATACAAAATAATACATAATTATTTGGGAGAAAGGACACTAGCAGCTGGAAAAATCAGGAAAGGCTTCATGTGGGATGTCACTCAAATTAAGTTTTGAAGGAACCTAGGGATTCCAGGAGGCAGAGATGAGGAGAAAAGTTGTTCTAGGTATAGACAGTGTTGTTCACGAAAAAAACCCAAAGCTGAAAAAGCTTCAGAATAAAGTTTATTAAATCATTTGACAGAGGGGAGAGCTAGGAAAAGGTGAGCATGCCACACCTCTGCCTCCTAGAATGCCCAGCTTCCTTCAACGATCAATTTGACTGGCATTTCCCATATCAAGCCACAAAATAGTATTGTTTAACCTCTGCTGCTTTTTAAAATCAGATTTATTTATTTTAAAATTTCATTAAAAAAAACAACTGAGTAATGAATTCTCTCCCTCCTACCCCTCTCTCATCCATTGAGAAGGTAAGAAATGTGATATCAATTAAACAGGTAAAATAATGCAAAACACATTTCTATATTAGCCATGTTGCAAAAAGAAAAAAGCAATAAAAATAAAGCAAAAAAGTAAACTTCAATCTGCACTCAGAGTTCACCAGTCCTCTCTCTGGAGGTGGATAGCATTTTTCATCTTGAAGTTCTTTGGAATCATTTGGATTATTGTCTAGATCAGAATAGCTAAGACATTCATAATTGATCAGTATATATACAATATTGCTGTTATTGTAATACAGGTCTTGAGGGTTGGTATGAGTGAGCTCCAGCATACTCCTGACCAGTTGTTACCAGCACATCACTGGATACAAGGGACATGTCTACAGAAAAACAGTTAGCTCATTGAGTAGCTCTTTTTCCTCAGGCACATAATTTTTTTTTTCTGGAATTACTTTTTCTAGCTGTGGTTTTAGGCAGCAATCCAGCAGATTTGGATTATGTTAATTCAACAACAGCTTTATTTTTCTGTGGAAAAGAATTTTGAAACAATAGTAAAAAACCAAACAAAAACAAAAAAAAAACCTGCCTTTGTTTAAATTTGTGCTTTTCTGGAAATTAGATCTCTTAATTGTATGGGTCCCATTTGCTACTATTATAGCTAATACCTTCATAACAGATATCTCCGTATCACTAAATAAAAATTCACCCAAGTTCAAGCCAATGGTTTCCTTTTTTTTTTTTTTTTAGCAATCAGGGCTAAGTAACTTGCTGAAGGTTACACGGCCAGTTATTTCTGGGTGTGGTGCTGAGTGTCTGAGCCCAGGATTCGATCTCCAGGTCGTCCCAACACTGGAGCCGGTGCTCTTACTCGCTGAGCCAGCTGGCCGCCCCTAAGCAATTGGGGTTAAGTAACTTGCTGAAGGTTACACGGCCAGGTGTTTCTGGGTGGGTGCTAAGTGTCTGAGCCCGGGATTCGATCTCCAGGTCGTCCCAACACTGGAGCCAGTGCTCTTACTCACTGTGCTACCTGGCTGCTCCCAATGGTTTACTTCTTTAAAACCAGAGTTGACAGAATTAATTTGTAGATAACCAAGAATTTGTATTTGTTGTAGTATTTGACTTTTACTATAGAGTGAAAGAATCTGGAAGCATTTGTCAAGTTTATTTGTCAAGGAGTTAGAAAATTCATATTGTGTTGACCTCACCAAGCATCATACTTTCAATATGTTTATTGAATATTTACCATAGTCATGGGACTGCACTTAGGTGCTGAGATACTATAGTATGAACCTTAAGCCACAAAGAGAAAGAAAATCATTTGGGTTATCTAAGGAATCTGGAAAAACTTAACTTAAGGCCAGGTGGATACAGCTGATGGTTTTGGGTCCATTTCCACTGTCAAAAATCATGAAATAAGGTTGTTGAGGTGGAGGTGGTTATATAGGGGCATGGTAAGAAGTGGAAGAGGCTTAGGTTAGGGAAGCAAAGTCTCAGTTTTCTTATTTAAAAAGGAAAGGTATAGTAACTGTTGCCTGGAAAAAGCAGAAGAAAGAATATGGAAGGATCTTGGGAGAAAGTTTCATTGGTAGTAGCAACTTGAGAATAAAGCTAACTTGAACCTAATGTGGTCAGAAATTTACTTTTTTTGCAGAATTATTCACATGTCCCTTGGAAATAGCATCCATATTATGTGAGTGAAATGACTGTGAAAGTGAGTGAAAAGGATTCCAAGAATCCTTTTGGGGAGAAGATGGTTCCTTGTCTTCACTTTCCTCTATATCTTATAGTTCAATCCTCTGTTTATGCTCCATTGTTGGTCTCTCACCATTTTCTCTCCTTTGGATCAATCCTAAATGCCATATCGGTGGCACAGAAATTCTGGAATATTTGCAAATAATTATTTTGGGGGTATTGGAGTTGCAATTTCATTAGTATATGGAGTGCCAGGTGAGTAAACCCCATCCACCAAGGCAAATCTGCACCTGCTCTGTAATTTAGAATCTTAGAAACTGGGGGCAGTGGGAACTGAAGGACTTCTCACTGTCACACAACTAGTATGTGTTAGAGTCAGGATTTGAAGCTAGGTCTTTTTTTAAGTGGACAGAATTTTCTAAAAAAAGATTCTGAACTTAGACACAAAATAAAGGAGAAAGAGAAAGTATTTCTGTACACACAGCAACCACAAAAAGAAGATTCAATATGAAAATGTGAATCTTCTTCATATCACTCGCTTTAAAAAATAGTCTGGGCAGGGGGAGCCAAGATGGTGGAATGAAAGTAGGGACTCTATTGAGCTCTCCCCCAGACCTTTCCAAACAAATTCTAGAGAAGGAGAACCCACAAAAGGACAGAGTGAAACAAATCTCTGTCCCAAGACAGCCTTCCTGGAAAAGTGACAGGAAAGGTCTATCACGCCAGATGGGGAACAGAGTGCAGTCCAGCATGGGTTGGTATGGCATAGATGGCACAGGCCTCCAGGCACTGAATCACTGGCAGCTGGGGTGGTTTCAAGACTTCTCAACCGACAAACACCCAAGACAATTTAGAAGGTCCAGCCTGGATGGGAGAGGAGCAGGTCCCATTCCAAGCTCCAGGGCAGTGGAGGCAGCTACTTTCAGAAATGCTTTATTCTATTAAAGGCATATTTTTTTCTCTCTGTGATATTATACTCTCTGCATGGTTAAGCTATTCTTGATTGTAATTAATGTAAAAGATCTTTTGCCCTTTGGAATACTACATTCAGACCTCTCCCACATTGTATATATATTGTGTATAATATTTTGCATATTGTTTCCCCCACTAAAACGTAAGCTCCTTCACAACAAGGACAAGATTTTTTCTTTCTTTTTATCCCCAGTACTGAGCATGGTGCCTTGAATATAGTTAAGTGCTTAATACTTAATATTGTTGATTGATTAATTGAAGCTGCCAGATTGTGAGCGATTCTGACTATGGTTCTTTGGTAATATGTCTGTCTTTTTGGATACTTGCAGTATATTTTCTTTCCCATGGTATCTTTGAATTTTGCCTATGACATTTCTGGGACTTTTCTTTTTGAAGTTTCTTTTAGGGGGTGATTGAAAATTCTACCTTCACTGTGAGGTGGGCAATTTTTATTTATGATTTGAAAAAAAAGTCAGTTTAAAAAAAAAAAGAATCACGGTTTTCAAAGAGTCCAGCAATTCTTAAATGATCTCTCTCTCTGAACTATTTCTCAAATGAGTTGTTTTTGACATCAGATAGCTTGCCAAAAAAAACCTTCCATTTTTTTCAGTCTTTTGATTTTATTCTTATATTTCTTACTGTCTCATGGAGACAATGATATGTTTTATTTATCCTAGTTTTCAAAATTCCATTATTTGGGTAAAGTTTATCACTTTGTTTTCTAAGCTATTTATCCTTCTTTTAATACTTTCCTCCAATGATTTCATTTCTTTTTTGTCTCTTTATTTCTTTTGATATTCATGTAGTCTTTATGTTAAATGCATTTCTTTCTTTCCCCTTTTGGCCTCCATTTGTAATTATGACGTTACTTTCTCTTTTTGTGTGGGAGGGATGTCTAATAGTTTTTTTTTTAGTGTTATTTGGTATCTTCTTTGGTTACTCATCTCTCTAGCCTTAGTTTCTAAATTGGGATTATATGCCAGATATACTCTCCACTCCTGTTGTACTTTTGAGTGGGCTGGTCAGCCCTGCTTGGTATTGCTTGGAGTCTCCTGAATGTCTATGTTGATCTCTACCTCCTTGGATTACTTTCTCCTGGAGTAGATTACCCCTAGATCTTGGAGGTTTGGTGGGGTGGATCTTCAGAGGTGTGTATGGTATTTCAGTATAGAGTACTAAGGACCTTGGAACCCCTAAGTGGCTATACTATCCTGGTTGGAAAACTGCCATGCCATGCTGGTCTTTGCTGCTCTCCAGCAACTGTGGATTTCAGAGCACATTGAGGATTTCTGACAACCCTGTCATTTTTCTTTCTGAAGAAAGTCTTTTACTTTCGCTACCACCAGATATAGAGTCTAAAAGGCTAAATGTTTCTCTAGCCCTTATCTTAGTTAGGATTTTCCTGGCTTGCATGGTGTGATAGTAATGGCAATTAAAGATTCCCCTGTATTGGCTTGGTTTTCAAATTGATTGTATTAAAACCCAGAGTTTGTTAATCCCACCTGTGGGATGGGCTTGTTGATGTGAAAAGAAAGTCCTGAACTGGGAGGAGCTGGTGATGTAGATTTGGAGAGATGAGAGGCGGATGATCTTTTTGGAAGCAGCACCTCGTGGAGAGAGAGAGACTAAGAGAATTGCTGGTGGCTGCTTTGAATTGCCCTGGACTTTTGAGACCTGCCCCCTGAGCTGCCAAGGACTGAGGAGACATGGCTGTTTTGCTGGTACTTTGTCTGTTTGTTTTGATGTTGTTTTGCCAGATTTGTCCACTGGTGAAAGACAGTCCTTTTGTTGAAGAAGTCCTGGAACCTGGCTGTTCGCTAAGAAGCCCTGAGACTGTCCTGCAGACAGAGAGTGAATACTGTCCACTGGTGAGGGACAGTACTGTTGTTGCAGGGGTCTGGAGACTGTCCTGCAGACAGAATGAATACTGTCCACTGGTGAAGGACAGTGCTGTTGTTGCAGGGGTCTGGGAGCCTTTCTGTTGGTTCAGAAGCCCTGAAGAAGGATTTTCTTGTTGTATGTTTACAGAAATCCTGGGAGAGGGCTTTGCTAATGTGTTCAGGGGTTCTAGGGCTGTTCTACAGACAGAGGATAAATTCATGAAGGGACTGGCAATGTATCTTATGGCCTTGCTAAGCCTTGTCTCTCCAGGAACTAAGATTGCTGAGAACTTGCCTCGTGTCAAGATGAAGAAAAGACCTCCATTTGGGTATTAAGTGCTGTGTTTAAACTTGATGTAACTCTGGGGTAGATTCAATTGTGATCCAGGGGGTGGGGAACTTTTGACCTTATTGTGCTGTGATTGACAAATGAAGGTACTTTACCTATGTTTGGAAACTAATCTCCATTTGAGAAGAGGGGTTTTGTGGTGGACTTAATTAAGGTATAGCCTAGGGGTGGAGTAGTATTTAGAACAGGGACTTTGTAATTGATTGAATGATTGGAAGATCCTGGGGTGGGGTAGTCCTTGGAGATTATTTAATCACACTTGGTAAATGCTGTATTTTGAATGATGTCATGTTTTGATCTTCTCTGTTCTTGGTTTGTCACTGAATAAAATAGAGAGCACCTATGCTGGTATTTTGAACCTGGGAAGTTGCCTTTCTTTTGGCATTACATTACACATGGCAGGACTTCACTGATGCTAGGACTTGCTCTAGCCCCCTTTGCTATTGCCTGTGGATGTCTGGCTCATTTTTGTGCAATTCTAGGGTAGAAGAAATCACTGTAGTTTCTCAGTTGATTTCTTGACCATTCTTTCTTTTTTTTTGCTTTTTGTAGGGAAGAAGGATGGGCAATTGGGGTTAAGTGACTTGCCCAAGGTCACACGACTAATAAGTGTTAAGTGTCTGAGGCTGTATTTGAATTCATGTCCTCCTGACTCCAGGGCTGGTGCTTGATTCACTGTGCCACCTACTTGCCCCTTTACTGACCATTCTTGATTATGATTACACCTGTAATCTGGTGTGAGCTTCAGATTTTTGCTGGATTAGGTATATGGGAACTTCCATTCAGGCTGCCATCTTGTCTGAAGTTTTGGAATAATAAAGTTCAAGATTCTTTATCAAGTCTCAGTATCCTCTCCTCTTTCAGACATATTGAGAGTCAATCCCTCAACACTCTTAATGTTGTGTTACCTTAATCACAGACATACTCTGTGCATACTTAATCTAGTCTTGTTCTTCCTTTTCTTCAGTTTTTCTTTCAGTTCTCAGTTTTCTTCAGTGCCATTTCTATTTCCTAAATCTTCATATGGGTACCTATGACATTATAGATGTAATCTACTGGTTCCATTGTCATCTTTGGAGGACAAAAATATAAAAATATTTTTGGTTAGTTTTAATCTCTCCCTTCCCACTCCATAAAATAATCCAACATCTTATATTAGGTAGGCGAATACATTGTACTCCAATTTAAAACCAAAAGCATTCTGTTTCTAACTCTTGGCTTCTGATACCTAGATCAATTTCTAAACAAAGGTCTTGCATAGACACAAAGCATTATTACTTATTATGTTTACACTGTATGATAAACAGGTATTTTTGACTAAGTGGAGAAAAATGTTTCTATGACAAAGGTAAATGAAATGTAACACAGGGAGAGGTCCTCATGTAGAGTAAGGACCAGGAGCTACAAGAAGTCATCTAATTTCAGTTAAGACTAGCTACAGACAGCATCATCAAAGAGTGTGCTTCCATGAAACCACTCTAGTTCCTACACCTGTCTACTTATACATCCATTTCAAATACCTCTTTGAGTTCAAAGGTGATTACCAGTTTTGGTCAGAATGATTAAAAATGCGGAAAAAAGTTTTTAAATCAGCTTATGTTGGCCCTGATCTGAACTGAGTAAAAAAAAATCTCTATTTGGGCTCCTCTCTCTCTATCCCAAAATGTTCATTTATTTATAAATACAAATGGATGGTAATGGCAAATACCAAATAACAGGAATGCAGAGAGATACTAGAACAAGGTGTATCAGTCTGCAATACGAGATGCAGCTACAGAGTAGAGTTCTTTTTTTAAAAAATTAATTTGTTTACTTTTAGTTTACATGATTTAATTCCACAATTCCTTGAGTTTCACATTTTGTTCCCCTCCCTCCCCTCCCCCCCATGGCAGCATATAGTCAAGTATAGGATCTGTAAATACTTTCACATTATACATTAGTAGGGTAGAGTTCTTTATTTCCTTCACACCTCTTACCCCATTTCCCTCAACCTAGAAGCATGGTTGGGCAGGTAAAAAGGAGCGAGGATTTTCTCTGGACAACGGTCCAGGGAAGAATGAGAAGCAGCTTCATTTTGCTCTGGAATCCCTCCACACTTGTGCTATTTCAGTTAGCTCTGCTCTGTGCTCCTTTGCCTGGTCCCATTTGCATGGTCACATCTGATCTTGGCTCTAGCTCTGTTCCATTTAAGCACTTGGCTTCCATTGCCTCCATTGACTTCAGTACCAGGAGGGCTGCATGTCCAACCCAAGTTTCTTACTCTGCTTCTCAAGAGATACACAGAACCAGACATGGTCTCACTTCATCCTTCTCCTCCATCTCTCTTTATGGCTTCTTCTAAAAGGAAGTTCTTTCAAGATCAGAAGCCCTAAAAACTTGAGGAACTCTGGTCAAGGCATGGATGCCTACTCCCAGACACTTATCAGATATCCAAGGGTCTATGGCATTTTTCCTAAGAGGAGAAATTGCCCAAACTCAGGCTGTACTTTAGATCCTATCAGTTAAGAACTATGATATCTACTTTGTTATTAACATTTAATAAATGTTGAAGAAAGAGGACCCATAGTGGACTACATAGAGAACTGATTTCAGATTTAGGAAGAACTGAATTAAGTTCTGATGCATCCTGGCTGTGGCCCTTATCAGTACTTTCTAGGACCATGGTGCTATTCTAAATTGATAGGGGAAGTTTCCTTCATCAGGATTCCTTATACCAGTGAAATCATATTTCTCCTTCCCCCTCCTCAAGTAATGAATAATGAAAAAAGTTGATTGATCCTTTTAGAGTTTGTGAAGCAGTTGCTTATGAAGAATCTATCCTTGCTTTAGGCACTAGAGGGAAGCACTCTACAGAATTATTGGGATGGGTTAAGAGATTTAAATGGTGTGAAAGCTGCCAACAGATGGCAAAGATCTTCACATTTCTTTTCATAGATCAGTAGAAGAGGAGAGAAAAGCAGATGGTTGCCAAGACCCTAAGCCTGTTACTTACTGCTCACAGAGATGAACATATTAATAATAAGAGTAAGCTGGCCACCAAATAAACCTAAGCCCAGGCTTGTGATGTATGGAAGACATTTGAAATGGAGCCTTTAAAGAAAGCACTCAAACTAATAGTTATTTCCCATGTACCATCTGGGACCTCTCTTTGCCTTTCCCTGACCTTTTACATCTGGAGCCAAGGTTCTCGGAGCAGAGACAGAAGAGAGGATGACTAGGGAAAATCAGAAACAAAAGACAAAGAGTAGACAGATCACAGCTGCTAACAGGTCCCGTGTGAACGCCTCCCTTTTCATCAGCAAGTTACTGTGGCACTCTAGAAAAGGAGAAGATAGTCTGCCACTGTTTCTTCCTGTCATTGACTGATGAAGCATAAGCTTACGTGGCTGCTTCAAGGGGAGGGGTAACTGGTAGTTCGTTTGCTGGGGTAAATTAATAGACAAGCATTGCCTGTGTCCATATGCCTTTAAATACAACCTACTGAGTTTCTGTAGTTGTAGTTGTGAAGGAATCAACAGAGATCCTGAAGCTGAGTGAGGAGTGAAGCATCTCCCTTCATCCTCCCCCCGTAACTCCTCATCTCAGCTCCCTCCCCTCACATATGCTTCAGTTTCTTTCCCAGCTGTTCTAACTGCTTTTTCACTCTCACTTTTCCACATCTGCCCCTTCCCTGTAAATCAGGAGATCTTAGATTGCAGGATCCAGGATTGGAAGGAATTCTCTATAAAATGACTTTCTCATTTTATAGACTGATGAGGTAAGTGATTGAGTTACACAGGTACAAGAACTGTTTCAGACAGTGGTCATCTGCCTTCAAGCCCAGTGTCTAAGTCTTTGTTCTGTAACAATAAAAAACAGAAACACTACCCCCAGATGTGTGTTCTGGAAAGCCTCCCCCCATCATTCTTTGTTTATTCAGTATGTCTCAACTTTTAACTCCTCGAGGGTAAGGGTACTGCTTTTAGTCGAGGCAAAGAAATACACCTCATGTTCTTATGGGTATTTTAAAATAACTATACTGCATAGAGTACCACCAAAGTGTCTGGGACAGTGCTGAATTTGGCTTCAGAAGACAGGTTCAAATCTTGGCTTTTCTACTGATCCTAGGTAAGTTATTTAACATTTCTTTGCCTCAGTTTTCTCAACTGTAAAATGGAGATCATAACAGCACTTATCTTTAATGGTTGTGGTGAGGATATTTGTAAATCACTTTGTATACCATAAAGTATTGTATAAAGGCTACTTGCTATAATTTAGTTAAGAATTTAAACATTTAATTCACATTTATTTCATTAATCTAAATTATTTAATTGTATTTAACAATAATGATAATAATTATTATTATTACTGTAATACTATGGCAGGTGTGGGGTGGAAGTGGTGGATTTGGGGGACTGCAGAAATATTAGGTGAATCGTTAAGCCACATCTTCCTCAGTGCAAAATGGTTTAGAAAGAAAATAGAATCACATAGAAAGAAAAAAGGCAAAGAATTAAACTGATAAATCTCATGGATTTGAGAAGCAATGTAGTGTAGTGGAGAAAAAGCTGGCTTCAAAGCCAGAATGACCCAGGTTTGAGTCTTTTGATATCTATGTCTATGAAGTCTATGATATTGTCTGTTTGGCCCTGGGCAAGTAAATTAATCTCTCTGTGCTCTAGGCAATTCTTTAGGACTATATGTTATAGAAGAGGTGCCAATCTGTTTGGGAGATAGAGTTTTCTTATCTGGCAATTCCCTGTACCAGTGAGATCACACGGCTGGACCTTATCCCTTTAACTCACACAATTGGGACCTATTCCTCTACTCTTACCCTTAGGTAAGTTGTGATTAGACAACTGCTTTTACTCTGGTCTGAGGACTGTCACCAAGATATATTTTCCATATTCCACCTTTCTTGCCTTCTAAAGAGGATCCAAAATGAAATGAGTTTTTGAAGTATCTGTGGCTTCCCTCCCACCACAGCAAATTGAAAGAACACTTGGAAAATATAAACCCAGAACATATGTTATCACTAGAAATCTTGAACATAGCCCTCTCCAGAAGCCATCCCCAATATTATTGAAAAGAACAAAACCAAATAAAATAAATTACCCAGCTGTTCCTTTTTTTTTGTAAAAAGATCAAGCAATAAAGTTGAAAAGATGATATTGATGTGGTCCTCAAAGTTAGTGTCTTTAATAGAATCCAAGATTCCACTAAAGTTTCCCCCATCTGCTGTCTTACATCTGTATGGTCTGGGCTCCCCTGGATCAGGAAAGCTCACATCAGGAAAAGAGGATATGAAGCTCAACAAATTAACAGATTTTTTTTGGAGGTGGCTCAACAGAGTTATTGACAAGAACATTTTTTTATGAGTCTAAAATAAAGGGTTAATCTTGAATTTTCCAAAAGCTTTCCTCAAACATGCAGACCAAATTTGTACCCTCTCCCTAACTCCATCAAAACAAGCTGAAGCTGCTCATAAGGAAAAGCCAGGTGCAATCCTCAGCTATTACCAGAAACCAGGCTGCCTAGTTTTATTTGACACGGAGTATTGGTTTCATGTCTTATGATCGACCTCTTCTTCCTCCAACCTGGATGGATTTGTTTTCTCCAGCTTTCTTGTTAAATGAAGAGAAGGAACGCTGGCTAAAACATTTTGGGGAATGAAAAGAGAAATCAGAGCCTGGTGGACCAGGGCTGGGGTGAGCTGGAAGTCTGGTCTCTCCCCTTCACACAGAGGCTCTATCACCTCATCTAGTATTCTTCTTTATAGCATAATAGAAATAAGATTATTTGTAGGGGAAGGTGGAGAAAATCCAAGTTGAGAATTAACTTCTTGAAGCGACTCTTTGCCCCTTTGTACGGCAGCAGAATTCATGGTATCAAATATATATTTCTTTCTTTTGCTAATGCTACATGTGTGGAAAGAAATCCATGCTTTTCTATTTTTTACTATTATTATAGTTATCATTTCTTTCCTTCCTTCCTTCCTTCCTTCCTTCCTTCCTTCCTTCTTTTCTTTCTTCTTTCCTTTTTTTTTTTCTTTTTTTCTTTCTTCCTTTTTTCCTTCCTTCCTTCCTTCCTTCCTTCTTTCTTTCTTTGCTTTTTGGAGGGGGAAAGGTAGGGCAATTGGGGTTAAGTGACTTGCCCAAGGTCACGTGGCTAGTTTTTTGTGTTACGTGTCTGAGGCTGGATTTGAACTTAGGTCCTCCTGACTCCAGGGCCAATGCTCTATTCACTGTACCACCTAGCTGCCCCCAGTAATTATAATTTCTGTGGAGTTTTAAAGTTTGTGAAGCTTTCTGCAAATATGACCCCATTTGATCTTCATAGCAACCCTGGGAGGTCAGCACTATCATTATCCTCATTTTACAAGGGAAGAAATTGAGGCAGACAGAAGTTAGGTGACTCATCTAGGGTCACGCAGGTAGTAGGTCTGAGGCCATATTTGAACTCAGGACCTCCTGGATCCAGGTCCCGTATTCCAGCCACTGTGTCACCAAGCTGCCTATATATTTCTAAATATTATATACTATGTAATAAAACCATACATATATATATATATAATGTATACTACAAAATAGGCAACTAGGTTGCATTGTGGATAGAGTGCTGGGTCTGGAGTCAGGAAGACCTGAGTTCAAATCCAGCTTCAGATACTTATCAGTTGTGTGACCCTAGTCAAGTCACTTAATTCCTATTTGCCTCAGTTCTTCATTTGTAAAATGGGGACACATTGGAGGAGGAAATGGCAAACCACTCCAGTGTCTTTGCCAAGAAAACTACAGATAAAGTCCTATAGAGTAGGAAACAACTCATCACTAACAACAATATAGAATAAACTACAGGTTCTTGGAGCCTCTGCTAGGGCAAGGTCCAAAGCCCTGTTACGTGTGAAACAGGCAAACGAAGTGGGGGTGGTTTAGAGCCGACTCTTATACACATTACAGTGGTACCATGAGAAGATGCATATTCCAACATGGAGAAAAGGGAGGAGGCAGCCATCACATGATCCTTCCCCTTACTTGAATCATGCAAAGGAATGTTGAACATAAATGCAAAATTTAAGGGGGAGGACCTGTCACTTGAGGGAATAGTCACCCCTCGCCCAAAAACAAATGTCAGTTTCAGAGATCATAAAGGAGGGGTCAAATGACAAAATGAGCGAAAGAAAGTACTGTCAGAACTAGAAATTAGAGTCTGGGCTTGGTGAACAAGAGAGGCAGAAGAGAAGGAACAGATGACTCTAATTATAAAACACTAGTGTTTATCAGAACACATAGTTGCACTGGTCCTGGGGTCAGGAAGACCTGAGTTCAAATCCAGCCTTAGACATTTACCAGCTGTGTGATCCTGGTCAAGTCACTTAGCCTCTGTTTTCCTCAGTTTCCCCATCTGTAAAATGAGGATAATAATAGTACCTACCTCCTTAGGTAAATGAGAGAATCAAATGAAATAATGATTGTAAATCAGCACAGCTCATGGCACATAGTAAGTACTATATTAATGTTAGCTATCATTGTTATCGGTAATCAAAGTTACCTATTTTGTTGGATAATTGTTTCTTTTTCTTTCCTGGTTGAGAACGTCTTCTATTCAAACCTGCGAGAGGCATAGGATATGCTTCTCTAATTTTTCCATTTTATGATCTTTAATAATAAGGTCATGTATTCATTTAAAATGAATTGTGAAATATATTGTAAGGTATTGGTTTAAGCCTAATTTCCTCCAGACTGTTTTCCAGTTTTTCCAGAAGTTTTTTAGCAGATAAAGAATTTTGCCTTAGATAATTTATTCTAATGTTTCCAATTTTCACTTGTGAAGTCTGTTCTATTGATCTATCACATTATTTTTTAACCAATATCAGATGATTTTGATGATGGCTACTGTATAATATAGTTTGAAATCTGAAAGTGCTGTTCTTTCTTCATCTCAATTTTTTTTTCATCATTTCCCTTGATCTTCTAGATCTAGAGCTTTTGCGTTTCCAAATGAATTTTATTGTTATTTTTATCAAGTTCAATAAAGTATCCCCTTGGTAAGTTGACATAACATTAAAAGTGTAGTTAACTTAAATAAAAATAATTATTTTTATTATGTTGGCATGGCCTAGTCATGAGCATTGAATATATAAAGGAAGGGGGCGGCCAGGTAGCACAGTGAGTAAGAGCACCGGCTCCAGTGTCGGGATGACCTGGGGATCAAATCCAGGCTCAGACACTTAGCACCCACCCAGAAACACCTGGCTGTGTAACCTTCAGCAAGTTACTTAACCCTGATTGCTTTAAAAAAAAAAGAATATATAAATGAGGAAGGAAGCAAGCAAGCATTTATTAAGCACCTACTATATGTCAAGCACTATGATAAGTAAATTACAAATATTATCTCATTTGATCCTCATAACCCTATGAGGTTATTATTTCCATATTACAGATGAAGAAACTGAGGTGTGTAGAAGTCAGATGACTTGCCCAGGGTCACATAGCTAGGAAGTATCTGAGGTTAGATTTGAACTTTGGTCTTCCTGACACCAGATTCAGCACTCTATCACCTATGCCTCTTAGCTGACTCTTCAACTAAAATTTAGTTGAAATAATTAATAACTTCATAAAGTAGCAGTATATAAAATAAAATAATTTAAATAATCAACTTTTTTTGTCTATTACCAGCAACCCCAAGCAGATACAAAGAGAAATTCCACTCTAAATAACTAGAAAATATGCCCATTATATTCCTGTCTTTCTACTGCTTGCCTACAAACTTGTCCATGTCTCCATCATCTTTAAAAATTCCTCTTTTGATCTGACCATTCTTCCTCTACATGTCCTCCCTTTCATATTTTTCTTTTCTTTTTTTTTTTTAAAGTAATTGGGTTAAGTGACTTACCTAAGATCATACAACTAAGTGTCTGAATCTGGATTTGAACTCAGATCCTCCTGACCCAGTGCCAGTGCTCTATCCACGGCATCACCTAGCTGCCCCTCATGGCTAAACTTTTTGAGAAGACCTTCTACAAGCAGTGCATCTGCTTCCTTTCCTTTCACTTTCTTCTCAACTCTGCTGTCTGACTTCTGATCTTGCCACTGAAATCTCATATCATTTTATCAGTCCTCATCCTTGACCTTTCTGCACGCTTTGATACTATCACATTCTTCTCCTTGATTATGCCTTTTCTTTGGGTTTTCTTTCTGCTCGACACTTCTCTCTCCTGCTGGATATTTATCCATGTCATAGCCACTAGACTTGAGTGTGCCCCAAGGCTCTCTCCTGGTCTTACTTGTCTTTTCTCTCTCTAATAAGTGACTAGGTGAGCTCATCATCTCCCATTGTTTCAATGATCATATCTATGCAGATAATTTTCAGATTATTGACCCAGTCATGACCTCTCCCTCTTTAATAATTCCCATCTCCAACTGTCTATTGAACATCTTAAACTAGATATTCCACACACCTGAGACTCAGCATATCCCAAACTGAACTCATTATATTTCTTCCAATACTGTCCTTCCTTCCTAACTTCCTTATTACTGTTGATGTTACCACTGTCCTCTCAGTTATAGATACCTGCAACCTAGAAATCATTCTCAACTCCTCACTCGCCTTCCTATGACAGCCCCTGTCATAGTTAATCACTTGCTAAGTCCTGCAAATGATGCCTTTTTGACACTCGGCTTGAAGTCAGGGAGACTCATTTGTGAGTTCAAATATACCCAGAGTGTCTGACTTGCCCAAGTGACCTTGGGCAAGTCCTATAACCCTGTTTGCCTCAGTTTCCTCTTCTGTAAAATGAGCTAGAGAAGGAAATGGCAAACCCCTCCAGTATCTCTGCCAAGAAAACTCCAAATGGGATCACAAAGAGTCAGACATGACTGAAAAATTACATAACAACATAATGGAGAAAAGAGAGTATTCAAAGAAGGGATAGGAGAGTTGTCTGGGAAGATGGGGATGATGATATCAATATCAAATTCAATGATCGTTTTCCCCTGCCAAGAACAATGTTTTTGGACTGAAAAAGATACAACAAATGTGGCTAATTGGAAACCAAGAGGAATGGTCAATAAGACATTTTTAAACTACTCTTTTCAAAAAAACTACTTTTTATGAGTTTGTGCCATCAAACCCCAACTACAGCTTGTGATGCTGATACTGCAGAATGTGATTACTGAATCACTGCCAAGGGTCTGTGAAAGACCTCAGAGAATGGGAGGGCTTTCATGTGACTTGAGAAGGGGGAAGCCCAGATTTTCAAAAAGGGGAAAAGAATGGATTCTGAAAATTGGAGGGTGGGGAGCTTGATTTGAATTCCTGGAAAAATGTGTTACAAATACAAGGTTTGTAAATCTCCAGAAAACAGAGAAGTGATCGCAGAGAGCCAGAAAACCTTCATAAAGAACAAGTCATATTACACTAAATCCATTTTCCCATTTTTGGCAGCATCGTTAGCCTAGTTTGTCTGGAAAATGTTGTATGTACAGTTTGCCTAGGTTTTAGTGAAGAATTTTATAAAATCGCTCATACTATTCTTATACAAAACTTGGAGGCATGTGGACTAGATGACCTTACAATTAAGTATATTGAGAATTGACTGAATGACCTGACCTTGAAAGTCATCATTATTATGCCAAGTTGAAATTCTTCTACCTTTGCAGGATCCTGCCTTCTTCAAGATTTTCTATTATTGACTTGTATAAAGGTAGAGAAAGAATGCTTATCATATTTGGAGATAGCACAAAGCTAGGAGAGAGATAATGAATACATTGAACAACAGAGGCTAAATCTATTAAGATAAAATTTAATAGAGACTGGATTTTAAAAATTAACTTCTTAAGTATAAAATGGAGGCAGCTAGGGCTAGATAGTGATTCATGTGAAAAAAAATGATCTGGGTCTTTTAATGGACTACCAAGCCAATATGAGATGAAAATCTAAAACCTTTTATGGATTCACAAGGCCAAAATTGTTTTCATAATAATACAAAGATGTCTTGATTTCTAACATAGAGAATATCAATAGATATAACCCACATAAACAAAAATTCCTTGGGGTGCTTTGTAATCTTTTTTGGTGTAAAAGGGTTCTGAGACCAAAAAAATTTGAGAACCACTGGCCTGATAAAGCAGCCATAAAACTAAAATGCCATCTTAGGCTGCATTGAGAATAGTGGGAACAGGGTCGAGGACTATGAATATGAGAATCTTACTATTCTCTGTCATTGTTAGGTGGTGAGTGAAGTTGTGTGTTCCTCTCTAGGCACTACATTTTAGGAAGAACACTGATAAGCGAGAAGGTCCTTGAATTCATGCCATTTGTGAATGTTAAAGAGATGAATGAGTTACCCTACAGAAGAGAAAATGTGTGTGTGCACACATGCACATGTATAAAAATGGATGAAAGCTGTTTTCAAATATTTGAAGGATTATCAAAGGAGGCTTCTTCCACTTGCCTACAGAGGACAGAAGTAAGAGCAAGAAATAGGAGTTATGAAGAGGTAATTTTAGGTTTTATGTAAGAAGGAACACATTAATAGTCATCAATTTTTTTGTTTTTGATGATTACTGTTTTGTAGTATAGAGACTTAGTACTGCTAAGTACTCTTTATTTCTATTTCCCCCTTTATTTCCTTAATATTCTTAGCTTTTTGTCTTCCAGATGAACTTCATTATTATTTTCTTTACTTCTACAAAGTAATCCTTAGTAGATTTATTGGTTTGGCACTGAAAATGTGAATTAATTTAGGTATTATTGTCATTTTTATTATATTAGCTCAGCCTACCAATGAATAAACTAATGTTTCTCCAGTTGATTAGGATTTTTTCTTAATCATAAATAGTATTTGCTATATTCATATAGTACCTGGTTGTATCTTGGGAGGTAGACACCCAAATATTTTATACATTTGGCTCTTATATGAAATGGAATTTTCTTTCTATCTCTTCATGGTAGGATTTTTTTTTAGTAATACAAAGAAATTCTGATAATTTGTATAAGTTTATTTTGCATCCTACTACCTTACTGAAGTTATTGTTTTAACAACATATGGAAGATAATGAAAAGGGCAACTAGGTGATGCAGTGGATAGAGAGCCTGGCCTAGAGCCTCATCTTCCTGAGTTCAAATATGGCCTCAGATACCTATTAGCTGTGTGACCCTGGGCAAGTCACTTAACCCTTTTTGCCTCAATTTCTTCATCTTTAAAATGAGATGGAGAAGGAAATGGAAAACCATTCCATTATCCTTGCCAAGAAAACCCCCAAATAGGATCATAAAGAGGTGGAAGGGACTGAAACTACTAAACTACAAAAAAACTTAGTAGCCTAGTGTTAGATAAAACAAAGGACCTCCTAGTTACTGGTGTGAGGATTCACAAAAGAAAACAGGAAAGAAATCTGGTAGGTAAAATTTAGGCGTAAGCAAATGTCTTACATCCTATACCAAGATCAGCTCAGAATGGATACAAAAAGGTCCCTTCATAAACAAAATACAGGAATAAGGGAGACATTATCTTTCAGCTCTATAGATGAGGAAGAGTTCATGAATGAGCAAGACAAAAAGGATCACAGAAGAAAAGATGAACAATTTTGGTTGCATAAGTTTAAAAAGATTTTGCAAAACTGGTAGAACTAAATTCAGAAAGAGTTAACTAGGGGGGAAAAGTATCTTTACAGCAAATTTCTCTGATAATGGACTCATTTCAAAAATAAACAAGGACTGATTTAAATTCAAAGACTAAGAGACATTCCCCAATTGATAAATGGTCAGGGGCTAACAACAGATAGTTTTCAAAGAAAGGAATCCGAGTTATCAATAACCAAAAGGGAAAATATCCCAAACCCCAAATAATTAGAGAAATGCACATTAAAGCAACTATGAGGTTGTACCTCAAAGTCATTAGATTGGCAAAATTGAGAGAAAAAAAAGAAGATGAGAAATACTGGAGAGTATGCTGAAAAACAGGCACATTGATGTCCTCTTATTGCAGCTGTGTATTGGTAGAAGCTGTTCTGGAAAGCAATTTGGAACAATGCTATAGCTAGTGTTTCTAGTTCAATATTGAATAATAGTGGTGATAATGGACATCCTTGCTTTGCTCCTGATCTTACTGGGAAGGTTTCAACCTTATCCCCATTATAGTTAGTGCTTACTCATGGTTTTAGATAGCTACTGCTTATCATTTTAAGAAAGCTTCCATTGATTCCTATACTTTCTAGTGTTTTTAATAGGATGGGTGTTGTATTTTGCCAATTGTTTTTTCTGCTCTGTCCTTTGTTTTATCATGAACTTTCCCCCTATCTATAGATCTAAAAGATAATGTCTTCCTTGTTCTTCTAATTTGCTTATGAAGTGATCTTTTCTACCTAAGTCATGGATCCAATTGGAGGTGATCTTGGTATATGATGTGAAGTGTTGATCTAAGCCTTATTTTTACTAGATTGTTGTCTAGTTTTCCCAGTAGTTTTTGTTGAGAAGTGAGTCCTTATCTAAGTATCTGGGGTCTTTGAGTCTATAAAAGAGTAGGCTACTAGTTTTCCTTGCTCTGTATGTTTTATTCCATTGATCAACCTCTTTATCTCTTAACACCAAAAAATTTCGATGATTACCTCTTTATAGTTGAATTTGAAATGTGGTACTGCAAGACCATCTTCTCACTTTTCCCCACGTTTTTCCTTGAAATTCTTAACCTTTGTTCCACTAGATGAATTATCATTTTTTTTTAGAACTACAATGTAATCCTTAGCAATTTGATCACTATAAATCTGAATAAGTAAATTACTTTAGATAGCATTGTAATTTCTAGTATATTGACTCAGCCTGTTCACAAGCAATATTTCTCAAATTGTTTAGGTCTATTTTTATTTCTGTATAGAGTATTTTGGGTTATGGTCATATAATTCATGTATGTGTCTTGGTATGTAGACTTTTAATTATCTTCTACATTTTGTGGTTATTTTAAATGTACTTTCTTTTTCTTTGATTTTCTGCTGATTTTGATGGTAACATAAAGAAATGCTAACGATTTATTGGGTTTATTTTGCATGCTGCAACTTTGTTGAAATTATTTAAATTAATTTTTTATTTATTTTCCAGCATTCTCTAAGTAAACCACCATATCATTTGCAAAAGTGAGAATTTTGCTTCGTTTTCCCCTCTCAATTTCTTATCTCATTGCTATAGTACACATTTCTAGAACCATGTCAAATAATACTGATAATAAGGGATATCTTTGCTTTACCCTTAATCTTATTTGAAAAACATTAAGTTTTCATTACATATAATGCTGGCTCATCATTTTAGATATGTTTTCCTAACGATATTATGGAAAATTCTATTTATTCTTGTATTTTCTGCTCAGTTCTGGTCTTCAAGAATGTTTGAACATCCTTTAACTCTTTAGATATCTATTTTTTCCTTTTTATGATTACATTCAGCTTTGCTGAGTAGGTTATTCTTGGTTGCAAACCCAGTTCCTTTGCTTTTTAGATAATCATATTCCATGCCTTTTGTTTTTTTAATGTAGAAACTGCTAAATCTTGTAGTATCCTGAATGTAATTCCATAATATTTAAATTGTTTCATTCTAATTACTTGTAATATTCTCTCCTTCACCTGAGAGTTTTGAAACTTAGCATCAAGGTTCTTGTTAGATTTCATTTTTGAATCTTTTTCTGGCAGTGAATGGTGGATTTTTTCAATTTTTATTTTACCCTCTAGTTTTAAAACTTCAGGTCAATAATGGGGCATAATGTCTCAGGTTTCAGGTTTTTCATTTTATTTTCAGAGCTCTGTCTGGGGGGGAGGTGTCTTTGATTTTTTTGATTATTTTAATGTGGGATGAGGCCAAGTGTCTTGTGTCTTCTTCTGGCTTGTGTCTTGGCTTATGAGTGACCTTAAAAGCTCCTTTTTACTCCTGAGTCCTGACCAGGGCCCCTAGCATTACTGCCACCACAAATAAAACATCTCATTATAAAAACCAACTGATCTAGAAAACAAATTGAGGATAAACAATATAAGAATTGTCAGATTCTCTGAAAGTTATGATAAAAAAGACTGGATACAATTACAAGAAATTATTAAGGAAAATTACCCTGAAGTTTTATAACAAGATGGTAAAGTAGAAATAGAAAAGAAACTACCATTCACTACCTGAAAAAAGATTTCAGGGGGAAACTTAAAGGAATGTTAGAGCCAAGTTTCAAAACTCCCAGGTCAAGGAGAAAATGTTGCAAACAACAAGAAAAAACAATTTAAACACTGTAGAAATACAACCATTTCACAAGACCTAGCAACTTCTATCCTAAAAGAGCATAGGTCTTAGAATATTACATTTCAAAGAGCAAAAGAGCTGGGGTTGTATCCAAGAATAACTTGCATAGAAAAGTTGAATATAATCCTGGATAAAAAAAAATGGACATTTGATAAACTGAAAGCCTTTCAGGTATTTGTAACAAAAAGACCACAACTCAATGGAAAGTTTGATATACAGAAGAAATATAAGGAAAAGATTGAACTAATTTTAAGGCACTCATTAAGGTATCAAGGATGAACTATTTATTTATACATATGAAAATGTTATCAGTGTCCTCAAACCTGCCATCATTACCGTGGTACTTTGAAAGAAAGTTTGGGGCTGAGTTGTGTATGATGGGTTGATTCTAGAAAACAAAATTGGGCAGGAAAAGGTAAAAGGTAGCAATTATATGCTTAAAATGGGGGCATTAAAGGAAGAATTAACACAGAAGAATTAGTGGGCGTGGAGGGCTGGCAATGTTGGAACCTTACACTCATCTGAGTTGAAGAGGAAGCAGCATGTACTTTTGGAAGGGTGTAGAAGTCTTCTGAACATATGTAAAGAGGTTAAAAGTTGGGGGAGGTTCTTCTAGAGGGTTCTGTAGATTGAGATTTGGGAGAATTGGGAGGAGAAGATAGGGGAGAGGCTTTTGGAGGGGTGGGTGGGAGGGTGAGGGAAGAAGATTAAGTAACAGGGATGGGGTAAAAAGGGTGAGAAAGAAAAGAGTGAGTAAAAATAAAATGGAGGAAAACTTGTAAATAATAATTATGTCTTTGAATGTGAATGGGACATTTTTAGTAGCTCTCTTTGTGGTGGCAAAGAACTGGAAATTGCAGGAAAGTTGATGGGGATCTGTTCAAGTTGTGTGTGGTGCAAGGTTGTGATGGAATACTACTTTGCTGTAAGAAATGATGAACTCAATGATCTTAGAAAGACATGGGAAGACTTAGATGAAAATGGTGAAGAGAGAAGTGAGCAGAACCAAGAGAAAATCGTATATAGTAATAGCAATATTGTTTTAAGAATGACTTTGAGTGACTGTCATTTTGACTATTATAAATATGCAAATTAAAAATAAAGAACATATGAAGAAAGGTGCTATCTGCATCCAGAGAAAGAACTAATAAGTAGAAGTATGTGTAGAATAGTTTTACATATATGTACCTATTTGTGTCTAATGGCAGTCTTCTCTAGTGGGGGGGGAGAGAAGAGAAAAAGGGAAAAGAAAGAAATTTACATGACATTATATCTTTATTATATACTTAAAAGGAAAAGTGAATTGTACATATTTGCGGTTTCATGTACAATTATCTTTTAAATTATAATATGTTATGGAAATGCTTGTATTATTCCATAAATTAAAAACAAAATTAAAAAGAAAAAAATGTTCCCATGACCACCAGCCTCCATCCTCTTGCACTGAAACTGTCATCTCACCCCTCTGCCCTGGAACCCAAACCAGGACACTCCACTCTCCTGCAAGTGACTATAAGCTGTCCTCTCTGTCCCAGAATTGTGAATAGGACCTCGACACCTATGTGACTATGCTCACTTTTGTATGCTCGAATCCTCACCTGCAGCCATAGCCTGGGACTGCATCTGGTCAATGAGCCTGGGCCCAGTTCAGTGCCAGCAGATGCACTGCCCCCACACAAATACCTTCAAGGTTTGCTGTTGCTTTTCTCTGCCAGACTACCACCCTGGTAGGTCAGATCTTTCCTAGCCTCCTCCTAAGTTATCTCAGGCTGGATGACTGCTTTATCCCAATTTTTTTTTTATTATTTCTGCCCCTCTAAAAATCAACCTGAGGCATTGTTTTAAGTTATTGGAGGGGAATTTTGGAGAGCCAGCTAATTTCCTTTGTTAATCTGTCATCTTCCTGAAATCCTCCTCCCTCATAATGCTATTTCACAAACATACAGAAAGAATTGGCTAATGAATAGTGTGACATCCTCCTAAATGAATGCGTCATCTTGCCTGGTCTCTCCACAAGTCAAATGTACTTTTCTGTTTTTTATGAAGACCAATAGTTCTTTTCAAGTATTTGGGCTTGAAATTAAAAGGGGCTAATAAAAAGTTGTGAAGTAGCTACTAGATTTGTTCCATTTGTCCCTAGGGAAGAGAACTAAGAGCAATGGATACAAGCTGGAAAAGGTCAATACAGGCTGGATCTCAGGAAAAGCTCCCAAAAGAGTATTCCTAAAGGAAGGGAATGCCCCATAATTTGAGGGATTTCCCTCCTTCAATGTCTTCGGGCAGAAGCCGTTCAACCACTTGTCAGTTATGTTACCATGGGGATTTCTTTCATGTCTGGATTGGTCTGGATGGCTGTTAAGATCCCTTTTAACTAAGATTTTGTGATTCTTCCATTTTATGTCCTCAGAGTTGCTATCCTCTGCAGAAGTGAGTTCACCCTTAGGTACTGTGATTTATCTGTTTTTGTGACCTATTTGATAACCATGCAAAGTCCTACTCTGCTACTATAAATAAAAGATTTTTGATCTTTGCCTATAACCCACCTTGTTGATTGACACATATTTTCCCCTTTGTTTTGCCTTCGTAACCAAAGGCATTCATTTATAAGATCAGTATACTTTTTATGATTAATCTTTTTTCCATTTAGCATTCCCATATCTAGTACTGTGCTTCCCAGTCTTTGTATGTTATATTTTTTAATTTTTTTTTCCTATATGAAGGGAAGTGCATATCATGGAATGAGTCTGTGTTTATGATAAGAGGACTGTCCAAGCTAAGTTCAAAGAATCTCCTCACTTGGTTAGCAGCACAGTGATTAACTTTTCAGACATGATAATTTTTGAAGATTATAGATGAAGTTCTATAGGAATTGTGATAGGGGTTAATCAGGAAAACTGCACCTTGGCGGAATCATGAATTAGAATCGTGGAAATGCTGGAGAAGTGATAATTGAGTATGGACTTTACCCACAAGGAGGCCCCTGTGATTCTTTACTACTTGTGATTTCCAACTCCCTTTGCTAGTCAACAGTCATTCCTGCCACCTGACCACCTACTCTAAGTTTCTTAACTCTTCTCATGGTCATATTGAAGGAAACTGCCAAGTGGACAAAGGGTGAAGAAAAACAGACAAATGCTCACTTTTTTCTAATGTGATATTATATTATAAAAACATTCTTGGCTTATTCAAAACTCTTATCAAGAACTGTTCTACTTGGCCTGAGAGAATAGTATTTAACATGTTGTTTGTCCTTTATTCCCCAAGTGGATAGTGATATCAGATGCCATGACTTGCAAGTGAATTTGATCTAAGTGAGCGAGGGCTGTACAAAGTCAATAGTCTTATTTTCTCCTCTGGAGTCCAGTGGCAAGAAATAGACCAGGATAACTGGAGATGGCTCTGAATGACTTAACATAGAATTAATATAAGGAATAAGTAAATGAAGAATTTATTAAACTCATACTATGTTCAAAGCATTACATTAAGTGCTGGGGATTCATATAGAAAAGAAAGTCTGTGCATCCAAAAAGCTCCTATCCTAATAGGGGAGACAATATATGTGGAAGGTTTTAGTTAAAAGTTGGATGGAAAAGTCTCACGGTCCTTGGGGTATACAGTTATCCCTTCCACAACACAGGGTTTAGGGGTGCAGTGCCCTCACAAACTGTAAAATCTGCAGAAAATTTTTCAGCCCTACCTTTGTACCAGAGAAAAAATGGAATTATTATGGTATCAAAAGAAAAAATGTGTTGATATTATACAATATTTTATGTATATTTTACATATTTCTGAGTTTCTTAACTTTTTCTGTGTCATCTGCTGGCCTTCATGTGTCATCTGCAGCTTCCACAAAACTGTTCCAAAATTTCTGTTTAATTTCTTATGCTAATGAATGATATATTGAAACCATGATGGGGAAAGTCTCAGTGTGGAAGAGATAACTGTAGTGGCAAAACTGATGTTAATGCTTTTTAAAAATGTCATTACTTAATGTCTCGATTCTCAGAACATTTGGGTTCAAGGTCCTGAGCTGCTGGCATCACGGTCTGAAATGAGACGGTGGTCAAGGTGACTTGACTTGCTTGACGGATACTGTCTCCTATCTCTCTTTCTCAGGATACCTTGTTGCTTCACCTAGGCTGATTTGGCTGTACTGTAGAAAAGCATATCTTCCTAATAATTGGAGCTGTTCAGAAAGCATACTGGGCTACCTTAGGAAGTAACAAGCAGTAATCCTCACAATGAGTAAAAACTGGATAACTTCTTGTTGGTGATGTGGTCAAGGTGATTCCTACAGTGGTATGGGTTAGACTAGATGGTGTCTATGGAATCTTCCAACTCTAACAATCTGTGGAAGGCTTTGGGAGGCATCAGTTATCTATCACCTTGTTTTCAGACAAAATTGTACTTAATCCTTTCTAGATTCATTATCTACCAAGGTCATGTGCTCCCTTCCTTAGAGGACATCCTATAACCATACTCAATCTAATATGTAATATACATTATTGCAAAAAAGAGAGATTTTATAATTTTTCATTGTAGAGAGGAAACATGCAGGCATATCATTATACTTTTGGGATGACCCGCATTGCCTAGAAACAGACTGGTTAATGTTTTTCATATGATTGAAATCCCTGATGCTACAGTTTAGGTGCTCTTGTCTCCTTACAAGGTAGACAGGGGGCCATCTCCAGTCATTCTGATCCATATCTGGCCACTGGACCCAGATAGCTCCAGAGGAGAAAGTGAGGCTGGTGACTTTGCACAGCCCTGCCTCACTTAAATCCAATTCACTTGAAAATTGTGGCATCAGCTTCCTGATGTCATGGTCCTCTTCGAGAACAAAGGACAAGTAACAACAACATAGACAAAGATCAGTTGTTAATAATGCGAATTCAACGTCATAATTCATTTTCAAATATTTGGATTTTTCTAACTATACTCCACACAAGTATAAAATGCACATCAACAGCCTATGTCATGATTTTTCATTTCTCTTATTTTATGTCAAAGAATAATTTCACCTCTAATGCCTGAAAATTGGTTTTTAGAGTCAAATGATTAAGTGTCAAAAATATTTATATTCTCTATACAATGTATATATATATATTCATGGGTGTATACATCCAGAACTTTAAGAGCCTTAAACCATGACAAAACAACAAATATCTAGCAGTATATAGTGTTTGAAAATTTTCAAAGTGCTCTACATGTTATTTAGTTTGGTCCTCACAATGGCAAGGTAGCTGCTATGATTATCTTCATTTTATAGATGAGAAAATAGACACTCAGAGGAGTTAAGTGACTTATCCAAGGTCACCTAGCTAGTAAATGGCAGATGGAGGACTTGAACTCAAGTCCTCTGATTCCAAAGCCAGTGCCCTTTCCACTGTTCCACAGATTCTGTCTACTACATATAACTTGGTTTTTACAAAATTATACTGAGAAAATTATATTTGGAACATAACTATCACAACAAAATATTTAAATGGAAGAGTATATTATTAAATCACATAGCAGTGATTCCTATTTAGTCCTAGGATGTGATTCAATTTCCTTTGGCTAAAAGCAAACTAGGTCATAAATTTTTATTATCTTTATCTGTGGAAACAGACCACTCTGGATGGTTGTAATACCATATGACTTGGTGACTAAATATTTAGACAGCGCAATAAATCTTGATGAACTTTGTCCAGTATTCTTATTAGTAAAAGATTAAAAACTGATATATAAAGAAAATGATTTAATGAGTAATCTCTCAGCTGCATGATTAAGCTTTGCAGGTAAATAAAGGCAGAGGAAAGAACTATTTCTCAATTGTCTGGCAACCTAATGTCTCTGCTCTGTGTGTCTTTGCAATTCTCACAGTAACCAAGTGTTAATGCTGAGGGAGGTGTTTTTCTCCTCCTTCCATCTGAACAACTTGAGGAAAGATACACATGAAGAAAATGTACAGAAAAAAAGCTTAAACAAAACCAAATTTCTTTCTTATTTTTCAATAAACAAAAAATATATTATTTGATTTTTGTAGGCTTATCTTTTTTTTTTTTTAAAGCAATTGGGGGTAAGTAACTTGCTCAAGGTTACACGGCCAGTTATTTCTAGGTGTGGTGCTGAGTATCTGAGCCCAGATTTGATCCCCAGGTCATCCCGACACTGGAGCTGGTGCTCTTACTTGCTGTGCTACCTGGCCGCCCCTGTAGGTTTATCTTAATTTGTGTTTATTTAAAAATGCTTGGTCACAGAGAACTAAAGAGATCTTTAAAGAATAATCATACATATTTAATATACTCCATTTAACTTTGGCTCACCAGTAAAGGGCATGGGTGGGTTTAAAACTCAAGGAAATATTCTTTATGGTGGCTCCGAACTTTTAACATGTAATCCCTAGTCCTGAAATTGTTATCTTCCATAACTTGAGGCAGTGAATGATTAAATATGAAGTTATTCCTAATTAAGAACTGTGAAGTTCTTTTTAATGGTAAAAAAGTTTCATGTGTTTGTTCTCATGTTTGAAAGCAAGAGCAATGCAGGATTTCACAAGATTCACTTATATTGTTAGGAATTTTATATCCAGAGAAAGAATTTTTATGCTTATTACTAGAATTTATTTGCTTTGGTCATTACCATCAGAAGCCCTCTTTTATTGTTAACAAATTGCCCTTGTTTTAGCCCTGAGTCCTTCTATAGGAAAATTCTCTCTCTGTCTCTGTCTCTGTCTCTGTCTTTGTCTCTGTCTCTCTCTGTCTCTGTCTCTCTATCTGTCTCTCTGTCTCTCTCCTCTCTCTTTCTCTCTCTCTCTCCTCTGTCTGTCTGTCTGTCTGTCTGTCTGTCTGTCTCTCTGTCTCCTCTCTCTCTCTTTCTGTCTCTCTCTCTCTGTCTGTCTCTGTCTCTCTCTGTCTGTCTCTCTGTCTCTCTGTCTCTCTCTCTCTCTGCAGTATTTACTTAAATATATGTATATATTGCTTTCCTCAGTGAAATGTAAGCTCCTTGAGGGACAAACTGCTTTATTATATCTTTGTATTCCTAGTAGCTAGCACTGTACACAGTTGACATCTAATAAGTGCTTGTGAAATTGAATTGTATTGAATTATATCCAGTACTAAGATCAGGGGACAGGAGGAGAGTTTCACAAAATAGCACTGATATATTTTAACATTGTCTTCTTCTAAAAAAGTTTTTTTAAATGTCTCATCATAATATGGATTATTTTTGTGAAGTGGGTTTGTGAAAACTATGCTTATAAAGTTTTGTGGGTCTCACCACACTGAAAAGAATCAAGAATGGGCCTAGTAATGGACTATGTGTCCATATTTAAGGGTCAGCCTAGCTAGGTGAAAAGGCTGCCTTCAGATGAATATTTTTGGCAATGGCCCCCCTTAAAGATGACATGAAGAAGAATTATGACCAATGGAATGAACAATGAGAAAGAAGAAACAAAGCAAAAGAAAACAAAAAAAGAGAGAGAGAGTAAGGAGTTTACTTCAATCTGCCTTCAGACTCTGTAGTTCTTTCTCTGGATGTGAAATCCCTTTCACATCCAGAGTTGTCTTCTAACCTTGTACTGCTGAGAGGAGCCCAGTCTATCAAAGTTAGTCATCACAGATATGATCTATCTGTAATTGTGAACAATGTTCTGGTTCTGCTCCCTTCATTCAGCATCACTTTATATAAGTCTCTCCAGGTTTTTATGAAGTATTAAAGATGATGTCCAAAGACTGAGAGTTTAGAATCTGTATCAGTGGGTGTTTCCATGAGTGCATTTAAGTAAAAGTAACAACATTCTCAATTGAGTTAGACTAAGCCCTTTGTCAAAAGATGACCCCAAAGCTATAATCTTGGCTTCCTGAATGATAAGCAAATATGAATGTTAGGGGGATATTTTAGATTATAACATCCTTCCCTCCTTAAATCCTTTCCCTCTCCCAGTTGTCACACTTCTACTTTTGGCGTTTCACTTAACTTAAATCTTTTTTATTTCTTTGATGTAGTTAATTCTTGAGAGGCAGCTAAATGACAAGGTGCATAGGGTGCTGGGTTTTTAATCAGGAAAACCTGGGTTCAAATCTGGCCTCTGACACTTACTAGGAGTGTGACCCTGAATAAATCACTTAACCTCTCTCTGTTTCAATTTCTTCATCTGCATAATGGGGAAGATAATAGCACCTACCTTGGGCTTTGTTGTGAGGATCAAATGAGATAATATTTGTAAAGTTCTTTGCAAACCTTAAAACAATATATAAATGTTCTCTTTCTCATCTCTCTCTCTCTGTCTCTGTATCTCTCTCTCTCTGTCCCCCTCTCCCCCCTTTCTTCCCCACTCCTCCCTCTCTCAAAATTGTCTCAAAAAGGTCATTTCAAGAACAAGGAGTAATTTATTGTGTTACTTGTTTTTCTTGGTTTCTGTATTTGTTTACCTTTCATAAGTTTCTGTTTGCAAAACAAATAATCAACACAGATCAATTTTTGTTCTTGTTTTTTGGTGGGAATGCTTCAAATGTCTCTTTTTTATTAAACATCCATCTTTTTTATTGACAACTTTGGCTCAGGTTTGCTGGAGAATGTCACTTTGGATTAAATATTACTCCATTCCTTTCTGCTTTTTCTTGTGGGTGCACTATATTTTTGTGGTATTTGAGATTCCTTTCATTTATATCTTGTTAGAATTATGTTATTAGAATTGTTAAATTTAACAACTATGGATCTCTGAGTTTGCAGCATAGGTGCCTTCCCCCATGTAGCAGCTAGCACCCTAGCATCCCCAGGATGGCTGCCAACACAGGTTCTTAGATCTGCTTTTCTAAAGGAAAGCAACTCAAAATGGGTTAACAATCTTGCTTTAATCAATCAAACATATCATTTACCTAGTTCAGGGGGAAAAGTCAGCACCCCGAACTTCAGAGTATACAGATAGATTACAAGCAGAAGTTACAAGAAGACAGAGAAACATTTCAGCAGACAGGCTTCCAACTGTCTGGCCATTACATCCATACCTAGTCACAATTACCAGAGAGGGAAGCACCAGCATCTGGGTTTTCAAAGCTGGAGGGCTCATTGCCCAGAGTCTCATTTGGTCAAATCACAAAACTTTTCTCAAAGTGAGCCCCCAAACAAAGCCTTACATCTGCATTTATGTAGCCTTCTCCTGGCTCAGAGAATGTCACAACTCTCTTGACCCACTGCCCAATCACAGAGAACCAAGGTATGGGCATTCCTGAAAAACCAAGCCTCCCACCACAGGCTCCAGGTGCACTTAAGCCTATCAACGGGCCTACAAGCAGGGAAGATCTTAAATTCCCATTCCCACAACATCCCATTCCCCCCTAACCCCCTTTCCAGGAGATTAGTATATTCTTTTGATTTGCATTTTGTTTTCAAGGTCCAGAAGTTCTGGGCAGTTTTCTTATGTAACTTTTAATGTTATTGTTTGCAGGTTTTATTGACTTATTGTGTTCCTCTGCAAAACTTATGATCCTTAAGTTTTCTCTAGTTAACATATTCTTGAGATCAATATGTTTTGATTGTATAAAGATTATGTATTCATTTGGTGTCATTGTTTTTGCCTTTATTTCTTCCAGACTGTCCTTCACTTTTATATATTTTAATTTCCAATCAGTTGTGCTCTCTTTTATTTCTTTGGAAAGATGTACCATTGTTGTTTTATGGTTTTCGATTCCAGTTTATTTCTACTGTGAAGGTCATGAGTTCTGCTTTCACAATTCTTATTTCCCTTTTGAATTACTAGTGAGGTAACCTCTTGATGTGGTTCCATGCTTTCTCAGGAATCCATAGGGTCTTCTGCCTCATTGGGTATTGATTCAATTTTCTTTTGTTGTTGTTGTTGCAATATTTATTTAGAGATATTTGGCCTTGTGTTGCTGACTATATTCTCTATTACTATCTTTTCTGTTGATTTATCTCTTCAAGATTTTCATCTGAGTTTTCTTCCTCCTGAGATCTTTGGTAATTTCAGTCTTCTTTTCTTATATTCCTCTATTGCTCACTTTCTGACTCCTTCCCTTTTGATGATAGATTCCCTGAAGACTGGATTTCAAAGCTGTCTCAGTCTCTTCTCATATTGGGAAATTAATTTTTAGCCAGCTTCAGTCCTTATCCCAAGTGACTTCTATGGAGACAGAATTGACTTCAGATGGATGTCAGTTTCCTCTCTTTCAGGCTTGGTGGAACACTCCATACACACTGGTGTACTGCTTCAATTATCTCTATTCTATAATTCACTGATCTAGCACTGCTATCCCCACATACCCAAAATCACTCTAGGCAGATAATCAAAGAAAGCTTCAACTTTCCTATAACTTTGCCTCCTCCACATGGAGGGAGGGAATAGAGTGGGAGGGTAGAGTTGCATTCTGTTTTTTGTTGCTATAGAATTGAAGGGTAAGAATATGGGCAGGGGCAATGGAAGGTATTGTGTTTGCCAACAATGTGTGTTGGCAGAGGTTGTAACAGCAGTAAGGGAATCACTGGGTAGATCCCAGAGTGCAAGTTTTGGGTCTGGTTGTGAATGATGAGTTAGCATGTTAGTCTTCTTTGCTATTAATTCATCAAGTGAGAGTTCTTGATGTCTTAGTCTATTGCAATTTGTCAGTTGCAATTGGTTGGGGTTTTTTTTTGCTTTTTTTGGAGGGCAATTGGGGTTAAGTGACTTGGCCAAGATCACATGGCTAGTTTTTTTGTGTTAAGTGTCTGAAGCCAGATCTGGACTCAGGTCCTCCTGACTCCAGGACTGTTGCTCTATTTACTGTGCCACCTAGTTGCCCCTTAGTTGCAATTGTTTTACTTCTTGTACATGATTCTTATTTTGGATAGTTTAGATAGTCTGAGAAGAGCCAAGAAAATATCTAGTCTTCCCTCTTATTGGGCACAGGAACCACAACTTACCTTATCTGGTATAAAGAAACTTCTCCTTACTGTTATACCTATCCAAGAGGGGGCATTTTCTCTGTAGTATTGACTGAAGGTTTGAACCTTCTGATTTTTGCAGTGTATCTGGTTTTGTTAACCCTATGGGCTATGAACCCTATGTGGATTCTCTGTGGGCAAGGCTCTACTATCTTTTGAACCCTAAGGTCTTGGGAGTTTTTTTGTTTTTAAATTTAGAGAAACTTAATGGTAAGTCATGAGGATAGGGGAACATGTGTTCCCAGGCAACTCACAATTATAGATAAAAGACCCTGATGTGATGTCCTTATTCTCTAAAGTGAACAATCATCATGTTGTGTTGTTTCCTGGGTGGTTCTGTTCCTCATCTGGGTCTTCCTTCTCTCCTTCTTGACAAAACTACTTCTTTGCTTTCTCAGGCAACTGAAAAAGTCTTCAATCTGGGACATGCAGTTTCCTAGGTCTGTTCCCTGTCCTGTCTCAATAAAAATCAGTTCTCTTAAGCTTTGGATATGTAAAACTACTCAGATCTGCCATGTGGATTGATAGGGATTTCCATTTCTGGAGCCATAATGAGCAACATATACAAGGCTTTGAGGTCTACTTTCTCCTAAGCTAGGGATACACTAGAGGGCCAGTCTTTTCTCTTTTCTTCTTTTCTTCTACTCCCTCTAAACAACTCCCAGAATCAAATATTTCTTCTGAACAAGCGAGCTCTCAGCTTCCACTTCCTAGCCTGTCTTCAGCCGGCGGATCTCAGCTGGTGTTAGCTTAAGCGGCTGTTGTTATTTTCTTCTGCTGATTTATCACCTCCTTTAGCTTCTCACCTCTCTTAGTATTTGTCTTCTGGCTTCTGTATGCAGCTTTTAGATTTGACTTCTACTTTCAAGTTCCGGGGGCAGTCACCAAAGAGTTCACTGATTCATAGTTTCCCAGCAATAAGTTAACAAACCCTAAAACAAGTCATATGTAAATTACTTGTGGGGAAATAATGCACTGCAGCCATCAGTCAGGATTTTTGCCTCAGAGAGGGGGATTCAGTCAGTTCCTTTTAGAGCTATCTGTGTTTCTCCTCACACTTCTTTTCTCTAAGTTTCTCACACAGATGTCCTTTTTTCCTTTCCCTTTCAGTAAATTAAATGTTCAAATAAGGAAGGGGAAGTATCTTATATATGACTAATCTTTAAGTGAGAAGGTATAAAGAGCAAAATCAAATTGTTGGGAATATTTCTAATTTGATCAAAAGTCTTTTATTTCTTTTTTTTTTTTTTAAGCAATTGGGGTTAAGTAACTTGCTCAAGGTTACACGGCCAGGTGTTTCTGGGTGTGGTGCTGAGTATCTGAGCCTAGATTTGATCCCAGGTCATCCCAGCACTAGAGCCGGTGCTCTTACTCGCTGTGCTACCTGGCCACCTCAAAAGTCTATTCTTTCTCCAAATCTATCAAAATTTGGAGACAGATATTATTTGAATTTAGTTTGTGATAAGGGAAAAAAAAAACCTTTCTTATTCCTGAAATTGTAGAAGAAAAAGTCTAAATAATTAACTCCACAGAGAATAAATATATCACTTAAATCAGGCATGATATTTTGAATATATACTTGAAAATTAAAATGGGAATAAAATTGAGGTTATTCAGAATTTTATGCTGAAGTTTCTCTGGATTGACTATGAATTGCTTTTCAGAAATGCTTGGATATTTGTAACTAGCCCCATTCACTCTCTCCCCCTCCTGCCCTCCCTCTTTCTCTCTTCTCTCCTTCCCCCCTTTCTTTCTCCCTCCCTCCCTCCCCCCCCCCCCCCCCCCGTCTCTTTCTCTCTGTCTCTCTCATTTTCAGAAGATGGGATTCAGGAAAACAAATAAAGATAAATGCAGTGACTCACAGCAGAGTTTGAATTTCAAGGAATCTGTAAGGAGATTTAGAAAACTGAAAAGGATGATCAAAGAAAAAAGGAAAGATTTTACTTGCTAGAATTTGTTTCAGACAAGAGACATTTTGAAGACTAAATTCTACTCCAGGGAGTTGGGGAGATGCTTAATAATTTTCTTTTTTTTCTTATTATTTTTTTTGGAGGGCAATTGGGATTAAGTGACTTGCCCAAGGTCACACAGCTAGTTTTTGTGTTAAGTGTCTGAGGCCAGATTTGAACTTAGGTCCTCCCAACTCCAGGACTGGTGCTCTATTCACTGTGCCACCTAGCCGCCCCATTGCATAATAATTTTCAAGCCTTATTTCACAGGTGCTTGAGAGTATTTGAAAAAGGAACCTGGCATCCTAGGACAACCTTATAGTTGAGAAATTTAAGTCATATTTACTTCAGGTTTGTAAATTAATCTATCTACAAATCAGAGGATAATTATTATCCATGGCATAAATTATTATTATTATTCTCATTTAGCCAACAATGGTAGAGAGGGATCAGTGTGATGCCTTCTCACCCTGGAACATCTTTCACCCCTTGACTCTCTAATGCATTCCACATGGGGGTTCCATTTTGGGTAAGGTTCCAGTTTAGCCATCCTTTATTCCCTTCCAGTTATGTTTTTGACTCCCTGGACTTTATCCCCATCCCTCCATGTAAGTATTTTTCTTCCTCCTTCTGCTCCTTTTTGTGTGTCATTGTCCTTCATTAGAATGTAAGCTCTGTCATTTTTATTTGTATTTTTATCTCCAGAGCTCAACACAGTTCCTGGAATAAAGTAAGCACTTAATAAATACTTTTACCCACTACCTGCATATCTTGGTTGTGGATGATGGCTGATGGACAATGATGCCATACCTTGTAGCTAATGATGTTAGATTTTTTTATTGTGAGTTGGGTTTTGAATGCAACTAGAAAAGAATGTCAAAGTTGGTACATTTAAGCAATGCTTTCTTATTTTCTGTGTCAATAAAATAGGGATATATTCAACTGGAGGTTATCATATTGATAGCAATAAATTCTGTTTTAAAGAGTATTTTATGTTAATACAGTGTTTATGAGTTTTAAGCGTCATAATTTTGGAAACAATTACAAATGAAATCAGAAATGAATGAACATTTGGAAGTCCTCTGAACAGGGTAGTTAGAAAATTGGTTTGAATATAAAAATTTTATGAAATTTACCCATCTAGCTATGAACTTGTCTATACAGATTACCTGCAATTATCTAGTCTTGTTCCTTGTCACTTTGTTACAAAAGATTTATATAAGTTTTAAGTAAGTTTATTGTTTTTATTTATATTTATTTATATAAGTATATATAATATGTATTATATAACATATATGTAAATATATATAATATTTATATGTTACAAAAGATTTATATAAGTACAACTAACTACAAATGGAGTTTGTAAAACTGTATAAAGAGACATGGGGTTTGGGGGCTTCCTAGTAGTTTGTTAAAGGTGTGCTTGATAGTGAATTCAGTCTGGTTTTCTCACAAACTTTTCTTTTATGAGAAGGTATCATTGCCTACTCTATCAATTTAAGAAAACATAGAGACAATGCAATTCATAAGAGCCAGGTTTTTGGAAAGATAGAAACATGTTAAGTAGGCTAACTCTACTGTATCCAAATATTAAATGTGAGTATCTGTTCCAGAAAATGTGAACCATGATGCTTGTCATATATTATCCTTTAAATAAATCTAAATATCTCTTGGAAAATAAAATTGTCAAAGTAAAAATAAACAAGTTGAATTCACAATGTTAGAGAGAAAATAAAGAGAAATATTAGAAACTTTCTTTTGGTGTCATCTTGTGATTTCATTAGTACTGTATAGGGAACTTCCAACAAAGAAACTCCCTTCATTGATATAGAAGACCAACCAATCATTCACAAATTATTGTCTTGCTGTCCTGGGGTCCTGGCAGGTTGTTCAGGGTCACATTACCAATCATTGCTACCATGAGTCAAAGTTCATATATGAACATATATGATCAATTATATGCTAGCAAAACTGAAAAATTTAAGGTATTTAATAAATATCTACCAAGCACATAAGATATCTGGAATTTTATATGCCAAAACAAAAGATTTATGTGAAGTTTACTAAAATACGTAAAGAGATGAATAATTGGAGATATATGTGGTGCCAATGACTGGGTTTCATCAACAAAGCAAAAATAATAAAACTGCTTAAATTAATCTACAGATTATTTTTTGCTATAGAAACAAAACTATCAAGGAATACTTTATAGAACAGAACCAGACAAAGTAATAACAAAATTAAAATGAGATAGATGAAAGGGATTTCAAAAGAAATCTTGAAAAAGAAGTAGAATTAAAGAGATCTTAGTATTATTGGGTTATTGTCCATATTATCAGTATTATTCTCAAATTATATTATAAAATAGAGGTTATCAAACTATTTAGTTTTGGTTAAGATATTTTAGGAGTGAATCAGTGAAATAGCTTAGATAAGAGAGACCTACAAGCAAATAAATAGATAAGTCCAATGTTAGAACACGAAGTTCTTGGGGAAAGGGTGTTTCTTAAACAAGAACTACCAGGAAAACTAGAAAGTAGTTTGACTGAATAGGGTTAGCTCAACATTTCACATTATATACCAGCTAGGCATATAGGAAACTGGTGGCATAACAAATATAGAGCTAGGTCTGGACATAGGAAGACCTAAGTTAAAAACCAACCAGATACTTATTGGTTGTGTGGCTCTGGGCAAGTCACTCAACCTCTGTCTGCCTCAGTTTCCTTAACCATAAAATGGAGATTATAATAATACCTATCTCTCAGTCTTGTGAGGATAAAATGAGATAATATTTGAAAAGTACTTTGCAAATCTTAAAATACTATATAAATGCTTGTTATTAGCACAACAAATTCCAAATGGACAAATGATCTAAATATGAAAGATCCTGTCATGAAAATAATTACAGTAAAAAGGAAGGTCAGTCCTTTTACAACTATGGTTACAGAAGAAAATGATAGTCAGGCAAGGAATAAGGAAGTTTATAAAGCACAAAAGAAATAATTTTGATGATTTACATAAAAATTGGAGCTGTATGGATCATAACAGCCTATCTTAGAAGGTAGTAGTTGCTCTAAGACTAGAGATTTTTAAACAGAGGCTGGATGATCCTTTGTTAGACATGTCTGTCATAAAGGTCATTCCTGTGCAGGTACAGTTGGGTAGATTGCTGCTGAAGTCCTTTCTAACTCTGTGATTTATAAAACATAAATAAAATTGCCTCTCAAAGTACCATTTTGTTACATGTCTGGCACATAGTAGATGCTTAATGTTAATTGAATAAAAATTGAATCCAATTGCATTTCACTACTTATTTGTCTATATTTTCTTTTTGATTCCCGACCTCCTCCTTTTCTCCTACTTTGTTAGGTCTGAAACCACAGATCCAGAGAATCTAGCCTTGCCAAGGAGAGAATGATGACTAGCACAGGTAAAGGAGTAGGTGAAGTGCAACTGGTGTTTTCTCCCCAAATGTTACAAAAGTATTTGAATCTCTTTGTGTATTATATTTACAAATTACATGAATTTGTAAATGACATATGGCATGAAATTGTGCTGCAAAATTGTGAAAACGTGTATATGAAATATTTAAATTCTATATTGGTTTTGCTAAGTAAGGTTTATGATAACTTGTGAGATTTTAAGTGGTTGCCAATGTGTGATTTATGGAGCATTGTCATTTTTGTCCTTACGTGATCGAGCTGCAAAAATGATAAGTTATTTTTTCTTGTGCAGAGGAGGCTCAATCAAGTGACTGATTCTCAGTCCCTGACATTCCACAGAGGGAACTGTAGCCTACCTGCCCATTTTATAGATAAAGAAGTCAAGGTGAAATAGTTGACCTAAGGTCACTTTGGTGGCTCTGAATATCTTTGAAGTCTTTTCCTTATAGACACCACTTTTATAGTTGCAGGTAATAGCAAATCATTCCAGGTGCGAAATTTCTCCATGGCTGGTCTCTCATTGTGAACAGACTGAATTCCTGCCTGCTTCAAAGTCCTGTACCCCTCCCTACTATTTCTTCAACTCTTCCTCACCCTTCTTAGAACTTTCAATGAGCTTCGTTTATGTTGTAACAAAGACTCCAAATCAGGTTAAGCAGCTCTGCTCATTAACCAAAGATTTTTGAATGAGTCATCTAAATATTATATGCAAATGGTCTTTCCCTGCATGTAAAGAGGTCAGTTTAAATTTCTCTTTATTTTTCATCTAGTATAGGGTTTATTTATGTTGTCCTTCTAACTTGCTCAGTGTTCTTTTTTCAGAATTTGTTGGCAGACTGGTAAAAACTTAAAAACAATTCCCTTTAATGAGAAATAATATCTTTGGTCAATAATTTATGAACCATTGGACAAGGGCTATTTGTTTTAAATGGAGCATCTTCTGCCCTTTTTCATTTTAGAAACTGATAAGGATATTATCCCTTGATGAAATAAAAACTTCTTCAGTAGATTTGGCTCAATTTTTCATCATAAGAAGATTTCAAAATGAGTTCTAACTTATGTCCCATTCTCCTCTGTCCCAAGCTTTCCAATGAATGTTATATAACTGGGCTTCATATGCTAGTAGCTCAAAGACTAAAAATTGTAATATGGATGTTGTTAGTTATCAGGCATTCATAATTGTGAAGCTATATTAAATGTTTAATGTTTTGACTATTGCAAATTTGTTTGAAAAAAAAGTGAGTATCATGGAGACTTCTAAAGGAATGAATTTCATCTTCCTGAAATGATAGGGGAATATATTATTCCCCAAGATTATTCTATTAATTTGTTTTAAGATAGTTAATATGTCTTGCCTTAAGACAAGAAAAACATAGGAAAATTTTGATCATAATTCACATGCTCTCTTTAGTCTTATCCTTAAAGACCATCTAGATAGATGATAGATAAATCACTGCACTCTCTTATAGAAAATAATTTGAGACACCTGTTTTATGCTCAGGCTTGAACAGTCTGGGCAAGCTCCCATGAACAAGGACATTAAGCAGAGTTTCCAGGAGAGACAGGCTGTTTCCTCATTTCCTCCATTTTATTCTAATAGAGTGAAAAATACAAATTATCCTACAGGCTGAGGCACATATCCAATTTCCTTCAAGGATAGTCTGACCCTGCTCTCCCTTGGGTGCAATAAATTGGGAGTCCCAGCTGTGCTACTAAGTGACTATGAACAAGTCACTTAACCTACTCAGATCTCAGTTTTCTCATTTTTAAGAGGAAGAGGAATGCATTAGATAAGCTCTAAGGTCTTTTCCATTTCTAGACCTAGGATTCTCTAATGCTTTTTTGGGAGGCAGCGTGGTTGGTGAAAAGCATGCAGGACTGGATTCCAAGAGACTTGGTCTCTAGCCTCTAGATGAATGACTTTACTCAAATCCCAACCTCTAAATGTCCTAGTCTTCTTGTCTATATTAGAGGGATAATAATTTTAGTCCTACCTAATTCAGTTATTGTGAAAATAAAAAGATGGGGTTTGGTTTGAAAAAAAAGTTATAACACCTGTATAAATATTGGGTATTTTCTTCTTAATGTGACCAAAATATAAAAATCAAAATGATTTGGAGTCATATTCAATCATTATTGATTAGAGAAATGCAAATTAAAACAACCTTGAGATGTCATCTTACACCTGCCAGACTGACTAAAATGATTGAAGGAAAAGTGACAAATATTGGAGGGGATGTGGAAAAATTGGAACACTATTTCACTGTTGGTGGAATTGTGAACTAATCCAACCATTTGGAGAGCAATCTGGAATTATGGCCAAAGAGTTATTAAACAGCTTATAACCCTTGACCCAGGAATATCACTACAAGGTCTATTTCAAAAGATGATCAGGGAAAAGGGAACAGAATCTATGCACTCTAAAATGGTTATAACAGCTCTCTTGGTGGTGACAAGGAACTGGAAATAGTGAGGATGCCCATAAATTGGGGAATGACTGGACAAGGTGTGGTTTCTGATTGTGATATAATACTACTGTGCTATAAGAAATGATGAGTTTTATGATCTTAGAAAAAACATGGATAGACTTGCACAAAATAATGAAGAACAAAATTAACAGAACCAAAAGAATATTGTGTGCAGTCACAGCAATATTGTTTTAAGAACAACTCTGAGCAACTAAGCCATTTTATTATAGATATCCAAATTAACTGCAAAGGACATATGAAGGAAAATGCTATCTACATCCTGTGAAAGAACTGATAAATAGGAGTATGTATAAAATGATTTCATGCACATGCACACACAAACGTGTATTTGTGTCTAATGGTAGCCATCTCTAGGGCTTGGGGGAGGGAAAAAGAAAAGAAAAAAACCTTAATGATGAATTTATTATATATTTAAAAGGAATAGAAAGTCATACACAATAGATTTGTAGTTTCATGTGCGATCTTTTTTTTTTTATTATTCTACTATGTAATGGAAATGCTTGTTTCATTTCATAAATTAAAAAGAAAATAAACACACACACAAACAAAACTCGATTACCACTCTTCGTATGGAGAAAGATAACTTCCAAAGCTAATTATAAAACTCAATTAAAACTTTTTAAAAAAATCAAGCCTTTTACTTTTTGAAACAAATTCACATCTCTGATGACACAGTCACTTCCTTCTAATAGTTCCATCAGCAAGGTCATGATTCTGTCATTCTCCAGTTTGGGAATATAGAGGATTTATCTCAGGTTTTTATTATTACAAATACAGTAGCTCATGATATTTGTGTAGTGATAGGCCCATTTTTTCCTTTTTATGCTCCTGAGATAATGTCCTCATAATGGAATCACTAGATCAAAAAGATATGATCCGTTTTGTGATTCATTTACATCAACACTTGTTTCTGAGTCATGTCTGACTCTTCATGACCCCATTTGGGGTTTTCTTGGCAAAGAGACTGAAGTAGGGGTGGCTAGGTGGCACAGTGGATAGAGTGCTGGCCCTGGAGTCAGGAGGTCCTGAGTTCAGGTCCAGCCTCAGACACTTAACACACACACACACACACACACACACACACACACACACACACAAAACTGGCCGTGTGATCTTGGGCAAGTAACATAACCCCAATTGCCTTCCATAAAGCACAAAAAAAAGATACTGAAGTAGTTTGCCATTTATTTCTCCTGCTCATTTTAAAGATGAGGAAACCAAGGCAAACAGGGTTAAGTGACTTGCCCAGGGTCACACAGCTAGTAAGTACTGTATATATATATACAATATAAAATATAAATTATATAAATATAAATTATTATATAAAATATAATATCAAAACTCCTTTGAGGGATAACCAACCTCTTCCAGGAGGTTTTGCAACTTCCTGGAATTTGGCCCAATGAGGACAATGTGGTCCAAAAGCAGCACATGGGAAGGACCTCACCAGCCACAAGGAATTTCTCTTACCTGGATTCTCAGACAGGTATCTTCCATTATAGTGCTGAATACCTTTAGCAAACAAATATCTCCCTGTTTTATAATGTCCCCCCAACCACAGCAGAGGAGGGAAAGTGGTAGGCCTACAGACCCCAAATCTACTCAAATCTTCTGCTAACCAGGGAAGGCTGCATCATTACCCACCACCTTCCATCCCTACTCCCACACCCCAGCAACTTAGGAAGAGAAGCCAGGAGTGATCAAGGTCTTATACCCCAGAGCCTTGTCAAGCAACAGCACCTCTTGGAGATTGTGGATTTTCTTATTAATTTTCTACCTGTTACTTCCCCTATGGCTAACAATCTCCCTCCATTTGTTCCTCTCCTAGTTCTTGTATTAGTTAAACAGGGGTCACATAACAACAGATTATCTCCAATTATCACCTCCTGTTTTTACATCCCCATTCTCCTCAACTTCTTTCCCCCCCCCACTATATTCCATTTCAAACCTGCCCCCTTATTTTACTGTGCCCTCTATAATTCCTATTCTATAATGAACAAAATTCCCTTCATTCTGGGTCTTTTTCTATCACACTCAGTTTTGATTGTGAACTCTGCCAGACAGACTTTTCCTGAAACTCTTTTGTACAAGATATTAAGGAAGGCATTCAAAGAGGACAATGCAGAATCTTCCTTGGTCACTAAAAAATCTCTCCAAGATTTGTAACTATGGACATTGCCAAGTATACTTCAATAGATTTTCTGCAGATAGCAAATATGAAAATTGAGAAAGATGTAATTCCTATACCATCCAAAGTAAGCAATAAGATGCTATGACCTAATACCTTGATCAGGTGGTGATGTACAACTTTATCTTGAATGAACAAAATAAGTCAAAAGCATTCTAAGTGGGAACAGTTTTTGATCAATGCTTATGTCTTCAGAAGTCACTAGATGAAAAGGAGTAATTGTGCACAGTAAATATGTTTGAATTGATTAAGGAGACTTGGTTGTGCCCTAGCAAGCTGGGGTTAGGGACATGATAAAGACTGTTAGGTCAATTTATTTTGGCTTCTACCCAGAGTCTTATTCTCCCTTCATGCAACCTAAAGTGGGGTTGGCATCTTCCATCTTCTCTACAGAACACAGAAGCTAGAAGTACCCAAAGCAAGTGCAGAGCCCAAAGAGGCTGCAGGGATGCAAGAAACCTGAAGCAAGTGAAAAGACTGAACCTCTCCTCCCTCCTGCTCTTGTCAACCCAGCCCCACCCCTCATGCAGGCATGGTATATTGATTTCCACCAATGAGGAGAGAGTCCCATACCAATGGGCTTTGGGACTTGAGTTATACAATGTAAACTCATTTTTTAAGGTTTAAAAAAACCTTTAATAATCCTATTTTTAATCAGAGATCTGAGCATGTCACTCACTCTTCCTACTCAAACTTTCTCTTTCCTTAAAGTAAGATATAAACTTTTATTTTCTTTTAGAGCCCTTTAAAACCTGGTCCTAATCTCTTTCCAGCATCACTGGATATTACTCTCCTTCCTACCCTCTATGAATGATCCTAACTGGCCTTCTCTCTATTTTCCACTTATTTACCATCTCTGTGTCTTTGTCCTGGCTACCCCTACCTCCAACACCCATCCCTGGAAGGCATTCTCTACTAACCTAAAAGTTAGGAATAGAAACACAGAATCCCTCCCTTTCATAACACAATGAAAGCATCACCTTCACATAACAGTTTTTGTGATCTTCCAACTCTTGTCCCTTCCCTCCCAAATTGCCCTATTTTGAACTATTTTGTATTTATTTATACTCATTCTTTATTTATTCTGTCCATATTTTTTCATGTCTGTGTCTCCTCCATTGGAGTGTTTACTCCTTGAGGGCAGGAATGGTTTCATTGTATGTGTGTGTGCATGCATATATGTATGCAAACATACATATCTATATCTAATCTATATCTACCTATGTATATACTAGTGCCTGACATCTAAAAAAAGTTGTTGATCAATTACAATCAAAGAGTTGTTGAATGGGGTTATTTCTATTGTTATATCTTCCAACAAATCATGAATGATTTTGTTGTATGGATGGGAGGCACCTTGCTATAAAATAACTTATAAGGAAGGATTTTATTTCACCAAATACAATATTTTTTTCTGTAATCAAACAATAAAGCAGAATGTAATCTTATATTCTCTACATCTTTCAATTAATAGAGAAATAACAAAGATGTGTTCAAGGTTGAATATTTTGTGAAACCTTGCTTATTCCCTACTCTCATTGAAAATGTTCTTAATTTAGGGGTGGCCAGGTAGCACAGCGAGTAAGAGCACTGGCTCCAGTGTTGGGATGACCTGGGGATCGAATCTGGGCTCAGACACTTAGCACCCACCCAGAAACACCTGGTCGTGTAACCTTGAGCAAGTTACTTAACCCCAATTGCTTAGGGGCGGCCAGGTGGCTCAGTGAGTAAGAGCACCGGGCTCCAGTGTTGGGACGACCTGGAGATTGAATCCCGGGCTCAGACACTCAGCACCACACCCAGAAATAACTGGCCGTGTAACCTTGAGCAAGTTACTTAACCCTGATTGCTTAATTAAAAAAAATAAAAAAAAGAAAGAAAATGTCCTTAATTTGGTTATAAATGACTCACAAAAAGATTTTGAATAGATGGAAGAAAAGTAAGCATGGTAATTTGTAGTTCTCTTGATCTCCTTTTTTGGTATTAATTAGGTTTGAGATTTTTTTTTTCCATGCCGTTGGCATCTTATCCATTATCGAATGCATTCCCTCAAAACCTATATAATTTCATCACTTCAAAAAAACATAAATCTCTACATATAGTTGTTCAGTCTGGTTACTTTTCATATTTTTGTTCTCAAGTGCCATTTTTACATCTTCTGTAAGTACATCCAGAATTGTGATTTGAGGGCCCAAGAGTGGTTCTTTCACTGTAATTGATCTATAAAAAACAATTTGTTATAATGATTTTTGTAAATTTTTTCTAGTTTTCATTTCTTTGTGATTTTCCACCCAATTTTATCCTTGAGTGCCCTTGTGAAGACTTTGATAAATTAGATATCTTGCCAACCTTTCTTTAAACTGGTCTTAACCTCCATAACTCTCTGTTTTGTGAGACAATGCTGCTCATAATAATCCACTATCTTTCATAAGATTGTACAAACATGTTTATATTCTAACCTGGTGTTGCCTTTGGTAGCTATCTCTCTCCTTTGTCAAGTAGGTCAGATATTTTCTGTTTAAAGTGTTTTATGGGCTCTTTTGTACTATTATTGGAGCAAGTAAATTATATGAGGTAAACTACAGGATAAAATTATGATAGGATTAGAAATAAAGACTGAATCTATAATCATATTGGTATTTGAAACTCCCAGTTGAATAAATTCCTGCAACCAATGCAAGTTTGTTTTTTTCTTTCTAATCCATAGTATTAAAGAACTACATAGAACAGTGAGAAAGGAAATGATTTTTCTGGATCTCCTAGCCAGTATATGTCATTGGTGGGTCTCAAATCTTTTTTGACTTTGAGAAGATCACTCTACTGACCAGTTTATATCAATATAATTCTGTTGTCTATTTCTCATTTTTGACAGTTACTTGTTGAAAATATTCAGGGTTACATTGTTTTAATTTCATACCATATCTTTTTTTTAAACTAATTCTGATCTTCTGATTGTAAGCAGTTGATCCAGAGATACTGCTTACATAATTAACACACTTTTTCCTGTCTGTTAATATATAATCTATTTATTTTTTTTGGTGTTATTTGTTACTCAATGCATCAGCACTTAATTCTTTTCTTGAAAAGACCAATAAAGATGACAGAGTAGAAATACAGCTGAGTAACTCTTCCCTGAAGGTCTAGAAAATACATGAAACTGAATCCTCAATGGGAAATTCAAGAAAAAAATTACAGTGAGTCATTTTTCCAGTCAAGATCAACATAGGTAGGAGTGTCCAATATAAAATCTTACAGGGAGGGAACTGAACGTGGGCCAGGCTATGGCTGTACACCAGGACAAGAAGAGGCTCAAGAACTGGCATGAAGGGTCTGACCTTGTGGAAGGAGGAAAAAACAAGTGCCAACTGGCATCTCTGTCCTTCACTATCCACTGCTGGGCGGCAGATTAAGTGCACAATGGAGGGGATCTCTTCATAGTGGTGGAGGTCCAGGTGAAAGAGTCGTCATGAGCTGTAAGTTGTGTGTTAAGGGAGGAAAAAGTATAAATGCAAGAAGCTCTACATTGACATGAAGTATAATCTCAGATTCAGCACCTATTTGCTCTGAAGCCTGCAGGACCAAAGAAGAGGTTGCAGTTCTGTATCTCTTAACGTACAGACTCTCCAGCTGACAGATGATGGCTGAACCAAGCAGTAGTCTTGTGGATCCAAAGACAAGCTAAAGCTGTGTTGCTCACATTCAAGCCAGGGTAAGGATCTTGTAGAACTCAGGCAAGAGGGCAATAGTCAGGCTTTGCCCTGTGTCAGACTGCTTTAGGGGCACTGAAAGCTTGCAGGTCTCCAGGTGAATTGCCCCAGAGAAAGTAGAAATAGACCCAAGAGACCACAAAATAGGATGAAGCATGGTCAATCCATTTCCTCTAGAAGTGTGTAGCACTTGGCCCTAAAACAAAATCTTAAGTCATGAAGTAAAGTTGGAAGAATGAGGAAACAAAAAAAAATCCACCAGAAGGAGCTATTATAGTGACAGGAACACTCAAGATACAAAACCAGAAGAAGAGAATGACTCCAAACATGTATAAGCAAAGCCCCAAAGGAAATTACAACTTGGAAAAAAAAAACCCAACTGGAATTCCTGGGTAAGGTGAAGCAAGAGTTGTTTTTTTTTAATCACTAAAAATGATTTTGTATATTAAATGAGAGCACTAGAGGAAACAATTTGAAATGAAATGAGAGATTTGGAAGAAAAAAATGGAAAGAGAATTAAAATCCTGATGCAAGAGGTACAAAACCTTCCCCAAGCAAGACTCCTTGAAAATTAGAATGTATCAAATACAACATAATGACTTCATGAGAGAACAAGAAATATTAAAGCAAAGTCAGAAGACATATAAAAAAATCAACTGATCTAGAAAATAGATAGTGGAGAGATGATTTAAGAATTATTGGACTAACTGATGATGGTCAAAATGCAATGATTAAAAATAATAGAGTATGGATATCACATTTCAAGAAATCATAAAATAAAACAGTCTGGATCTCTTAGAACCAGAGGAGAATGTGAGGAAGGAAAGAGTTCATTGGTTACTTCCTCAAATAAACCTCAAAAGAAAACTTCCAGGAAAATTATAGCCTGATACAGAATTTCTTCCTTGCCCTCTGACTTTCTTGGCATCTTTCAAGTTCCCACCAAATTCCCACCTTCTAGAAGCCTTTCCCAATATCCTTAATTCTAGTGCCTTTTTTTCTTAGTGTTAAGCATTTCCATTGGCTATTCCCCATGTCTGGAACGATTTCCCTGTTCCCTCCTAGCTTCCCTGGCTTCCTTAAATTGTCAGCTAAAGTTCTAGTTTCTGCCGGAAACCTTTCCCATTTTCTTCTTATTCTTATTGCCTTCCATCTGAACCTACCCCCAATTTTCCTGTATATATCTTATTTGTATATACTTGTTAGCATGTGATTATGAGGAGCTCTGGGACCATGAATTCCTTGAGAACACAGGCTATTTTATTTTTTGCTTTTCTTAGCATAATGTCTGGCATATAATAAGTGCATGATAAGTGTTAGCTTACTTACTAATAATTAACTGACTGACCACAATAAAGGAAAGGAAAGATTGAAACATGATATTTCAGAAGGTAAAAGATTTAGATTTACAACCAAGAACAACTTGCCCATCAAAACTGTGTTTCCTGCAGAGGAAAAAAAGTAGACCTTGGATGAAACAGAGGACTTCTAAGCATTCCTGATGAGACCAGAGCTGCATAGAAACTTTGAAATATAAGTGCTGGATTGAAGAGAAACAAAAATTAAAAGGGGCAATTACATGGAATTAAACCCTTAATAAAATGGGAAGAGGATATGTCCCTTCAGAAACTGCTCATCATCAGGAGCCATAGACAGAGTTTAGTAAGACAGAGGACCTGAGAGTCACGTTTCTTTTAAAATCATTCTCTTTAGAGAAGAAAGCAAAAGTTGAGGAAAAGGAATACATTTTGGGGTGGAGAAAGGGAAAGGAAAGTTGTGGGAAATTATCTCACATAGTTTGGGTCCAAATGTGGAAGACTATACAAATATGGAGAAGTGGGTGAAGATGGTGGGCAACACTTGAGTTTCACTTTCATCCAACCTGGTCAAAGGAGGAAAGAATACACACACACACACACACACACACACACACACACATGCACACACACGCACACACACACGCACAAACACACAGAACACACAAACATACAAAAATATGTTTCACTAAACAGGGAAAAAATAGGGAAAGAGAAGAAAGGAATGGAGGCATGGGGATGAAATGGAGTGTTAGATTAGGGAAGGAATTAGTCCCAAATAAAATGAACTCTAACCACAAAGGATGGATCGTGAAGAAGAGTTTAAAAGGAAATAAAGAAAGCATAAGGGCTCTGAGTGAAAGAAAGAGAAAAGAAACAGTGGGACGAATCAGATTGCACGAAACTTAGACCATGGATGCCAAGTCCACTTCTCTTACCACCCCCTTCTTCATAAAGGGGAGGCAGAAAGTTATGACTCACATAACAAACAACTATGAGTCCTCAGGAATCATGGGTTACTCTTGTCAGTAAGGTGATCAACAATAGGGTGCAGATTAAAATTAATATCTCTGCCTCTGTCTCTCTGTCTCTGTCTTTATGCACACACACACAACACAAATCTATGCCCAATACAGGAATGTGTATTACTTGAATAGGCTCATTTCATACAAGACTTTTTTTCCTTTCTTTTTCAGTTGGGGCAGGTTGAGGAGAGAAGGTTGATTTTCATTAATTGAAAAAAATATATAAAATTAAGCTAAAAAAATGAGGGTTTAGGTTGAATGAGCTAATATTAGAAAGAAAACTTTTAACTAAGAAAAAGTGATTATAGCAAGTTTCTCTGATAAAGATCCCTTTCCAAGATATATAAGGAACTGATTCAAATTTATAAAAATGAAAGGTATTCCCCAATTGATAAATGGCCAAAGAACATGAACAGTGAATTTGTGAAGTCAAGTAAAAAATGATACAGAAGGAAAATTAAAATAACACCTTGCATGTATCATACTGGCAATGTTGACAAAAAGGACAATGACACAGGTTAGAGAAGACTCAGGAGAACAGGTATATTAATGTACTTTTGGTGCAGCTATGAACTGGCCTAGCTGTTCTGGAAAGGAACTTGGAACTATGGCCCAAAAGTTACTAAAGTATGTATGTCCTTCAACAAGGTGGTACCACTACTAGACCTATATACCAAAATATTCAAAGAAAGAGGAAGAAGGTCCTATATGGAGAAAAATATTTATAGCAGCTCTTTTGTATTAGTAAAGAACTGGGAACTAAGGAAGTGCTCATCAGTTAGGGAATGGCTAAACAAATTATGGCATATTAATGCAAAGGAATACTATCATGCCACAAGAAATGAAAGAGATGGTTTTAGGAAAATCTGAGAAGACTTGGCTGAATCAATGCTGAATAAATTGAGCAGAATCAGGAGAACAATTTTTATAAAAAATTACAACATTGCAAAGATAATTGGATTAAGAACTCTCATCAATGTAATGACCAACCTTGATTCCAGACAACTGATGAAGCCTGTCACCCACTTCCAAAGGTGATGCACTGAAGACAGAGAATGGGATATAAATGTTTACCTGACCAATGTGGGATTTTGTTTTCCTTGTCTAGGAAGACTTTTTACACAGATTTTCTTTTTTCCTTCTTTTTCTTTCTTTATGGGGGTGGGAAGTAAAGGAGGTAGGGAGAGAAAATAAATACTTGTTAATTAGAAAAAATTAAATTAAAGCAATTTTTTTTCCTTGAAGACAGTGTTCATAATATAAAGACATGAAGACTGCAATCTATACATTTTTGGACTTTTGACTTCCCTTGAACCAGGTTTTCAAATATTTTTTCCATCTCTACTTTTTTCACTTTTATTTTGAAATCACCAAGTATCAAAGTGGACATTTATATAATTTAGAAAGTTGTATCAGATTCTTTACAGAATTGCTCTATAACTTTACTCTCAGCAATTAACATTAGTATGTAAATTGCTATTATTTTTAGGATCTTTAAAAAAATAGTACAGCATTATATGATAACCAAATATCACATGAAATAATGTTTCTTCTTGTCTTTGGAAGGTTAATAAAAGCCATCCCACAAACTTCTTTCATTGTTTCTTCTGGGAGTCATCCTTCCATTCAGCTGAAAACTTCCTTCTTTCATCTTGTTTCATTTGTACCAAGAATCTCAAAACTGATATGATTCAAATTCTCTAGGAATAGGTACAACACATTGGTCAGCAGACAAGGATCTTATTATTACAATCCTGTATGAGGGCAGCCAGGTGATACAGTGGATAAAGTAAAAGATCTGGAGTCAGAAAGCCTTAGACACTAGCTATATGACCTTGGACAGATCACTTAACCCTGTTTGTCTCACTTTCCTTATTTGTAAAATGAGCTAGAGAAGGAAATAGCAAAGCACTCTAGTATCTTTTGCCAAAAAAGCTCAAATAGGATCATGAAGTCAGACATGACTGAAACAACTGAACAACAACCAAGTGTCAGATTAAAGTTTATTGAATGTCTAAAACCTGAGGGATTGTTAGCACCTCCTTCCATCACTGCAGAAATGAAAGGGGGTACACAAGATTAGAAGTCATTTTGAATTTTTCCTTCTTCCTTGAATTGTCATGGGCAAAATAAAAGAAACCATCATCAGCCTCCTGGCAACTTGCCTTTCTTTAGTTAGCTAGGTCAATCCTCTGAACACTGGCTCATTCTATTTCTGAGACCATGTTCAAAGCCTTTCCAGTATGGTAGAAGCCACCAGAGCCTATGTTCAAATGGAATAAGCTTCAAGAAGGTAGGGTCAACCCCATACCACACAAAGCATGAGAGAAGAACTTTTTCAGAGAAAAATCACATTATTGGAAAATACGGTTAGTAATATCTCCTCTTTGCTGATATTTATACTTTTAATTTCTTTCATATCATATTATAGCTAGCATTTAGATAACTACATTAAGCAATAAAAACAATAGATATCTATACTTTACTGTTGGTTGGAAAAACTTTCAATATTTCTCCATTAAAATAGGTCTATTTTAGATAAGTAATATTTAGATTATTAAGTGAAGATTTACTCCTATATTTTATTGTTGTTTTTAAAAAACATAGATGGATGCTTTATTTTGCTGGAGATTTTTTAAACATCTATTGATGTAATCATGTTAGTTTTATTGTTTTTTATTAACATGATCTATCATACTTATAGTTTTCCTAACATTGAAACATTCTTACATTGCTGGTATAAATATAATCATGTTGTAGTGGAAAATTTTTGAATATATTATCATAACCTCTTTTCTAATATATTGTTTTTGCTTCAAAATTAACTAGTGATATGGTTCTTAAAAAAATTTTTCTGCTTTATGCTTCCTTTGTTTGACCAAGGACCATATCTATTTTATTGAAGGCAAGGTGACTTGAATTTCCATTTTTAAAGCTAATGTATGTAATATAAGGCTTAATTTTTCTTTAAATGCTTGATATATTTTGCTGGAGGCTGGGTTATTGTTCTTTGGAGGTTCATTTATACTTTCTTCAATTCTTGCTTCTAAGATAAGACTATTTTTTTCTTTTTCTGATAATCTGATGTTTTATAGTTCTTTTTGTTTGTTGATATTTTAGTTTCGTTTTCTTATTGCTATTGAGATGGTTTTAGAAGTAATCAGGTTTAGTGGAACTACATACATCTTTACTCAAAGTAAACCAGTGCATTATATTCTTTTTTTTAATTCAATTTTTAATTTATTAATTTGTTTGTTTCCTTTTAGTTTACAGGATTCAATTCCACAATTCCTTGAATTTCACATTTTGTCCCCCTCCTTCCCCTCCCCCCCATGGCGTCTTATAATCAAGTATAGGATCTGTAAATACTTTCACATTATACAATGGTCAGGTTATAAGAATGGATTGTACCAGCTGGAATGAAAAATGGTAAAGAGGACATAAAATCAAATAAGAGAACGAAAAAGATCAGGTATTTTGCTTCCACCTGGATATAAATTTAGTTCTTTCTAGTTCTTTCTCTGGATGCACGTTTTTCTCTCCATCATGCGTCTTTTGGGATTGACTTATATCCCTGCATTGTTGAGAAGAGTCCAGTCTTTCAAAGTTGGTCATCACACATATGTTGTGTCTGTAATTGTGTACACATTCCTCCTGGTTCTACTCATCTCACTCAGCATCAGTTCTTTTAAGCCTCTCCAGGTAAATATGAAGACCGCCTGCTCCCCGTTTCTTATAGCGCAATAATATTCCATAACATGCATATACCACAACTTGTTCAGCCATTCCCCAATTGATGGACACCCCCTTAATTTCCAATTCTTTGCCACAACAAAAAGAGCTGCTATAAAAATTTTTGTACATATGGGTCTTTCTCCCATTTCTATGATCTCTTTGGGATATAACCCTAGGAGTGGTATTGCTGGATCAAAGGGTATGAAAGTATTTATAGCCCTTTGGGCATAGTTCCAGATTGCTTTCCAGAAAGGCTGGATCAGTTCACAACTCCACCAACAATGCATTAGTGTTCCCGGTTGCCCACATCCTCTCCAGCATTTGTCATTTTCCTGTTTTGTCATCTTAGCCAATCTAACTGGTGAGATGTGGTACCTCAGAGTTGTTTTGATTTGCATTTCTCTATTCAATAGTGAATTAGAGCATTTCTTCATGAGTGCATTATATTCTTAAAGCAAGAATTGAATTAAAAAAGGAGTTTTCTTTTTGTGGATGCTTCTCCTGAGTTAATCAATTAACTTGACCCTTCTTAAAATTCCACTTAGTCTAGATTTTGCCTAAGCTTCCTATCTAGTTATGTTTTCAGGGACGTGAAATCATTGAAAAATTTAAAAAAGACTGCTGCCTTGTGAATTATTTTTATTGGCATGTTTTCATCTAGATTGTTTTCAGAAACATAGCATAAAACATTTTAGAATGTTACTATTCCAACAGAGCACCAATCTTTCTAGAGTTGGCCTTATCTTCCCCCATAAGATGATTTTATAGAGGTAAAAGGTATAATTCTCAGGCAAATTTGCCAAGTTTCACTAACTGAAAGACCCAGAGCATAAATATTGATAACCAAGGTTCACTGAAATGAGTGTGGACAAACATGTCTTTGGATGCCCATGATAGGTGACTTCTTTAATGGTAGAGGAGAATAATTCCCAGAAGCATCGGTTTAGAAAGGTACAGTGTTATAGGATAAGACTTCAGACATCATTCAGGAAGGGAGGACTTTCATCAAAGCTAGCATCATCAACCATAAATAAACCTCAGATAAACTTGGTTAGCAGCTTTATTTCTTCACCATTATTAGCCTGTCTCCATATATTTATGCTTCTGACCTATAACTTTTTCAAATTTAGCAAACAATTTCATCATTCTGATTTTGGGCACCTCTCTTAAGAATGTCAAAGTAAATAGCAGCAGGGAAGTTCTTTCTATTTCAAATGTCCCATTTGTCAGTATTTTTGATAAAAAACACAACAAATGACAAGAAACAAAAAGACAAAATCTATGGTCTTTGGAAAAAACAAACTTGTGATTATGTTAGGCTATTCTACATAGATGCCCATATTGAATCCCTTCCACTAGTATTTAATATTTTTTCATTTATTCCAACTCTTCTGAGGTGTATAATTCATTCATGTGGGTACTGGTCACTAAGTCAACCAGGACAGGGTAGAGGTTGGATAGTTGCATACATGGGCAGAAGGACTAAGAAGGAATCTGTGGTTGTGGTTCCCACTGACCCCAAACTGGGAGGCATTTCCTGGAAGCCAAATTTCAGTTTAACCCCAGGATCTTAAAAAAGGTAAGAAAGTAAATGTCAGCTTAATGCCACTGGAAAAGTTATTCATAGTGGATCAGAGCAAGAAATAATGATAATCATCAACATTTTCTTAACAAATATTTAAAAGAATTATACTTTTACTAGTTATTTTAAAAGCTCAATTATATTTTTTTCTATGGGAAAACTACATTTTCAACAAGTAAATATAAATAAAAGTAGCACAAATATAAATAGGTTCATTTTCTCTTTATTTGCTGACCTCATTTTGGGGCACACAAAACTCTCATTGACATCAAATTGCCAACATGGCTTTTACCAAGTTGGGATATGGACAAAAGAAAGCTGACCCAGGACCTAACCATGATCACCAGGTTCCTTCTTTACTCTTCTAGTCCAAATGGTAGCTACTTGTTTTTCACATGGATATAAAATCTTCCCCCACCTCTAGTTTGGATACAGTGGAATGAGTTGGGGTTGAGAACCAGCATCATGTGGTTTTGGTCACCCATAGAAAAACTCCAGATAAGTTCAGGGGAAGGGAGTAAAAATAGGAAAAGTTCTTCAGAAGACTGAAGTCTTTCTTTCATGAAAAAGCAATATCATTCAGTTTATAATCATTATGATAAAAAGGTACTATTTGGAAGTCATTTATTAAGTGCCAGCTGCATACAAGCACAGTGCTGGGTGTAGGAGAGACCAATGAAAACAAAGCAAAAAAGCCCCTGCCCTCAAGGGCTTACATTCTTCAAACATACTAATGTGAGACACCTAGTCATTTCACTAATATGATGAGGGTTATCATAACAATATTTCAAAAAATGTGATTTTATCCGTGTGAGCATTTCCCTGGAGATTTAAATCACAGCTGTAAGATATTTTTTAAGTCATTTTATATGTTGCTTCTGAAAGAAAACAAAGCAAAATCAAACCAAACCCATCCTTGACCCCCCCAAGGACTAACATTCTATGGATGCCTCTCCCTGAATTCAGTTTGTCCTTTTACAGACACAACTTGGTGGGGTCTGCCAGAGCCTACTAGCATAGCTTAGAGGACCCATATTAAGGCATTGGAATAAGATTACAGTGAACAATGAAGAGTATTTGATAGGAGCAATAGGTCTTCCACCTCCAAAACCTTACCTTGCACTTTGGGGAGAATGTATTTTGTATATATTTATATATGTGCATATTGCCTCTCCTGACAATGTTAGCTCTTTCAGGGCTAGATCTATTTCATATTTGTCTTAGCATTTTCAATACCCAGTACAGTGCTTGCACATAGTAGATGCCTAATAAATCCTTGTTGCTTGATTGGTGAGATTCCACAGCAATGTGTTGCAAATTGTTCTGGGCTTGGGCTGCCTTATGCTATGGGACTTTAAGTTAATACTGGAACAAAATGAGATACTTGCAGGTTTTTCAATCATTAGTAGAAAAAGATCTACTTAGCCATGACAGAAGAAGGATATTTGACAAGGATAGGCATTGAGGACACCATGAGTTGATTCTACTGGGAGATGTCCCCTTGGCTGAGAAGCCTAAGCAATTGTAATGTAATGCCAAAAGAAGGCAACTTCCCAGGTTCAAAATACCAGCATAGGTGCTCTCTATTTTATTCAGTGACAAACCAAGAACAGAGAAGATCAAAACATGACATCATTCAAAATATAGCATTTACTAAGTGTGATTAAATAATCTCCAAGGACTACCCCACCCCAGGATCTTCCAATCATTCAATCAATTACAAAGTCCCTGTTCTAAATACTTCTCCACCCCTAAGCTATACCTTAATTAAGTCCACCACAAAGCCCCTCTTCTCAAATGGAGATTAGTTTCCAAACATAAGGTCAAAAGTTCCCCACCCCTGGATCACAATTGAATCTACCCCAGAGTTACATCAAGTTTAAACACAGCACTTAATACCCAAATGGAGCTCTTTTCTTCATCTTGACAGGAGGCAAGTTCTCAGCAATCTTAGTTCCTGGGGAGACAAGGCTTAGCAAGGCCATAAGATACATTGCCAGTCCCTTCATGAATTCATCCTCTGTCTGTAGAACAGTCCTAGAACCCCTGAACACATTAGCAAAGCCCTCTCCCAGGATTTCTGTAAACATACAATAAGAAAATCCTTCTTCAGGGCTTCTGAACCAACAGAAAGGCTCCCAGACCCCTGCAACAACAGCACTGTCCTTCACCAGTGTCTCCAGACCCCTGCAACAACAGTACTGTCCCTCACCAGTGGACAGTATTCACTCTCTGTCTGCAGGACAGTCTCAGGGCTTCTTAACCAAATGCCAGGTTCCAGGACTTCTTCAACAAAAGGACTGTCTTTCACCAGTGGACAAATCTGGCAAAACAACATCAAAACAGACAGACAAAGTACCAGCAAAACAGCCATGTCTCCTCAGTCCTTGGCAGCTCAGGGGGCAGGTCTCAAAAGTCCAGGGCAATTCAAAGTGGCCACCAGCAATTCTCTTAGTCTCTCTCTCTCCACGAGGTGCTGCTTCCAAAAAGATCTTCCGCCTCTCTCTAGTGTCTCTCCAAATCTACCTCACCAGCTCCTCCCAGTTCAGGACTTTCTTTTCACATCAACAAGCCCATCCCACAGGTGGGATTAACAAACTCTGGGTTTTAACACAATCAATTTGAAAACCAAGCCAATACAGGGGAATCTTTAATTGCCATTACTATCACAGCAATCAGACAGAGAGATCCTCCTGGTAGCTCAGATGACCTGGAAATGATGTCACACCAAGAGTCAAGGATGACCCTTTAAAGGGAATAGACCAACAAAGAGAGGGGTTAGAATATTACTTCTCTCCCTTAGAGGGACAGTCCTTAGGGTCTTCTCAAGGACTTTCTATCACTTAAGTGACTTTAGAGCATTTACTAGTCAACTCTGATCTTCAGTATTCAAGTACCTTTTCATCAGCATTAAAGGAAGAAAAGAAAAACCAGACAGAAGTGTAGCAGAAACAAAGCCAAACCAACAATTTTATGGGAGAGAGATGGAATCAGAGAGAGTCCTAGGAAAGACTGAGTCCTGGTCTAAATGATTAGGTTGTGTGGTGGGTGGTGCCAAATCTTTGCAGTTTACTGTGAGTCTCCCAGTGTGAGAAGGTGACCATAGGCAGCATAAATAAGACCAGGTCTACAACAAAAATGAAGACACTTCCCCTGAGGTGCTAATCCCCATAGTGCTCTCCCAGGGCCATCTGGGAATCCCCCAATGGGGGAGGGTATTTTGGGGCCTTTGTGGAATGACCAGTATCTGAGTGACATCCTTCTTTCTCTTGTGGGGGCTGGTTAGATACTTTCACTTCCCCCTTATTGTCTTAAAGCAAAACCCTACCCAACAATACCACCCCTTGGTCCTCAAAGACTCCCTAAGGAAGGGTTGTAAGATGATTGTGGACCATTGCCCTGGTAGCAGAGTGCCTGGTCCACAGAAGATGCTTAATAAATGTTTATTGTCTGACCAGCCACTGCCTGATGCCTCGGGTCCATCTCTCTGTCTGCTGTGCCCCCACCCACCCACCCAACCACCAGGGTCAGTTGTTGTCCCCCTTACTAGGGCCTGAGTTCTTCTGCCACATACTGGCATTGCTTTAGGCCTGATTCCACCCCACTGTGGGAGCCTTGACTCTGCCCTCCTACACTGGGGGCAGGAGACAAAGCAACAAAGCCATAGAACCCTCTAGGCCAGGACATGAGATCTATTTGCTGGGTATATGCAGTAGCATATTTCTGCAGGGACTGGAGAAATGTGTCTGAGATATGAACTCCACCCTCTGCTGGGGCCCCTTACAAGAAGTTCGGAGGAGAGAATCACAGTTTATAATTCACAGTTCAGGAGTGAGTGTGGAAACTTTTTAAACAGATGCAGCACCCCTGCCTGTTCTTGGCTAATTAAATGGGGGTGCACACCCTCAGTTCCAAAAATGTTTCTGGTCTCCTGGAGAGAATTCAATATTGTCCTTTCAAGTGCGCCTCCCTTATGGCTTACAGCAAAGAATCACAGCCAAATCTAGGTGGCAAAATTGCTTTTGGCTTCTGAAATCCCAAATTAAAATATGAGCAAACAAAACAAGGAGTTTCTTTAGGCTAGCTCCTAGACAATCCTTAAATTTTAGTGATCTGCCTTGGTTTGAACTCTCTCATTTTGGGGGTTTTCTTATACTGTCCCTATATTGTATATGGGACCAATTATTAACTGAAGACTGAAGACTCAGTAGTGTTGCCATTTCCAAATGGCCTCATAAAAACAAACATTTCTGTCCCCATCCACAAACAAATATAACTCCCTTAAAATGAGAGATCTCTTCTTTCAGTTAGTCTCTCCTGGGGATATTAGGTAATGATGATTATTAGTAATGCAAAGGGCCAACAGAAGGCTGACCACAATTAGCTCTGAATTTGTCCTTTTTCTCATGAAGGAATAATCTGTTTCACCCCACCCCCCAAAGCAATCATTCTAAGCTGTTTTGAAAGTAAACTGAGTCCTGAAGTGATCCCTTTGGAGGCTTAAATTAGCATGATGGAAGACCCAACATATCTAGAAGGCCCCAGAGACAGTTGTTTGTTTGTTTGTTTTCACCACAATTATCTTTAAAATTCCATTCTTTTTGTTTTTCTTTTACAAGGAAACATTTACTTCAAAAGGTATAATCCCAAGTATACAAACTTATTCTGTAACACATGAGAGGCACAAGCCTCCTCCCATCTTGTACCACCTCAGTCTCTGGGGAGGGGAAGGGGATTAGGTTCACAGTTTAGCTCAGGTCCCGTAGGGCACGTCCCAATTCCAAATCCAGCACCCCCTCCCCTGTCGTCTCAGACAAAACAGGGCATCTTCAAACCAGCCTCTTTTTGCTTCATGGCCTCAGTCAGTGTGTACTCTAAACTTCCCAGTAATGAGGGGAAGGGGAGCACCTCAGAGTAACAATCCTGTCTCCAGTTGTGCCACTCAAAGCCAGAAGACCAATCCAGCCTCACCTTCCTTTCTACTGCCCTTTCTCCACTTCAGGATCCTGTGAGACTGCCCCAAATGTTCTGAGGCCAGGGCACTGGTATTATGAGTTTGATATTGGAATAAAGTGTGATGCTTACAGATTTTTCAATAGTTAACAGAAAGAGATGAACTTAGTCACAACAGGGAAAGGATATGCAATAAAGATAAACAAGTCATGCACATAGCCCAAGCCTGGAGTCCCCTGAGATAAGCAAACCTCCAGGGATTATTTCAATACCTTTTCCTGAAACATTAGCCTAACTTTTATAAAAGGAGGGGTTAGGGTAATGCTCCTGCCTGACTTTTGGCCTTTTTTTTTTTTTTAAAGCTTTCAGGTTTCTGTTAAATAGTTATTCATAAATGATAGTTACAGAATTGTCTCAGTTCCAGACATCATTTGTCACTCTGCTTATCATATATTGTTTGCAGTGGCTTGATTCTAGAAAAAAAATTTTTGATTATGTTCTTTTGGACCATAAGTGACATAATCATGTACTTTATATATAGTTTCCTCTTCAAGTCTCTATACCAATGAAATCACAGATGTGGAATATATGTGTATTACATATACTCATACACATATATACACACATAATCACATATATGCATATACAATGTGTACATATTGTAATATTGCCTATATAGTGTATATATGTGTATTATATACACACACACTCTATATATGACTTCCTACTGTTCTAGAACACTTTAAAATTTTGGTATTCACCAATAAATCTGCACATGAGCACATGGGTTTGAACTATAGCTCACAAATAACTGGACCATTGACAGATCATTTGAAATATTTTGACAATTGCACTGGATGCTTGAATTAGCTACAGTTAAGTGGTGCTTTTGATTATTAAAGTGTCAAAATGTTTGATTTAGTCAAAACTTACACATAAGACACAACCCAACATCCCCTAATTTGTTTCTCTAATTCCGTGATAGAGAAGGGTAGTCATAAAATTAGAGGGCTGTTTTCTGAATAGCAAAGCAAAGGAAAGGCAAAGAATGCTTCTGGCAATTTTGTCATCTGGAAGGACTTTTGTATAGTGGCTTGGTTGGTAATGCAAAGGAGTGAGGATAAAGCCTGTACAATTAAAAGGATTTGTTTTTAGATCTTGAACTTGTCAGAGTAGAGCAAAGTGCCTTTGTCTAACAGGGGAAGACTTTTGACAGCCCATGAAGGAGGAATACAGAAGTGATCTTATTTCTGTCTAGAGCAGTATTTAGTCAATTGTGTTCTAAGGAAGCCTGATTACGTTAATCAAAAGAGTTCTGTTAGATATATTTTCCATCTGTACTATCAAATATTAAATTATACATGATATGTATATAAAACATAAGATATTATGCATATTGTAATTTCAATAATGAATAAAAGCCTCTGACAGTGACTGCATTTGATTACTACTATTTTAAAAAATTAATTTCAGACTTAAATATTAAAACAATGCAAAAAAGGAAAAAGAAACATATTTTACACTTAAATACAAAATAAGAAAAGAAAAAAAAGAATTGCCATATGCACAGCAGAACATGAGAGGATTTAAAATATAAACAATAAATTTCCATTTCAAGAGAGCCTATATAATAAATGCTACACATTGTGTTCAGAGGTGTCCATCTTTTCTTTGCTTCCCTGTAGGTTTTCTTTTGTTCTCTGCAGGGTACTTTTTACTTTGCTCTCCCCTCCATCCCCTACCAATAAGGCTACAATTAAGCATGGATATATGCATATATACAGACACACACTTACATATATACACACATATACACATACATACATAGACTTACATACACAGATATCTATAATTAGACACATATACATCTATGTAAGACTATACTATGTTTGTTAGTGACTAAATTTGATGGATACACCATTATGCCCTAGTAGTACTTATCCCTACCTGCCATGAAAATGGAATTATTCTTCATTATCTGTTGTCTGGATCCATCACCACTTTTCAAATTACTTAAAATATTGGTATGTGGAGGCACAGTCAAGATGGAAGCTTAGGGGCAGCCACCCTGCTAAATACCCCCAACATTCCCCTCCAAACAACTTTAAAATAATAACTCAAATCAAATTTTGGAGTGGCAAGGCCAACAAAAACTTGGGATGAGATATTTTTTCTGGTCTAAGAGAAGTCTGTAACACAAGAGTGGCAGTCTAATGGAACTCTGTCCAAAATTTACAAAGCCACAGTTGCTTTAACAGCAGCAGCTGCTTCTGGAGCTCTCAGCTTAGAGATGGTGAAGAGGTTGGACAAATGTTCAGAAAGAGATTATAGGAGGACCCTTTGCTGGCACTGGGTACAACTGGCATTGATCAGCAATTCAATTGCCCATATGAAGTTCTGGGTCACAGTTACAGGGTGGTGAGGAGTGCTCCGGGGGTCAGTCACAAGGACCTGGGGCTCTGGTCACAGTACCAAAGAAGAAAGCTGCACTAGAGTGTGCCCTTTACAGGTAAAGACCAGAGTGCATACTAGGAGAGCCATGATCATAGCTCTCCCAGCATTGCATCACCTTGGAAGCATCAAAACTTGCAGACCATCCCAGAAATAGCTCTGAGAGTAGCAGCATGAAAAAGTGTAAAGCTTGGAACAAAGTCTCCCCACCCACAGGTAAGCAGAGCCCAACTTTAATCTGAAATTCAAAGTAAAAAAATAGGCTGGAAAAATGAACAAACAACAGCAACAACAAAAAGAATTTGATCATAAAATACTCATTTCTCAGTTCTTGTTCCTGGCAGTTCCAACTGGCTCTCAGAAGTTCTTGGAAGTTCTGGCTGGCCCTCAGAAGTTCTCAGCAGCTCTCAGAAATTCTGCCACCACAAGTTCTGTTCTTAAAATCCTCTTTCTTCTCATTTCTCAGTTCTTCTCAGTTCAGTTCTCTGTTCTCTTCTCAATTCTTAGCTCCTCAGCCTCCACACTGCTTGCTCCCAGAAATTCTGGCACTCTAGCTTGGGCTTTTCTTTATATAAGGTATTAGCTCCTTGCTGTTCCAGGCCCTTCCTATTACATCAGCAAGTCCATCCCACTGTGGGATTCAGAAGTTCTGGGTCTTAATACTTGACACAATCATGAACTTGCAACAAGGTGCTAAATACCTGTTTGATTGAAAATACAAGGGGCAGGGAAGATCTTCAAATTCCCATTACCATTACATACAGTGTTAGGGAAGACCAAGACATAAAACTCAGAAGATGACAATAATATGAAAATAGCTGCAAACAAAGCCTCAAAGAAAAATGTTACTTGGACTTAAGCCTGACAAGAATTCCTAGAAGAGTTAAAGAAACAGATGAGTGGTAAAAGAATAATTGAGAAAAGAAATGAGGGGTATGCAAGAAAACTATGAAAGAAAATTAAAAATTTGGTAAAATAGGCACAAAAATATTGGAAAAATATAAACAGTGCAAATTGAAATATATTTTTTCTCATTTTATTTTTCTTGCTTTTTTTGAAATATGGCTAATATGGAAACATTTTTTTTGCATTATTTCAATGTAGAATTGATATTATATTATTTACTTTCTCATTTTTCAGGAGAGGGTGTAGAAGGGAGGGAGAGAAATTGGAACTCAAAATTTAAAAAGAAAAGAATGTTAAAAATAAATAAATAATAAATTTTAAAATATTGGCATACTCCAACCATGAGTAGTAGATATCTCTCCAATTATTAAAGTTCCTATTTGTTTTGATTTAAAAAAGTATTTTATAATTGTATTTATATAAATCTTATGTTTCTTAGGCTAATTATCAGTTATTTTATGCATTTTGAAGTTATTTTGAATTGATTTTTTTCTTATTTCTTCTGGGTTTTATTTGTACAATATAGGATGCTGATTTTTTGTATACTGCTATTTTATTAAAACTATTACTAAATTAATTAATGGAAAAGGATTTATTGAGTGCTTACTCTGCACTAAGCACTATGCTAAGTGCTAGGCATACATATAGAAAAGCTATATGGTTCCTGCTCTCAGGAACTCATGTTCTTATTGATGGAAACAACACATTTAGGAGGGCTTAGCTGTAGTTATAGAAAAGTTTAATAGTCCTTTGGGTGCAGTTTCAGGATGGATGACAATGCCTGAAGACATGGCAGGCATAGCAAGATGGTAAGATTTAGTGGACCTTTTTCTTAATGGTAAGACTGTAGTTGGTATTCATTCACTTTGCATTCATCAAAGCCATATGAGCAGCTGTGTCCATTTCCTAGTTAAGGAGGTAGCAGAGGAAAGGAGGGAATAGAAAAAGAGAAAGAAAGAAATTATTCCTTTGGACCTAGTCTGCACCACTGGGCCTTCTGGAGCTTAGTGGGATCTGATGCTTAAAGCATAAAGTAATTATTTTGTTTTTTTCCTCTTGACATTATACATTTTCATTATTGCCTTATTTGAAGTCATAATAGAACTCTTGCTTTCACCTGAAGCATAACAGACTTTGTTCCATATGCTTACTTTCATTCTTTATGTTTAAATGTACTGCTTTTATGTAGTAAATTGTTAGTTTTTTAAAAAAAATTAACAATGATATACTGATAAAACAAAAAAAATCAAAGAACAGATAAAGTTGTGAAATAGCTAATGACTTGAGTTGAAGTGGTTTGCTAAGGATGATTATTTTGTCAAAATTTATGAAATAATTTTGGACTTACTCATTCTATGTTCATTCCCCATATAAATCTGACACATTAAAGAACTGCACTAGGTAGAAATAAGATAGTAGGCTTTCTAGGGACCCACAAAATGGCAGAAATCCAGCTAAGTGTGATCAAAAAGAAAATGGTATGCAAATGATGAGGAACAAGAATTATGCATCCATCCAGATAATCAAAAGGAAAAAAATAGAGTTGATGCATAGAAATTAAAGGGTACAATACTGCCATAAAGGAAATAAAAAGTGAGATAATAAGGAAATCAGAGGAGTAGTCAGAAAATGGAGCAGAGAGAGTCACAACGCAGCACAGTTACCATTTATGAGGAAGAAATATTCTGTACAAGGGGAGTATTGTCACTGGCTATGGGTGGAGAGCCTCAAATAAGCCAGGTATTTGTAGAAGCTTTGCCAATGGAAAAAAATACTGCATATTGCATCAGCATGAGTATAAATTAGACATTAGGGCATAGTTATATACAATACTCTAAAGGGGCAAAAATCTTCTCCTTAAATTTTACCCTGAATTATTAATCAGTTGAAATGCAAGATGTATAAGATGTATATATAAATGAGCCTACTTCGTGTTCTGTATTTTTTTTAAAAAAAGAAAGACATTTATTTATTAATTTATTTTGTTTTTTGGAGAGAGAATGTAGGGCAATTGGGGTTAAGTGACTTGCCCAAGGTCACACGGCTAGTTTTTGTGTTAAATGTCTGAGGCCAGATTTGAACTCATGTCCTCCTGACTCCAGGGCTAGTGCTCTATTCACTGTGCCACCTAGCCACCCCAATGTCCTGTATTTTTGTACCAGTAACAGACATCAACACTTCAGATTCATGATTTCATCAATGTGGGTATTTCTTCCAACTATGCCAGTGGCAACCCTCCTTGACTTCTCATATTGTTCAACTCTTGCCCATTGTGCTCCATAAATCTTTAGAAGCTCCACTTTCTTCTAGTCCAAGGATCTTAGCTAGCAGGCTAAGTGGTGGGCTACATTTGGCCCAATGACCATTGTTCACCAACATCTGTTCTAGTCCACAGAGGTCACTGCAGCACTCAGGCAGTCTCTATTTTTCCTTGCTATAATTGCATGATTAGTCAAGTTGCTTTTCCCAACATGTTTCCCGGATTCTATATTTCATCATTGGTAATAGGCTGCAACCTACTTATGCTCACCATGCATGACTTTTGAATCATCCACTCTTTTGAATTTCACCAATAGAAAGCCAATCATTAGGTGATGAATTATTTGGCCATCATAATCCATGAAGGAAAGTAGGCTTGTTTTTTTTTTTTAAGCAATTGGGGTTAAGTAACTTGCTGAAGGTTACACGGCCAGTTATTTCTGGGTGTGGTGCTGAGTATCTGAGCCCGGATTTTGATCCATGTCATCCCGACACTGGAGCCGGTTCTCTTACTCGCTGAGCCACCTGGCTGCCCCTAAGCAATTGGGGTTAAGTAACTTGCTCAAGGTTACACGGCCAGGTGTTTCTGGGTGGGTGCTAAGTGTCTGAGCCCGGGATTCGATCTCCAGGTCTTCTCAACACTGGAGCGGGTGCTCTTATTCACTGTGCTACCTGGCCGCCCCGAAAGTAGGCTTTTTGATAGGTTTAAATCCCAAACTGATTGAGTTACAATAAATAATGAAAGCAAATCACTTACTCAGTATGATGTTAGTTTGCTTACCTAAAACCCATGCATCCCATGGACTTCTCTTTAAAACTTTGGAATCTAAATATGGGTGAACTAACAAAAAATTTTCTAGTTTATATTTAAAAAATACACATCAAAGTTTTGTCTGTTCCAGGATTCACAATATCTCAATAAAGCAAGAGCTCAAAGTACTATAAAAAACACACAACCCCTGAGGACTAGTAAGTACAATGTGATGTCATGCCATAAGAAGCAGTTTCCACTTAAAAGCAGATTTGCTTATGTAAGTATTTATCGAATTGGCAAAAGATTTTTAAAGAGGATGGTGTTGAACTTCACAAGGGCTAAAGTTCATTCTGGAGACAACACTGACTTTGTAGGTGTAATGTCACAAAATAACTGCCTACCAGTGAGAGTATTCTCTATACTGTGCTATTCTGTTCTAATGAAAAATGGGTCATGGTAAATTTAGATATGTGCTTCTGAAGACTAACTGAGGTTATAACTGTAAAATATCTAGTCTGAGCATGAGGTGACAGCCTCCACCGAGATCAGAACATCCCAGGGCACAACACCAAATGTTCCAGCCAGCATCATTGATAAAGAATTTTAATGCTGGCTAAATGCTTCCCCTATATTATATTATTTGAGTATCTTAAAAACCTTTGGAGGGTGGTACTCTCTGTGTTAATATCCCTGTTGTCTGATTCTGAAGCTAATGTTCAGAGTAGTTCAGTGACTTGCTTGAGGTCACAGAGGTAGTAAGTGTAGAAAGAAAGGGGCAAGGGGATAGGCATTTATATAGTGCCTACTGTGTGCGAGTCACTGTGCTAAGGGCTTCTTTTACAAATATTATCTCATTAGATCGTCACAACATCCCTGCAAAGTGGGTGCTATTATGTCCATTTACAATTGAGGAGACTGAAGCCAGAGGTTAAGTGACTTGCCCAAAGTCATGCAGCTAGTAAGTGTTTGAGGTCAGATTTGAACCCAGGTCTTCCTGACTCCAAGTTCAACACTTTCTCTCTCTAGTTTTCTCAGCACTTAGGTTATAGGACAGTTCCAGCATCAGATCACTACATGTCTTTCTGTGGAGGAGTTTAGCTAACTTCACTCATGCTCCAGGGCCTCTCCCAAGACTTCACACTAAGTTGAATCCTAGACTCCTAGAGCCAGGAGAGTTATTTTGGTTGGGTTTTTTTTTGGCTCATTCCCTGACCTTTGCTCCCCAGGAAAATCTCTAAATATATCTGTGGCATAGATAATGGCTAGGTTTTCCCCAGACAGTATAATAGGGTCCCCAGTTCCTGTTTAGATATTACATGAACACGTGGGCATCAGGCAGGAGACAACCTTTACTTCACTGACACAGAAAATGCCCAAGATGTGAAGGATTCACAGCAACCCATGAATGGAGAAAGAAACAGAAAATGCTCAACTACTCCATTAGGTTCCACCCTGTGGATTTCCTTCATGCCCTTCCCCTCCCCAGCCAAGTAAATATCCTTTAGGGGCTACTGGAGAAGTGCTCCCCTTTACATTAGACCATCAGTGTTTAAGCAACTTGCATTAGTAGTGGAGAGGGGTCAAGGTCTAGATTTGTTCTATTCTACCCTAAGAATCTACCCAAGCCCTCTAGTCATAGGGCCAATGGAAGGAATTCTCTTTCTTCCCAGAAGCATACTATCATGGAAATCTCTTCCAGAAGGTCAGCACCCAAATTCTCAAACTTAGGAGCTCTCAAATTTGGGATTACTCCACCAAGGCTGGGCAAGCGCACCCTCCAATTACATGAAGGTGCATGCCTATCTCTGTCAAGTGCTTATTGCTGTTAAGTAGCTTCTATTGTGTCTGACTCTTTGTGACCCCATTTGGGGTTTTCTTGGCAAAGATGCTGGAGAGGTATGCCACTTCATTCTCTAGCTCATTTTGCAGATGAGGAAACCGAGGCAAACAGGGTTAAGTGACTTGCCTAGGGTCACACAGCTAGTGTCTGAGGCCAGATTTGAACTCAGGAAGATGCATCTTATTGATTGAAGGACTATCCACCATACCACCTAGCTGCTTATGCAGGAACTTATTAATATCTTGAATGCTTGAGCAAGAAAAGTCCATTCTCAGGAAATCCAGTCTCTGCCCTATGCTCAGGAAAGGAAATAGAAAGGCAGAATTGATACTTTGGTGGGGTCCAGTCTAGAAGTCCAAGAAAGAGAGAGAGAACAAAGTTTAAACAATATATTTTTGTGAACCACAGACCATAGGTGAGGGTTACTTTACTCAACTAGAGTTCTTTTAACTCTAAGTTGCTAATTGTCGTGGGAACCCCAGTTGCTTCCAGACAGGTATCTAGGACCTGAAATTGCATAATATTGACTGGAGAACTCAGATACTGAGAGGTTCATCAGGAGTAGGCTAGCAGCTTCATCCTGAAATATTTTGCCATGGCAATCCATGCAATTCAAAAGACAAAGAGTCCAACATTCCTCATTTTCACCCTCCTGCTTCTTTGGTGACCATGGTAGAGTAGAAAAGAGGACAGAAGTTGCTAAGAAGAAAATTTCAGAGTTTACAGAAAAAGATTATCTAAAGTGTTGTTATTGACTTCAGTGCTGATATTCTAAACATTATACTCTTGTTCAAATACTATTGAATGGGATCACTACTGGAGGAGGAGAATTATATTAACCTTAGCATTCTTGTTCTAAATGAGGCCAAGAGACAAAAGGAAATTGCAGCTAAATGGAAGAATGGCTTCTAATTTTTCCATGGAGATGCAAATAAAAGAGTTCATTCAGTTGGCTTTCTGCACATCTAAAAGAAATAAGAAGCATAATTTCAAGGGACATTTGTTCATCTAATAATGCAGTTCTCATAATAAGTATTTGCTGAAAGATCACAATGAAGATATTTTGTACTTATGTGACATCTTCTTTTGCAGAGAAACGGGGGGGGGGTTAGAATCATTCTAAGAAGAATTTAGAATACTCTGCAAATTAAATCAACATCTACTTTAACACTTGGTGACTTTATTCCAGAGGCAGGCACAGGGAATGATGGTGAAACATATGTTGGAAAGCAGGTTTAAGGAATAAGAAACAAGAGAAGCTAAAGATTTAGCATCTATACAGAAGTACCTACCGTTGTGAACACTTTTTTTAAGAAGAAAATAAAGGCTTTCTCCTCCCCCCCCCAAAGTAACATTTTCCCTTCTAATTTTAGCTGCATTGGTTTTGCTATTTTATATGAATTAGTTTTATATTAATACACATTTTTTAATTTTTATGTTCTGTTATCCTCTTTCTCTGTTACCTCATCATGGATTTGCCTCCTATCCATGGATCACAGAGGGAGACAGAGAGAGAGAAGAGAGACAGACAGAGAGAGACAGACAGAAACACACATACATACAGAGAGAGAGAGAGAGAGAGAGAGAGAGAGAGAGAGAGAGAGAGAGAGAGAGAGAGAGAGAGAGAGAGAGAGAGAAGAGCTTATTCTGCAGCCAGAATCCAGAATCCATCAGCTCTTGGTAATTGATAGCATTTTATCATTGGTCCTCTGGAATCATGAATAGTCATTATACTGATCACTGTTCTTGCAGCTTTCAAAATTCTGTTGTTCCAATGTTATTATTATTGTATAAAATGTTCTCTTGGTTCTGCCCACTTTATTCTTCTTTTATAAAATTCCTTGAAATTGTTCATTTTCATAATATTGATATCATAGTTCAAATTGTATTTTTGGTTCTGCTTATTTCAAAACTGCATCATTTTGTATACATCCTTCCATGTCTTTCTGAGAGAATCTACTTCCTTATTTATTACTACACAATAGTTTTCCATCACATTCATGTACCACAACTTATTCAGCCATTCTTCAAATGATTGACATGCTCTTGGTTTCCAGTGTTTTTCCACTAGGAAAAAGAGATACTAGAATTTTTTTTTTTGCACATAGAGGACCTTTTCCTCTTTCTTTGATCTCTTTGGGTAGAGATCTAGGAATGGTATAGCTGGGTCAAAAAGCACAGACTATTTAATGACTTTTTGTGCATAATTCCAAAGTGATTTCTGTTTTATATGCATTTAACAAATTATACTTTTATGGGTTTTTTTTTGCCTTTTTTGGAGGGCAATTGGGGTTAAGTAACTTGCTCAAGGTTACACAGCTAGGTTTGTGTGTGTGTGTGTGTGTGTGTGTGTGTGTGTGTGTGTTAAGTGTCTGAGACTGGAACTGAACTCGGGTCCTCCTGACTCCCGGGCCAGCGCTTTACTCATTGCGACACGTAGCTGCCCCTCTTTTATGGTTTTCAATAAGCAAAAATTTGCTTTATTCTTTTCACCTTCCAAACCTCCCTTTCCCAAACAAAAACCCTATTGCAAACACATATTGTCAAACAAAACAAATTTTTGCATTGGCCCTATCATACATACGTGTATGTATATGCATTCTGTACTCTGAATCCTTCACTTCTGGATCAGGAGATGAATAGTATATTTCCTTTTACTTCTCTGGAATTGTGGTTGGCTATTATGATGACAAGTTGCTAATTTTTCAAAGATGTTTATCTTTACCATATCATTGTTACTTTATAAATTGTTCTATTCATTTCACTCTGCATCTGTCTCCCAAGTTTTTTCTGAAACCATATTCTTCATATTTCTTATAGCAAAATAGTGTTCCATCACATTTATTTACCATAACTTGTCCATCTACTCCCCAACTGATAGGCAATCCTTCAGATTCAGAGTCTGAGTCAATAAACAATAAAAATTTATTAAATGTCTTTTAAGTGCCAGGTGCTGTGCTACATACTGGGGATACAAGGAAAGAAACAGTTCCTGCCCTCCAAAAGCTCACAATCTAATGGAAGAGAACATGAAAAATAAGCTAAAAAGTGGAGAGGAGAAGAGGGATATCATGAAATCCAGGCTATCAGCCAGGTGGAAAATGATGAGATGAATGCCTAGGGTGCCCTCCTTAAATGATGGAAGAACAGGGAGGAGCTCTCCAATGTCCAACCTCTCCCCTCTCCAATTAGAGAGAAGGAGGGATCCCAGAGCCAGGGAGTGCTGAGGGGATGTGAGTTTCAGAGTTGATTTGTTTTGAAGAAAGACAAGTTTCTAGAGATCATGAAATCCAGGAGATTATGGTGGGGAATGATGAGGTGAATTCTTTGAGTGGAACTGTCCTGCAGTGTCAAGCAACTGTGTGATTGGAGAGTGGGGGGTGGGGTTAGGCATGTGAAGGGTGGGATAGTCAGTTTTCTAGGACTTGAGTTCCTCATCTCTCGAATGGGGTAACAATCATGCTTTATGATACCAATTTCACAGGGGTGTTGTAAAGATTAAATGAAATCATTTAGGTAAAAGTATTTTCTAAACTTCAAAGCACTATGGGTGAACTATTCCAAAAGTGTGCATAGAGGTGCCCCATTGTCGCAGGAACGCCAGTGAAGCCACATGATCCCACTGTACCTATAATGACCCAGCTAGCATTTATACCTGATGCTGGAACTCAAGCTTTTTTAATGATCAGTTTTTGTCCTGTTTCTGGCAAGAGGAAAAAAAGTAACTTATAGTTCCCTTTGAAATACAGAAATTTTGAAAATATCCTGTGAGGAAGAAATCTTCTCCATTATGAGCACTATCAGTTTTAATCAAAGGATGCATATTCTGATATGATGGGACGATCCCTTGTCAGAAAGGCAGAAACCTCTAGCTCCATAATTATGAGCCCTGAGCACCTTCTTAATACCAGAACTCTTCCAATCCTCAAATTTATTCCTTGCTCCCATTTTTCCCAAGTTTAATTTTTGGTGAGATTCCAACTGAATAAAATACTGAAAGAAGTAGTAAACTATATTTAAGACTAGCTATATACCACACATAGGTAGTCATTACATTTGGTTACACAGTGCTCTTGCCAAATGTCAGAACTCCTTGGAATCTTGGGGTAACAACCCCAGGAGCTAAGTAAGTGAGAGGGCCAGTGGGGCAGCTGGTACATGGGGATAACAGAATGGTACTAAGTGGCGAATTGGGTAGAATGCTGGGCTTCAAATCAGAAAGACCTGAATTTACATCTGGCCTCAGATACTTACTATATGTATGACCGAGGTCAAGTTCTCTTGCTTGTCAGTCAATACACATTAATTAAGTGACTACTTTGTGCCAGTCATTGTGCTAAGCCTTAGAAATACAAAGAAAGGCAAAAGACAGACCTCAGGAAGCTCACAGTCTAATGGTGGAGACAATATAAAAGAAGAGACTGAAGTATCATGGGGAGGGAAGAAGGAAGGTACTGGGTGCAGAAGATCCTGAGGGGAGAGGAGTTTCATAGGTGATGTAATCTTGCAGGACAGTGAATTCCAGAGGATATGATGAAATGCAGCTAGGAAATTGTGAGGTGGCTTCTCTGGACTCTCTCTTGAAGTAGAGGATCTGGGAGGAGCTCTCCACTGCTCCAGGGGATGAGTTCTCCAATCAGAGTTGGTGTATGAGTCCCCGTGCCAGGGGTGCTAAGGAGATGTGAGTTTCTGGGCTGACATGATCTTGTAGGATGATGAGGTGGTTGGGAGCTTTGCAGTACTCCAGAATGCCCTTTCAGATAAACAGCCTTGGAATTCTCATCTTTACTGTCTCCTCAAGGCTACTATTTCCAGTTAAACCTTTGGACCCTGAGTACTCTGAAGTTATAACAAGATCTTTGATCAAAAGCAACAAAATTCTGAGCTGTTCGGAAATGACCATGATGAAAAAAATTAATAAAGAATTTTTGATTGTGTAAAGCTACATTTTAAAAATTGTTCCTGTCTCCTTAATAGGTCATAAGCTTTTTAAGGTCAAGAGATTTCCAGTTAAGGTGTGATATAAATGTGATGCATTATTCTAGCATAAGTATGAGACCGTTCTTGCACTTTTCTCTACCTGTGATTCTCACCTTCACTCACACACTTGAAGATGGTGGTGGGGAGACTTAGGGAAAGTGACTAAACTGTTACAATTCATTCTCTCATGGTCATAGTGGTACTTCTGATATAGGGAATGCAATCCTAATCCTACAACTGTAGCTGCTGAGCCCTCATTGGTGTGCTTCTCTCTTAATGGAACAGCCAGATGATTAGAATCATGAGAGACAATAATAGTAAAATAAAATTTCACATGTAAACAAGGGACACATTCTCTTGCTGATGCATATAGTGTTCATAGGGAAAAATGGACACAAATTTATGTGTAAAGAGGCATATGCGTAGAAGACACATATGTGCAAGGCATCTTATAACTCTGGACTGTGGGCCTTTATGTCTTTTGTCTCCCTCAGGAACAGTCTTCATAACAATTCTTCCATTGTTCTTCTGGGCCTCTCTGTTCTTTTAGCAAAAGTAAAAACCTCCACCCTGGACCGGTCCAAAGCAGAGGCTTTTCAGCAAGATGAGTCACTTCTATCTCATAGTGATAAATAAACAAATCTCTTAATTTCGGTCCACCTATACCATAACTAGACAATATACATCTGTGCTGCAGTTGTAGTCTTAGAAATCAGGCTTTCCTAGCTATTGCCTTAAAAGTCCTGATTTAAGTTGTATGTAAATTTTATTTATATATATATATACATATACATACATACACCTATATGTAAATATACATACATATATACGGTTACTTTAGGCATGTTTACCCTAAATAAGTGCATTGTCTCTATGGGGCTATTTTTTTTTTTGCTTTTTGGAGGGCAATTGGGGTTAAAGTGACTTGCCCAAGGTCACACGGCTAGTGTGTGTGTGTGTGTGTGTGTGTGTGTGTGTTAAGTGTCTGAGGCCGGATCCGAACCCAGGTCCTCCTGAGTCCAAGGACAGTGCTCTATTCACTGTGCCACTTAGCTGCCCTGGAGTTATTTTTTATAATGTTTCCCTTATAGCTATCCTTGCTTCTAAACTTTTTCTCTCAGCAAAACTATTCATCCCTGAAAGGGACTCCCTCTTACATTATAACCTTCTTTGTCCCAGAATCACATAAACCTGGGGAGCACAACTCTGCCCAGTCTACATAGTGAGATAAAATATTGGTACTAAGCTTCAATTTTCTACAGTGAAGGAGAAAAAGGAAGAAAGATATGTCAATTCCCATATATTCTCTCAGCAGTAGAATAAAAGTTATAGGACCATAGATTTAAAGCTGGGCAGGACCACAAATGCAATCTAGGTCTATGCTTTCATTTTAAAGATGAGGAAACTGAAGCCCAAAGGCTGACTCCAGACTTAAGGACATGCTGCTGTCTGTGTCTCTTATGAAGAAATAAAGAGGAAATATAGCGCATCTTTCGTCTACTGCTGCATCAGTCTCTGCCTAATCCATTCCAGGTTCAACCAAGAACTAGGAAACTCCCTTATCTGGCCCTTATCTGTTGACCTTCTACCTCTCCTTCTGTCTTCTCGTACCAAACCTTACCTTTGTCCACTACTCACTTGTATTATATAACCTTAACTGGGCTTTCCTCCTCCAAGGCAATCCTTCTATTTCTCCCTCCACCCACTCTGCAGAGCAGTCCTTCTTTGCTGCTCCAAGCAAGATACTTCTTTTGTTGGCTCTGGGCATTGTCTTTGGCTGTCCACCATGCCTGGAATGGTCTCCACCCTCACTTCTGTCTCTTGGCTTTCCTGATTTCTTTCCAATTCTAGCTAAAAATCCGCCCTCTTACTTCTGGAGCTGCCCTCTGTTGACTATTTCCAGTTTATCCTGTGTATAGCTTGTTTGTACGTATTTGTTTATGTGTTGTCTCTGCCATTAGCTTGTGGGGTCTTCAAGGGCAGGAACTGTCTTCTGCTTCTCTTTGTAACCCCAGAACTTAGCACAGTGCCAGGCACACGGTAAACTGACTTACCCAAGGTCACGTGAGTAGAGGCAAGATTTGAACCCAGATTTTCTCATTTCAGACCCAGTGCTCTTTCCTCAGACCCTACCCAAGAAGATGATCTCCAAAAGGATTAGAGAAGCCATTTCTAAGTTCTGAGAATATTTATTTCCTAATACAAAATGAAGAATAAAATACAAAAAGTGTCATGGTTTGAGTTCAAAAATCACTTTCAACATTATGTACTCCAGGAGTATAGAATAAATAACATTAAATGATTGCTTTTTCCTTTAATAAATGAAGCAACTAGAGACCAGTACAAATTCTATTTGATTTTTCTATAACATCAATATTAAAGCAACCTGATTTAAATGGACTAAATTGTGTAATTAAGCTAGTAGTTGAATCCCAATTAGTAGTGCATCTAAAGGGAACCAGATGCTTCTATTCCAAAGTCACAAATAAAATACTCATAGAAGGGCACAGTTACAAAATATTGTGTGGATCTGTGGACCATCAGCAAGTTCATGAAGTGGAAGTTTGGAGTGGAGTCTGACAGTATCCTAGGCAAGAAGAAGAATATTAGATTTCGTGTAGTATCTCAGAGCCTTCAGAAATTCAACATGCTGGCTAGACACAGAATAGGAAATGACATTCTATTCTCTCTTTCTTAGAACAGATGGTTTCTTTATGGCATTATGGAGCCATTAGAGATCAATTAGTTGGGTACTGTTTAGGGGCATGGGGCAAAATCTGAAAAATAATTTGATGTAATGGATGAAACTAAGCAGAATTCTCAATTACCTTTGTTTCTGGGAAACTATTATTGTTGACTAATTAAATGAAACATTCAGGTTTCTAGTAGACCTCTTGAGAAGAAGTTAAAAGAAACCTGGATTTTGAAAACACAGCAACATCAAATGCCTACTGTGTGCCACTGTGCTAGCTCCTGGAGAACAGACAAAGTTGAAATGAGACAATTTTTGTTCTCAAGGAGTTTATAGCCCAGTAGGGAGATAAGCCACTAACGGTGAATAATTAATTAGTGAATCCAAGAGTTAAAAAACAGAGTACTACAAGTCAAAGTCCTTACCAATGTGGGAGATCAGACAAGGTTTCATAAAAGAGGAGGCATTTTCATTCAGTTATAAATTCTACTTTGCTGCCTCATTGTGATGTGGAGTGGACCGTGGGCTCCTAGGGACAGAATGTAAGCTCTAGCAGGCTCTATCATGTAAGAAAGGATTTAAATATGGACCTAGCAATAGTTTGAATCTGCTTCCAAAAACCCAACCTTGCTAAATACTGAAAAAAAAAAACCTCATAGGTGATGAATTATTTGGTCATAGTAATCCATGGGAAAAAAATATCTAAATTCCTCAGATCTCTTGGCAGAATCTATAACCAGATCAACACCACTCAGCTGCTGTTCAGGCCTAGTTCAAAATAATGGGTGGGGAAATGGGGATCTATGATGGCTTCTTGCCTAAAGTACATAGCCATTGCCCCCTCTTTGACCCAGAAGTTAGCTAGCTGGTTCTTGCTTTTTGTATAGTACATAATCTTAGATTCCTTTCATGCTAGCTTCTTGTCCTGATAAACATCCCTCATACTGGAAGGGTCTGTGCAGACCTTTCTGACTGGACCGGCCTGCCCCAGTGCCCACAGGTCCCCAACCTGTGTTGTTCTGGAAGGAAAAAATAAAGACTAGCTGTAGTTTCTGCTTGGATTTCCTGATTACTACTTCATCCGGTACTCTTCTTTGATTTTCATTGGAGCAGTTGTAGGAGAGAGCTGGACTAGACTACATCCTCATGTTCCATAATCTTTAAAGATCTTGCCTGTATTCAATGTTACAAGGTCAAATACAAGAGTGCTTTGGAACAATAAGTAAATAAATCTTCTTCTGGAAGTCTTTGCTGCTGCTAATTCAGTTGCCCTGAGGCCTGCTCCTGGTTTGCTGGGGCCCAATCTGCACTTGTGTGGCCTGGGCTGGACTGTGTTCTTCTCTCATCCTGGTGCAACAGACCTTTCTTGCAGACCTTCTACTTTGTCTTAGACTGGAAAATTGCTTCACTCTGTCTTTTTGGAGGTTCTGCCACTCTAGAATTTGTCTAGAGTCATTATTTTAAGGTATTTGGAGGGGTTTGGGGGAGAGCTCAGGAGAGTACCTGCCTTTACTCTGCCATCTTGGTTTTGCCTTCTTTAAAAGAATGACATCAATGATCATCTGAAATTTTTAGGAGTGACTTTTAATGAATATTTTCCTGAAATTTTTACCAAATTAAACTTGATTCATAGCTCATTTGGTATGAATATGGCTGATGAATTGACAAAGGATGAAAAAGAAAATTTAATTTTCACTATCAATTATCAATGACTTTTATACTACAAATATCATTCAAAAATGACAGTCATATTTTACTGATTAAAATTTAAAAAAAATTTCCATCTCTCAACAAGAGAGCTTATAAAATTATCTAACCATTTTATATCACATATTTGTGTGAATAAGAATTTTCGCTCTTCTTATTTTAAATCAAAATTCAGGAATAAACTTGAAGAACCAAATTTAGGACCGTGTTTGGTGCTGAGCTAAATATTGTAAACCTTTGTTCAAGTCAAGAAGTTCAACATCAAAATTAAGTTTATGTATAATTATTATGTTACATTAAACACCTTCCAAGTGGCAACTTATTTCATTAATAATGTTACCTGCTGCATATTCAACAGAACTTGTAAGATAAAGAAATTTAATGCAAAGTCTTATAGATCATCATAATAATAACAGTAATAATTTTTTGAGGAAATTATTATTATCCTCATTTTACAAATGATAAAACTGAGGTAAACAGAGGTTGTGCATAGCCCAGGGCATAAAACTAGTGTCAAGGTCAAATTTCAACCGAAGTCTTCCAGATTCTAGGTCCAGCACTCTATCCACTCTGCCACCTGGCTGTCCTGATAAGTATAATGTTGTATAATAATATCCACATGAGGTCTTGCTTGATTACTTTTAATTCTTACAGAATGTCACAGATAATATTCATAATTATTTAAAAATCTCTTTATATTTAGCTTTTTAATCATTTTAATTCGGAAGTTTTGGTGAGGGAACAAAAGTTATTTTTGTAGTTATTGTAAACACTTAATGAATAGGTGTAAAAGAATATTGTGTGAATAAAGCATCGGCTCTGGGGTCAGGAGGACCTGAGTTCAAATCTGCCCTCAGACACTTAATATTTACTAGCCTTGTGACCTTGGGCAAGTAAGTCATTTAATCCCAATTGCCCTGCCTTTCCACCTCCAAAAAGCAAAAAAAAAAAAAAAAAAAGAATATTGTGAGTGATATATTAAATGACCATACGAGTTGATATGGTCATTTAATATATCACTCACAATATTCTTTGCTATATAAGCCCTTATCAATTAACTGTTGTTGTTAATTGATAAGGACTTATATAGCAAAGAATGTTCGGAACTGCTGATCTAGATAAACTTGGATATCTATTAACACTAATCAATGAACAAGTATTTATTAAGTACCTATTTATTTTTATTTTTTTGCCTTTTTGGAGGGCAATTGTGATTAAGGAACTTGCCGAAGGTTACACGGCTAGTTTTTTTTTTGTGTGGGTGTTAAGTGTCTGAGGCCGGAACTGAACTCGGGTCCTCCTGATTCCGGGGCCGACGCTCTACTCACTGCGCCACCTAGCCACCCCCAAGTACCTATTTTGTTAAAGGAATTGTGTTAGTTAACAGATAAAAGTGAAGTGGTTCCTGCCTTCACTTGCCCACACTCTTTTGGGAGAGACAATACGTATGTATGTATATATGCATATATATGTTTTAAAGTTATACTAGTTAGGGGTTTACTCTTTCACTACAATTAACGTAACCACTGAAGGCACAGGTACCTAAGCTGAATCATTCAATTGACAGGGTAAACTAGAAATTAAGGGATTTTTCTATAATCACATTACAACACGTGGACAATCCCCTTAATCAATTTGAAAGGACTATAGGACATTGGACCATAAAAGGCAGAAAATATCACGAAGGAAACATTTTGTGATTTGCTGAGTTCTTATCATACTTCCTGGGCAGTGATGAAGCAGTAAGTAAGAAATGTGATCAGTCGGTTGAATGGTGGGGGATTCTTGATTTGGGAACTGTGAATAAGAAGTCCATGATAAAGTGTCACTCTTGGAGAGAGGAGAGAATTTCTCCCCTTCTCTCCTTTTCCCTACCTATTGACCATGTCATTTGAAGAAAAAAAAAGGAGGCCAATAGGAGATAAATAATTCAGCTGAGAACTGAGAGAGACATTTCCCCTGACTACATCTTATTCAAGAAAAATAGGATAGGTAAGGGGAAAGGTGGGATAGCATTGTATATTAAGACGACATAGTCATGTGAGAAAAATCCAGGAACAGAATGGAGAAAACATTTGGAGAAAGATGTAAATGGAGGGAATCACAAGATCCTTCTCATAAGCAAACCCCCAAAGCAAAATACCAACTCAGCATGTGTATATATATATGTATATATACAATATGTATACATATATATAATATATATACATATATATTATATATATACTTAACCCTCTTGACTCAGTGCCTAATTAGAAATTAGCAAAAGGTGTGAAAGCCTTCCTACAAGCAAACCTCCCCTAAGCAATGGAGAAAGATTTTAAAAAAGTGAGGTAAGTGGAAGTGATTTTGACATAGAATTGTAGTATTGACAAAGGGGTTTAGGAAAGAGACCAGAAGTCTGGCCTGGAGGAATGGTATGATAATGCTGGAGGACATCAGTTATTCGGACACTGCTGGAGATAACATCACATCAATCTAAGAACTTCTTGACATGCAAGGTGGAAACATAAGCAAGAAGAAATTCTATTTTGCTTCTGATTCTCCCTAACAGGAAGGAACTAGTTGCTGGAGTGGAAATGGCATAAATCTCAGGAGGAAAGAGACTTTCTCTTCTTTTCTGGGGTTTGTAATCTAGGAGAGGAAATTTGTTCATATTCTGACAAGCACCCGTGATATTGGAAAAAGAGAATTCAAAGCATTCAAAGTAAAGATACATGGAATCCCACGAACAAAAATGATTCAATGAAAGAACAGTAAATGCTCAAGAATCAAATTCTGAAGACATAAAGGAAAACACTTTCAATGAGGAGGAAAAATCGGATTTGCCTAAAGAGAACCATATAGATACACAGGAAACTTACCAACCAATTTAGATTTTAGAAAGAAATATACAGAAGGTTGTAGCAGCAACCACACTGGCAACCCCAGGATGACGGCTAGCACAGGTTCTTAGATCTGCTTTACTAGGAAAGGTAGATGTTTAAGGAGTCAACAATCTTTTTTAATTACATTCACTAGTTCAGGAGAAAAGTCAGCCCCCTGAACTTCAGAGAAAATACAAGCAGAGAAATAAAGACCAACAGACATGACTCTGACTGCCTAAATCAAAGCAATATTTCTATGCACTTTACATACATCCCTGGATCTAGAGAGTCTTTACATCTGAGCAGTTAGGGAGCTATGGACATACATCAGAATTTTGACCAGGGAATCACAAGATCCTTCTCATAAGCAAACCCCCAAAGCAAAATACCAACTCAGCATGTATATATACTTAACCCTCTTGACTCAATGCCTAATTAGAAATTAGCAAAAGGTGTGAAAGCCTTCCTACAAGCAAACCTCCCCTAAGCAAGCTTCCCTTAATGGGCTCCACATGGGCTAGGGAAGATATTAAATTCCATTAACATTACAAAGGTCCAGATTACATGACCAACAAGATGGTGTACTAGAAATTTTCTGTGATCCTCACAACCTTTGAGACCTTTCAAAAATAAGAATTATCCTCAAAAAATAAACTAATTACAACTGTTTCTATAAAATTAGAAGAAATAAAAAGAATCATCAGAATTTATGTATAGTTATTTGCCAACAAAAGTGAGAAAACAAAGAATATAGTTTATACTTCAAAAATGTAAAATACCCAAACTGACAGAAGACCAAATAGAGATCTTAAATAATCCAATCTCATAAAAGGAAATAGAATTGCTTGTTAAAAAAAAGAATCTAAAGGGGGGAAAGCTATATATAAATTTATTCCTAAAAATTTAACTGAATGGGTTAGACCTTGAATTTCATTATATTTACTATCCCTCCTTGTCTGTCATATGAGATACCATCCAATCTATAGCTTTTAAGAGCCTCATTCAGGCCCTAAACAAACAGCTCGACCTTTCTGTTGTGAGAGTAACTATTTGGTGGAAACATGTTAGGACAGGCCAGCAAGAACAAAGAAGAAGGTAAGGGACAATATGGAGATGAAAGCAAAAGAGGGCAGAAGAGGCTGTAATTAAAGCCTATCAAGGGCACAACTACCACCTTATCCTAAGAAGTGTATAAGCATTGTAGCTCACACAATCCTCTCCAAAAGTAGCCTCTAATGTCTCACTCATTGTTTACATAAACTAGTAGCACTGTGTTATGTCTATTGAATATTTAAAAAATATATTTGCTGTCAACGATACCTGTGATGACAATTTGGGGGGAGTTGGAACAATTATCTTTGTCCTGGTAAATGCAAATGTTTATTTTAATGTTGTGATGTATATAATCCCACATATTAAGTGATATCACAGTTGACTTTGTGAGGGACTTCAAATTCTGTAACATCAGGGATAAATGTACACGGACACATGATAGGTGAGCAGGAATACTTGAAATATGATTCCATTTGGAAAGAGAAGAGCTCCAGAAGGTCAGATGAAAAATAAGTGCACGGTGAAGAAGGCAGTTAAACCACCAACAGAGACCATGGCATATAGCTGAAGCTGAGGTGAAAGGCAAGTTTCACTATTGCTCAAGTTTCCCTTGTGACGAGACAGATGCAGAAGGGGGTAATTTGATGTCTCTCCTCAACCTTCTCCCACCACGAGAGAGGCCAGTTTAGATACGAGATTGATGCTAACTATTTCCGATCTGTGCGCTTAATTCTCATTATTTAAAAAAATATAATTAATTAATTTATTTTTAGTTTCAACATTCATTTCCATAAGATTTTGAGTTACAAATTTTCTCCCCATCTCTCCCCTACCTCCACCCCAAGATAGCAAGCCTACTGAATACCCATTCCCCCAATCTGTTCTCTCTTATATCTTCTCCCATCCCCCCTAATTTTCTTGTAGGGAAAGATGGATTTCTATACCCCAGTGCCTGTATACCTCATTTCCCAGTTGCATGTAAAAATTTTTTTTTTCATTTTTTTAACATTTGTTTTTGAAACTTTGAGTTCCAGATTCTTTTCCTTCCCTCCTCACCCACCCCTACTGGGAAGACAAGCAATTCAGTATAGGTTGTACATGTGCAGTTATGCAAAACATTTCCAGTAGTTATATAGAAAGACTAACTATATTTCCCTCCATCCTATCCCATCCCCCCCCACTTCTCCTCTGACCCTGTCCCTTTTCAAAAGTGCTTGCTTCTAACTAGCCTCTCCCCCAATCTGCCCTCCCTTCTATCATCCCCCATCTTATTCCCTTACCCCCTACTTTCCTGTAGGGTAAGATACCCAATTTAGTGTGTATGTTATTCCCTCCTTAAGCTAAATTCAATGAGACTAAGGTTGACTCATTCCCTTTCACCTTCCTGCTTTTCCTCTCCATTGTAACAGTTTTCTCTTGCTTCTTTTATATGAGATAGTTTACCCTATTCTAGTTCTCCCTTTCTCCTTCCCCCAATATATTCCTCTATCACCTCTTAATTCTATTTTTTAGATATCATCCCTTCAAATTCAACTCACCCTGTGCCTTATGTCTATGTATACATGTACACACATACACACATATATTTATACACACATACACCCTCCTATACATACATATGTATGTATGTATACATATATATTCCCTCCAACTATCCTCATACTGAGAAAAGTCTCATGAGTTACAATTATTGTTTTTCCATGTAGGAATGTAAATAGTTCAACTTTAACATATTCCTTATGATTTCTTTTTCCTGTTTACCTTCTCATGCTTCTTGTATTTGAAAGTCAAATTTTCTTTTCAGCTCTGTTTTTTTTCATCAAGAATGCTTTAAACTCCTTTATTTCATTGAATGTTCATATTTTCCCCTGAAGTATTATACTCAGTTTTGCTGGGTAGGTGATTCTTGGTTTTAATCCTAGCTCCTTTGACCTCCAGAATATCATATTCCAAGCCCTTTGAACCCTTAATGTAGAAGCTGCTAGATTTTATGTTATCCTGATTGTGTTCCACAACGCTCTAAAGGTTTCTTCCTGACTGCTTGTAATATTTTCTCCTTGACCTGAGAACTCTGGAATTGGGCTATCATATTCCTAGGAGTTTTCTTTTGGGGATCTTTTTCAAGAAGTGATTGGTGAATTCTTTTTTTTTTTTTTTTTTTTGCTTTTTGAAGTGGGGAAGGCAGGGCAATTGGGGTTAAGTGACTTGCCCAAGGTCACATGGCTAGTATGTCAAGTGTCTGAGATAGGATTTGAACTCAGGTCCTCCTGACTCCAGGGCTGGGGCTCTATTCACTGCGCCACCTAGCCATCCCATGGTGAATTCTTTCAATTTCTCTTTTGCCTTTGGTTCTATATCAGGGCAATTTTCCTTGCGAATTTCTTGAAGGATGATGTCTAGGCTCTTTTTTTGATCATGGCTTTCAGGTAGTCCAATAATTTTTAAATTATCTCTCCTGGATCTATTTTCCAGGTCAGTGGTTTTTCCAAATGAGATATTACTTTCCCTTTGCTCTAATCTAATTTTGAAGGAATTATTCTCTTCAGTGAGTTTTTGGAATTTCTTTTCCATCTGGGCAATTCGACTTTTTAAGGCATTCTTTTCCTCATTGGCTTTTTGGGCCAAGTGTATTTTTAAGGTGCTATTTTCTTCAATATTTTGGGGGTCTTCTTTAGGAGGCTTTTGACTCACTTTTCATGATTTTCTTTCATCATTCTCATTTCTCTTCCTGATTTTTCCTCCTCTTCTCTTACTTGATTTTCAAAATCCTTCTTGAGCTTCTCCATGGCCTGCCATCAGTTCATAATTTTCTTGGAGGTTTTTGATGCAGGAATTTTGACTGTTTTGTCTTCTTCTGGTTCTATGCTTTGATCCTCTTTGTCCCCCCAAAAAGATTCTATGGTCTGGTTGCTTTTTCTCTGTTTGCTCATCTTGCCAGCCAATCACTTGACTTTTGAGAACTTTGCTTCCGGTGTGTCCCAAATTTCTGGGGTTTTGCACAGCTGTTGTCAGAGCTATGAGGAGGATGCCCTCTCTATAGTCAACACAAGCTCTGGCATTTTAGTATTCCTCTCCCCAGGACCACCACCCAAGACTGCGACCCAGATCCAAGCAGGTCAAAGCAAGAGCAATTACTCTCTGAATGGTAGCATGTCCCCCCACAATGTGTAGGCCAGGATCTTGGGAGGCAGCCACATGGCAGCAGCTGCAGCAGCTGTGCTGCTTCTACCTCCACTGCACCAGGGGTAGGGGCTGGACCACCCACCCCCTTCCAACAGAACTCCTTACTGATCTTTTACTTTCTCTTTGGTGTTTATGGGTTGACAAGTTTGGAAACCAACACAGCTGCCCATGATTCACTCTCCTGAAGTCTGCTCCAGCTGGTCAGGCCATGAGTCTGGGTTGGTGAGGCTCACTTGGGACTGTGCTCGACTCCCAGCCTGGTGTGATAGACCCTTCCTCTAGGCCTGCCAGGCTGTCTTCACAGGAGATTTGTTTCTCTCTGTCACTTTGTGGGTTCTGTAGACCATTATCTTTAAATGATGGTAAAGTATATGGATGAAAAAGTCAAACAAATGAAAACAAATATAGAAAAGGAAAGAAATTCCCACTGGATCAAAGTAGCAGAGAGACTACTAAAATAATGAGAAAAAAAGAGAAATGCTCATAATATAATAATATAATCTTTAATGTTCAGTTTGTGTATAGACTTTAAATTTACTGTGGAATATGTTATAAGATGTAGGCTTATGCCTAATTTGTGTCAAACTAATTTCTAATTTTCTCAGCAATTTTTTAAAGTTAATTTATTTAATTTTAGTTTTCAACATTCACTTTCATAAGTTTTACATTTTCTCCCCTTCCCTTCCCTCCCTCTCCCCAGGATAGCATGTAATCTGATATAGACTCTACATATACATTCCTATTAAACCTATTTCCACATTAGTTATGTTGTATAGAACAATTAGGACGAATGGGGGGAACCATGAGAAAGGAAATAAAAAACAAAAAAAAGAGAATAGTCTACTTTGCTCTGCATTCAGACTCCATGATTTTTCTCAACAATTTTTAAAAGCAAATATACATTCCTACTTAAGTATTTTAAAAATTTTTTGTAATTATTATTTTTTAAATGCTGAATTTTTGAGTTCCATTATTTCTGATTCTCTCTTGTCTAGTCTTTTTTTCACTGACACACTTTTTATTTCTTAACCAATACCCAGAAGGTTGTTATCCTCTGTTCTTGAAGAGGACCAATGATATCATGAGGATGATGTCTTGACTTCTCAATGAATTGGATTTAAGTGAGGCAGAAGTGTGCAAAGTCATCAGTCTCACTCTCTCCTCCAGAGCCATCACAGTCCAGTGTTAGTCAAGAGTCAGGACAGTTGGTCATGACCCAGAATGCAGTGGGTGACCTTGACCTTTTAAAATTAAGGTCTTTCCCATGTCTTAGTTTGTCTGAGGTAATGCCCATTCAATGATTTAGGGCTAGGTAAGAATTGAGACAAAATGTGGCCTAGTTTACCATCACAAAAGTATCAATCTGAGAGGGGAAAACCCCTCAGAGTTTCTGGTCAGAATAGAAAACAATTGCTATTTGCACATACTCTAAGCCCTAAAGTCCCAAACAATGGGCAACAATGGCTTGGGCTAGGGCCAATTATTAGCCATTTAATGAAAGTCAAAGCGATTTAGGTTTAAAAGCAGAGTAGTGGAGCTCCATCTGAATCACAATGGGTTTTTTTTGTTTCTTTGTTGAGTATTTTATTTTTCACCAGTTACCTATAAAAATATTTTTTAACATTCATTTTTGAAACTTTGAGCCACAAATTCTCCCCCTCCCTACTTCCCAACATCCCCCTCATTAAGAAGGCAAGCAATTTGATATAGGCTATACCTGTGTAGTCATGCAAAACATATCCATAATGGTCATGTTATGAAAGAAACATAGAAAAAAAACCCTCAAGAAAAATAAAGAATGTAAAAAAAGAATATGCTTCAATATTTATTCAGACACCATCAGTTTTCCCTCTGGGGATGGATAGCATTTTTTGTCATAAGACCTTCAGAATTGTCTTGGATGGTTGTATTTCTGAGAATAGCTATGTCACTCCCTGCTGATCATCTTACAATATTGCTGTTATTTTGTACACAGTACATTTCACTTTGCATCATTTCATGCAAGCCATTGCAGGTTTTTCTGAGAGTATCCTGATCATAATTTTTTATACTATAATAATATTCCATCACAATTACATATCACAACTTGTTCAGTTATTCCTCAATTGATTGGCATTTATTCAATTTCTTATTCTTTACCTCCAGAAAAGAGCTGCTATAAATATTTTTGTACATATAGATACTTTTCCTTTTTCTTTTTTAGTTCCTTTGGAATACAGACCTAGTAGTCGTAATACTAGATCAAAGGGCATACCTGGTTTTATAGCCTTTTGGGCATAGTTCCAATTTTTTTTACACAATGGTTGAATCAGTTCACAACTCCACAGTGTATTAATGTCTCATTTTCCCTATATCCTCTCCAGAATTTGTCATTTTTCTTTCTATTAGATAATCTAACAGGTATGAGGTAGTACTTTAGAATTGTTTTAATTTGCATTTCTCCAATCAATGATGAGTTAGAATATTTTTCCATGTGGCTATAGATACTTTTGATTACTTCATCTGAAAACTGATCACATCTTTTGATCATTTGTCAATTGAGGAATGGCTCTTATTTTTATCAATTTGACTCAGTTCCCTATATGTTTGAGAAATGAGGCCTTTATCAGAGAAATGCTTCAAAATATTTTCCCAGTTATTATTGCTGACTGTATTTCCCTCCATCCTATCACCCCCATTTATTGTATTCTCTCTCTTCTTTAATTCTTTCAATTTCTATTTTATCTTCTGGTTCTAGAATATCAGTCAGTTTTCCTTGATAACTTCTTGAAAGATGTTATCTAGGCTCTTTTCATTTTTATCATGGCTTTCAAGTAGTCCAATAATTTTAAAATTATCTCTCCTTGTATTTTCTAGGTCAGTTGTTTTTCCAATGAGATATTTCACATTGTCTTCCATTTTTCATTCTTTTGGTTTTGTTTTGTTGTTTCTTGATTTCCCATGAAGTCATTAGCTCCATTCTAATTTTTAAGTTAAGTATTTTCTTCAATGAGCTTTTGGACCTCCTTTTCCATTTGGCCAATTGTGCTTTTTAAGGCATGCTTCTCCTCATTGGCTTTTTGGGCCTCTTTTTATCATTTGGCCTAGTCTGTTTTTTAAGGGGTTATTTTCTTCAGTGTTTTTTTGTATGTGTCTCCTTTATTAAGCTGTTGCCTCTTTTCTCATGATTTTCTTATCACTCTCATTTCTCTTCTCAATTTTTCCTCTACTTCTCTTACTTGATTTTCAAAATCCTTTTTGAGTTCTTCCATGGCCTGCAACCAATTCATATTTTTTCTTGAAGGCTTTGGATTTAGGAGTTTAGACTTTGTTGTTTTCTTCTGCCTATGTGTTTTGAGTTTCCTTGTCACCATAGTAACTTTCTATTTTTTTCTATTGTTCGCTCATTTTCCCAGCCTATTACTTGGTTTTTAACTGTGTGCTAAAGTAGGGCTTTGCTTCCAGGGTGGAGGGTACAGTGTCCCAAGCTTCAGGGGTTTTATGCAGCTGTTTTCAGAGATACTTTTAGGGACTGATAAGTTTTCAGTTCTTCCAAGGTGGTACGATCTAAGGACAGGTGTTTACTACTCTCCTGGCCTGTGCTCTGGTTTGTGATCAAGCACAAGCACTGAATTGTAAGGAGGGTCCCCCCTCCACTGTGGCTGCAAACTCTGCTGTGCTTGTGCTGCTTCTCACCCTGGGACAACCACCCAGGACTGGGACCCAGATCTAAGTATGGGCAAAGCAACAGAATCCTGCCTCAGTGCTAGCAGAAAGACTCCTGTAATCTCCTTCTGACCAGTTGCTTGAGCCCTTTACCATCTGTGTGGGCTGAGAGCTCCAGAAGTAGCTATTGTTACTGCTGCTGCTAATTCAGTCACTCCCAAGGACTTCTCCAGGCTTGCTGGGGCTGGGCCTTTGCTGGCACAACCTCCTCTGGACTGCATGCCACTCTCACCCAGGTGTGACAGACCTTTCCTGCTGACCTAAGTTGTCTTTGGGGTCAGTGGGCTGAGAGATCTGGAAACCGCCATAGCTGCCATGATTCAATCATCCTTAGGCCTGCTCTGGGTTTGCTGGGTCCTGGCCTGTACCTGCATAGCCTGAGCTGGACTGTGCTCCTCTCATCCTGGAGCAACAGATCTTTCCTGCCACCTTCCAAGTTGTCTAAGGCTGGAAATTTGTCACACTCCATCTTTTTGTGGGCTATGCCACTCTAGAATTTGTTTAGAGTCATTTTTTAAGGTATTTGGAGGGGTGAGTTAAGTCCCTGCTTTTACTCCTCCATCTGGCCTCCGCTTCCACAATGGACTTTTTTAAAGCCTGTTTTTTTTCAGTTATGTTTCAGGAAATCATAAGTAAAAACAGCAGGACAAAGAGTATTGTCCCAGCTTTTTTCAAAGGAAAAATAGAAAATTAAAAAAAATACTCCTCAAGCCCCAAGACAGCTTACAAAATATAAATAACCAAAACATTCCTTTGGACAGAGGATACACGTATAAGGATACAATACCCCAAGCGGAGAGAGGGACCATGTGTGGCCAGGGAAGGAGGTGAAGGAAGGGGGGGAGTAAGAGGAAGAGGTGGAAGAGGAGAGTGTATATTCTGCATTCTGAAATTCTCACTTCTCTATCTGAACATACATAGGTAGCCTGTTATATCATTAGTTCTCTGGAATCATAGTTGATCATTACACTGACCAGTGTTCCTAAATCTTTCAAATATTTTTTCTGTTTACCAAATTCTTGATAATGGATAAATTATTCTCCTGGTTCTGTTCAGTTCACTTTGAATCAGTTCATATAAGGCTTTCCAGGTTTCTCTGAAACTATCCCTTTCATTGTTTCTCACAGCAAAATTATATATATACTATATCCATAACTTATTTAGCCATTCCCCAACTGGTCATTCCCTCACATTCCCATTCTTTGCCACCTCAAAAAAAGTTATAACTATTTTTGCCCATCTTTTGAGTTTATTTTGCTTAAAACTAACTCCCCCCTTAATCTGCCCTCCCTCTAATCCTCCCTTCTTCCATTTCCCTGTTGAGTGAAATGTATTTCTGTATACAACTCTGTGTGTTTTTGTATGTGTAGGTATTCTTCCCTTCAAATAGTTCAGATGAGAGTGAGACTGAAGTATTAGCTCCTTCCCTCCCCTATCTTCCCCTTGTTTATATAGATGTCTACTTGTGCCCCTGATTATCTGGAATATTTTTCCCTAAATTTTCTTTCCCCTCTCCAGTTTATTCCTTTTCCTTTCTCTTTCCATTGTTAAGATCATAAAGACATAACAATCACTCCTAATCCTTCTGTCTAATTGGACTCCTATGAACCCTAATGCTAGGGTTTGTGGGGGACACAATTTCATCTCCTCATATTAGAATGAAAGCGGTTTATCCTAGACTTAGAATGGTTTAAATATTTTTTTCTTCTCTTCTTTTTGAGTCTACTGTGACCAGATTTTTTGAAGGCTTAGATAAAGTATACAGGTCAGGTGTTATTAGTACACAAGATTGGGAGGGAGAGATTTTGTGCTAACATTTCCCCCCAATTACTACAAAAACAAACAAGACTACTTATGAAACTTAATGGCCCTATTCAGACTTTTATTTGGGCATGTCACACACATGCATATGTGTAGGTAAAAAGGAATGCAGTAATTACACAAATCTCTCTGGACACCAAATAGTCTAAAACCAGAGAAAGTTATGTGAGAAAATTCTAGTGATAACCAATGTGGAACAGCCGCTCACATTATTTCCTATTCATCGACATAGAAACTGCTTTTGACCAGAAAGGATTTTACCAGTGAAATTCCTTAGTGGAGACAAGAGGGAAAGGAAAAAAAACCACACAAAGGTGTCAGCTTCAACCCACAGTAAATAGTGTGGTGGTGGTGGGGATATTTTTAGGAAACCATCATGCAACCCACAGGTAAAAAAACATATAATCAAAAAGCAAAGGGTGAGACATTACCTGTTTGCTAAATCACCCATGTTCAAGGCCAGGGAAGTTTATTGAGGAGGGGATTAAACTCTCCCTCCCTTGAAACTCGCAGATCAATCTCTAGCTCCGTATCACGTGCACAGATAAACTGGATACGAGTTATAGCTCCAGAGTCCAGGGCGGGGTCATTTTTAAAACTGAAAGGGTCACATGTTTTGCAGAAGGGCATTTGTATGACATCCCAGAGTAGTATGTCAGAGATCCGGGCAGGTAGAGGTGGTGTAGAGCGTTTACTGCAAAAACAGTCTTGGGACATAGGGGTGAAGAAAACGAACGCTTCGTTGACCTGCCTCCTCTTCCCTATCCCGCGCACTTAAAATGGCAAAAATAGTGATCACGATCATAATAATCTCCCCCAATGCCCCCGGCCACGTTGCCATCCCCCCCCTGGAGCTGACACTCTCAGCAGAGTTGGGGTGTAAAGTGCAGCCCTCAGCTGATCTGTCTGCCGGGCCTGCAGCTCTTGCCCTTGGTGCGCACACATCTCGGCCGATGTGTTTGACCCCACCCTTCGGCCGCCCAGAACCCCACTTTCCGCGCAGTAGACTCTACTGACCCCCGCCCTCGCCCTCCGCCTCCTTCCTTCTCCTCCTCCTTCTCTTCCTCCTCCTCCTCTCTCCCCTCCTTCCTCTAGGCAGTCACAAGAGAAGCTTCAGCTCCAGCCGGCAGAGCGCGCAGCGTAGGGCGCACGGAGCTTGCTGTCAGCTACCCACGGCCAGACTTCCCAAGCCTCAGCAGCGGCAGAGCCTGGCAGCCTGAGCTGCCAACACAGCCATCATCGCACCAGCCCCAGCCCGGCCCGGGCGGGAGCGCCCAGGGCGGGCGGGCGGCGGCTAACAGTGGCTGCTCAGACCCTGCTCACGCCTAGTGAGCCTAGGGTGCCCACCGCCGCCGCCGCTTGGGCACAGCTGCAAACCTTGGTGGAGGGCAGCTGGGTGGGGGGGTGGGTGAAGGAGAAGCCGGCAAGTAAGGTGACAAATCTACTCAACTGGAAAGTTCCCCGGAGTCTGGTAAGGTTCCAGGGTCGTGGGCTGACTGAAGAGGCTAGAGAAGCCAAGGAGAGGGGGGCGGGGGGGGGGCACTGGGTCGGGGGAGTGTGCCATGGACGCCTAAAATGGTCACCGGCTGAGCGAGCCTCCTGCATATTCTGAGTGCGTGTGGGCGCTCCAGGAGTAGGCTTTGTGTGGGAGTGTGTGGCGATGTCCAGTGTCTAAGGGAAAGGACTTCTTGTGCCCAAGAAAAGCAATATGGGGGGCGGGTAGCGGGGCGGGGGGGAAGCTTTCTTATACCCAGTTTCTCTAAAGCACCTGTCCAGGCTTTTGCTCTGAGTAGGGAAAACTGAGATCCCTTCTGCCTGCCTGCCCGCCTAGGGACGCTCACCCCAGCTTCACGGCTAGGTAGTATTGGGGAGGCGGACGAAGGGATGGAGTTGTACAACTCTTTGTAACTTGTGCAGGTTGACTTTGGGTAGTGGGATCCGTACATCTTTGGTCAACATTTCTTGTGGTGATGAGAGGGTTGCAGAACTCCAGTCTAATCTTTGGACAATAAATTAGTCACGTTGGGAATAGGAGAAAATCCAGTATTTGGGTGCAGGCACAAGATGGGAAGAAAAGTCGATACAGAAGAATAGGCAGTTTCTATATATACAGTTGTACGGCCAAGAGCTGCGAATAGATTGAATAGGGTATGCATTCTAAAAAAATGGTCAGGGCCCCGTTTTCAGTCAGTCTTTGAAAAAAAAAAGTCCCCAAGTTGTCTCTTATTAATAGTAATAATTACAACTTTTAATTTAAAAGGTTTAGCTTACATAGATTTTTTTTATGACTCAGCAAAGCAGTTTACAATGAATCACCCAGCATTTATTAAACGCTTACTGCATACCACAAACTATGCTAAATACTGAGAACACAAATACAGCAATCCTGTGAAATAGAAAAAGTCCAGTTATTATTCTCACTTTGCAGAAGAAGACATCCTCTCCAAGATGACAAAAATTCAGGCCTGTGGGAGGGCTCTGATTTGAACACTTGACTCTAAATCCAGTACATTTCCCACTTTGTTGAATTATTTCAGGGAACTTATTTCCTTTCCCTTTATGGAATGAACTAATAATATATTTGCAAACTCACTTGACCAAGGATAAAAAAAAAATAATAAATGGTTCTGATGATCCTTTTGAGTAGTAGGGTTATACATCTGGAGGGGATGTTGGAGGCATCAAATCTACTTCCATCTCTTTAAGGATGAGGAAACTGAGGCCCAGAGATATGCTCAACATTACATTACATTTGAACCCAGGTTTTTTGACTCCAGAGCCTCAGGTCTGTCATTCTACTGTTCCAGTCACTCAACCATTTGAGCTACTACTATCCATTGCAGATTCAATGGGCATTACTAAATCATTCTTTAGATCACTAAAGTAATTTCCCTCTTTTGCAGCACTGCTTAAGTAAGCATAAAGTCATTGAATGTTAGGAAGATTGATGAGAATCTATGTTTATTATTATATGAAACAAAAAATTATCCAACTTAATGACCTCTCTATGGATAAGGCTATATAATAGAGAATGGTATAGCTGTATGAGAACCAAACTGGCTTTATTTTCCAAAGTGAGTATGAAATCCAACTTTTTAGTTTAGTAGTTGCTTTTTTCCATTAAAGGTTTTGCTGGTCACTAATTCATTCTTAGGTGTTAGTTTTCTCTAATGAAAAAAGCACAAGGTAGAATATATAATATGTACTCCTTTTGGATCAAGACATTGCTAAGAAAAATATAATCCAGAAAGGAATTGAGGGTGTCAGTAGAATTTCAGAAAATTAGATTTTATACATATCAAATTTATCTGATATTACTGATAGTACTGAATGGAGTACTGAAAGGAGTACTGAAAGGACTATATGTATTTCTCAGCTGTACATGGCAAAATTGCAAAAAATAGATGGTACTCTAAGGCATAACAACATTACAAACAAGTAGTCGGCAGAAACATTAAACACATCCTTTACTGATCATAACACTATTATAATAATAAATAAATGACTTTTGATGAGAGGATTAAAAATCAAAGGGAAACTAATTTAACCCTAAAAAATTGGTGGATCACATAAGAAATCATAGAAACAATAAATATCATTGAAGAAAATAACAACAATGGAAAGATATACTAAAACTTTTAGGATGCAACCAAAGCAGTCTTTGAGGGAAAATTTATATCTCTAAATGCTTAAATCAATAAAAGAGAGAAAGAATAGATCAGTGATATAAGTGTGCTAATAATAAAAAGACCAGAGAAAAGCAACAAATCCAAGAAACCAATTAAGCATAAAAATAGATATTCTGCAATTCAAAAAAGACATAGACAAGAATGAAAAGCAAAGCTCCATTGAATTACTAAAGAATGCAAAATTCCCCCCCCACCCCCCTTAGGTGGGGAAAAAAACCCTCTAATAAATAAATAAAACCTAAATAAATAGATACACTGCTAGCTAATTTGATATTGAAAAGAGTGGAGAAATCTCCAAAATTAAAAAAAAAGTGAAAAAGAAGAATTAACAGCAGAGGAAAAAGCAATAAAAATGCCATCTCTTGGTTTTAGATACGTTGACCATATTAAGGAATGTCCCATTTATTACTATGTTTTCTGATGATTTTTTTTAAACCTCATAAATGAATAGAGTGTTATGGCAGAAACTTTTGACCCACTTATTACTATAATTGTGATTTTGTTATTAATATAGTCTATTATATTTATGGTTTTCTTAATATTGAAGAAACCATGTGTTCTTGGCAAAAGTTCAACCTGTTCATAGCATATAATTATTTTAATGTGTTGCTGTAACATTTTTACTAATATTTTTTAAAAAAAGTTTTGCATCTATTAGAGACATTGGTCTATAGTTTTCTTTTTTTAGCTTGGCAGTTCTGAAAGTATGGTTGGGAACCCTGAGGGTCTCTGACACTTTTTTAGGGGGCTACAAGGTCAAAACTATTTTTGTAATCATGCTAAGATATTAAAATTCAAAACTCTTTGGGGGGGCGGTTTCAATAATTTTTAAAAGTGTAAAGGGGTCCTGAAACCAAAAATTTGATTACTGCTGACATAGCTAATCCCTCCCTGGTTTTAGTATTATGACTATATTTGACTCATACAAAGAGGATCCCTACTTTCACTATTTTTGCAAGCAGTTCAAAGCTGGAGTTAATTGTCCTTTAATGGTTTGATAGAATTAGTTGTAAATCCATCTTTCCCTAGAGTTCCTCCCACATTTATTTTTTGCTGCATACTTCACTTACAAATTGAGAGCTTTTGCTAAGAAGTCTCTCTCCCCCATATTTTCTTGTCACTCAGACATCTTTCCCAGCTAATTCTCCTTCACCTCTGTCTTGCCTTTGCCAGGGCAGACCACTGGACATTCATCCTTGATCTCACCTCCATTCTTTTCTAGATTACCCTGCTCCTCTCATTTTCTGCTATTCAATCTCTTTCTGCCAACTGGCTCCTTCTTTTCTAATTACAAACACATCCCTTAAAAAAAACCCTCACTTGAACCAAATATCCCCATTAAATATCATTCTACATTGTGTTGCCTTCTTGGCAGATGATCACCAGGTCTCCATAGCCAGCCTTAATCTCAGGTCTCCCCCAAACATGTATGCAAGGCACACATAAATTTAATCTGCCTTAATTAACATTTCCCCCCTTCATTTTTTTATGCTTAATCAACAAAACAATAAATCAAGCCTTGATTTGTATCATTTACTGTTTTCTGAGTTGTAAATGATCACAGAGAAAGTTTAACAGTCAGCTCTTGAGAGCTGGTTTGAGCTGCTATAGCATCGTCCTGCTGTTTCCACCTTCTTGGTTCCCCTTATGAGTCAGGTTGTGCATCCTCTCCATCAGTCTGCCCGGACATATGCTAACTGCCCCAGGTCTGCCCGGAAACCTGGACTATCCTAATTTTCTATTACAATATGCTATCCCACTTGCTCTTTATTTCTGTGGTACTGGCCTACTTCCTTATGCATGACTCTCTGCTGTTTCTCAAGCATGGAATGCTTTCCTTACTCATTCTGACTTAACTTTCCTGTCTTCCTTCAGGACTGGGCTAAATCTCTTCTTGCAGATGCCTTTCTCACCACTTTGCCCTCCCCCCTTCTCAGTTCCTTCATTTGAGGTTACTTACCATTTACAGTCTAATTTATCCTATATGTACATATTTCTTTGAACATTATGCTTCACTCTTAGAATGTAACTAATGATAGTAGTAGTAGTAATAATTAGTAATAATATTAATAATAGTAGGGACTATTAACATCTTTCTTTTCATCCCTAGAACTTAACACAATGCCTGAAACATAAAGACACTTAATTAATGCTCGTTGATTGACTAAATGAATCAATTCATTTATGACTTTTTGAATTTCCTTTTCAGAGATTAGGTTATCTGAATTCTCTATTTCTAGTTCTCTTATTCTGTGTATTTTATGTTGTTTTATAAATATTCATTTCGTTTAAATGATCGATATTGTCTTAAATGATCAAAGTGATAGGACAACTTGTTACACGGTAATTTTGTTCCCCTATAGAGGAGCTTTTTATAGGCATTCCTTTGTTCTGCTTTACATCCTTATCCTGATAAAGGATGAAAGAAGGCTTATTTAAGTGTAACAGGTGGGAAGACTGAGTCAGAGTGGCTAAATGACTTGTTCACGGCAATACATCAAGTCGACAATAGGGCTCACAGTTAAATAGAGGTTCCATTTCCTGAATCACTTTTCTTCACAATCTGTCCTGTCTTTCATGTAAAATGACAGTGCTGGACGACTTTTGGTTTTGTGAAAGGAACTAGAGGAGCCCAGCTGTCCCGCAAATATTATGGGAATGTTCTAAAATTGCACCAGAAGGAGCAGCAAAGAAAACCAAAGAGAACCAGGATGGTGCAAGAATACTGCTGGAAGCTTGCAAAGGTTCTGAGTGGAGACAGGATAGGAAAGCAGGAAGGTTTAGCTACCTGGAAGTTACCAGCAGGACTCTGCCTACAAGGCCCAGATAGGCTTCATTCTCTTTACATTATTGTGTGTGTATGGGGGGGGGGCGGTGAGAGAAGGGAACAAATGTTTATTGAGCAGTTACTATATGCCTGGCATTGTGCTAAGTGCTTTATAAAAATTATAAAATTATAAAAATTATCACAATGACCCTGGGAGGTGAGTGCTATTATTATCCCCATTTTACAGAGGAGGTGACTTGCCCAGATTCACAGCTAGTAAATGTCTGAAGTTGGTTTTGAACTCTGGTCTTGAACTCAGAACAGGCTGTATCCCCTGTACTCTTTGGCTTCCTCCACAGTGCCTAGTTGTAGGCATTGTGAATGTAGTCTTTCTGGTGTTGCTTACTTCACTCTGCACCACATAAGTCTTCCCATACTTCTTTGAATTCCTAATATTCTTCATTTCTTATGGGGCAATAGCATTCCATTACTTTCATGTGTCACAATTTACTTATTCATCTTCAAACTGGGGCTATGGATATTTTGGTGCATATGGAAACTTTATTTCTCCCTTTGACCTAGTTGGAGCATATACCTAGAAATGAGATTTTGGGGTCAAAGGGAATGAACATTTTAATGTACTTTTTAAACCATAATTCCAAATTGTTTCCCAGAATTATTGCACCAATTTATAGCTTCACCAATGCAGTGCTAAGTGTAAGAGTTTCCTATCAGCTCTCAGACATTGTCTAGCCCCATCTTTTGTCATCTTTTCCACTTTGTTGGCAGTTATATGTATTGCTTTTTTTCTTTAGCAATTTTGTGTAATATTTCACATAGTCATTTGCAATTCTTTTGAGAACTGCTTACCCATATTCTTTGATCATTTATCTATTGGGGAATGGCTCTTGGTCTCTTTCCTTAAATGTCCATTTTAAATTCCCTACATGCATTTACCTTGGCTATCAGACCCATAATATGGATGACAGATCACAAAATTGAGTGATAGAAGTGACCTGCATTGCTATCTAATCCAATTCATACTTGAATTTCTACTATACTATATTTGACAAGCAACCTCAGTTTGCAGAATTAGGAGGGGGAATGCTTTACCGCTTGAGGCTGTCTACTCCAGTTTGCAGCAGTTATAATTATTAGGAAGCTTTTCTCAATATTAAGCTTCAGTTGACCCTCTTTGCAACTTTCACCTGTTACTGGTTTTAATCTCTGGGGCAAAACAGAACAAATCTATCCCTTCACCAAATGAAAGCTCTACGGATACTTGAAGATGGCTGTTCCTGTCCCTGTGAGTCTACCTTTCTCCAGGCTAACTAATATTCCTAGTTCTTTCATCTTATCCTCATAGGACATAAACTTAAGGCCTTTCATCTTTTTGGTTTCCCTTTTCTGGGCACTCTTCTGCTTATGAATGTCCTACTTAATTTCCTAGAACTGAACATAATCCTTATGATTTGGTTCGAGTGGGGAAGAGTACAGAGGGGCTATCGTTTCCTCCTTCCTAGAAGTTATACCTCTCCTAAGCCTAAGATCTTATTAGCTTTTCTGGTTGCCAGATTACAGTGCTGAGTCATATTAAGCCCATATTTGACTAAATCCCTGAAGTCCTTTTCAAACTGCTATTTAACCATGTTGCCCCCATCCTGGTCTTGTGAAGTTGCTTTTCTGAACCCGGTTCTAAGACTTTCAATTCATCCATATAGAATTTGATCTTATTAGATTCAGCTCAATGCTGTAACCTGTCAAGATCTTTTTGGGTTCTGCCTCCTTCATCCAGTATGTTAACTGTCCTGTCACCTGCAAATTTGATGAGCATATCATCTATGCCTTTATCCAAGTCATGAATAAAAATGTTAAATAGGACAGACCAACCTTCCTTATTCCTGGGATATTCCAATAAAGACTTCCTGACAAATTGACATTGAACCAAAGAATGCATCAGTACTCTGAATACAACCAATCAACCCATTCTGAAATCATCTGATTGTATTATTCTAGTCCATAAAATTCTATATTTCCCACAAAATAGTATGAGATAGTTTATCAAATGCTTTTCTAAAATCTAAGCAAACTGTGTCTAGCATTCCCTTGAGCTACCAATTTAGTATCTTGGTCAAAAAAGGAAATAAGGTTAGTTTGGCCTGACTTATTCTTGATGAAACCTCGCTGGCCCTTTGTAATCACTTTTATTTTCTAGCTGTTCACTAAGCATCTCTTTAAAATTTCAGTCTAGAATTTAGTCAGGAATTGAAGTCAAATTCACTGGCCTGTGGTTTTCAGGCTCTGTTCTCTTGCAGTTTTAGAAAAATTGGGGTATTTGCCCTTCTCTAATATTATGTTACCTCTCTTGTTTCCATAGTTTTTAAGAAATTATGGATATTAGATGCACTGATTTCCTCCAAACAATAGTTTCCCTTTGTATCCTATCTGTATTGATTCAGTCAATGCAAAACCTTTTTCAACTTCATTTAATAAAAATTATTTCTTTGATTTTTGAAAAATCTCCTCTAACCCTCATTATAGTTTTGAAAGGCACTTGATTTTATTCTGATTTTTTTTGGGGGGGAGGGTATGACTTTTTATGATAAGGGCATGTGTCCATTTTGATCATATTGTGCCAAATGTTGATTTATTTTCCCCCCAAACTGCTTTCCAGTTTTCTTAGCAGATCTTAGCAAATGTGGAGCTTTTTCTCAAGTAGTTTATGTTCTTAGGATTGTCTAAAACAGGGTTATTGTGTTTTGTTGTATCTGATTCTTGATTATTTCTGCTTATTTTTGCTGATCCAGTTCTATTAGTCTACCAAATTGTTATGATGATTACCGCTTTATAATTTAATCTGATGTCTGCTATTCTGCATCCACTTTACCATTATGAACTTGAACAATAAATATGACTTCTGAGCTCAGGGGCACATCCTCTTTCTCCATTCCCATCTCAGGTCTCAGCACATGCATGCAGTCCGTATTCAGTGCCTAACAAAGTGTGAGGTTGTTTTGCTGGCACTCTTTAGCTCTTTATACCCTGTCCCCCTCTTCTGGAGTCCTAAGGAAAATTATTTAAAATGTAAGTTCAAATTATGTCTAAGGTGTTCCCAAAATAGGGAACAGTTAGGTACACATTGTACAATGTCGATAATAGCAGCTGTTTATTTCTTCTACTAAAAATGATGCTTAACACACAACCCACATACATCGATAGAAAAAGCAGGAGTAATAGAACTACTATTATGCTCTTCCTGGGAAGGTGATTCTTAAAACATCAAGACTTGATACAAGATGACTTGGTGTTTTTTTTTTTTAAGCAATCGGGGTTAAGTAACTTGCTCAAGGTTACATGGCCAGTTATTTCTGGGTGTGGTGCTGAGTATCTGAGCCCAGGATTCAATCTCTAGGTTGTACCAACACTGGAGCCGGTGCTCTTACTCGCTGAGCCAGCTGGCCGCCCCTAAGCAATTGGGGTTAAATAACTTGCTCAAGGTTACATGACCAGGTGTTTCTAGGTGGGTGCTAAGTGTCTGAGCCCGGGATTCGATCTCCAGGTCTTCTCAACACTGGAGCCAGTGCTCTTATTCGCTGTGCTACCTGGCCGCCCCTTGACTTGGTGTTTTTTAAGCAATTCTCATTGAGTTCGTGTTATGGCAATCCAAGCCAGGGCTTGGCTCCACCCTCTTCTTGTTGGCTATCTTCTTCTCTTCCAAGTATTTATAGGAGATACACCATAGTGAAGCCAGAAGTGACTGAGGAACTCTAATCCCTGGAACTCACAAAGTAGCCCACAAGCTCCCATGTCTTTTTTTGTGTGTTTTTTTTTTGGAGGGCAGTTAGGGTTAAGTGACTTGCCCAAGGTCACATGGCTAGTTTTTGTGTTAAGTGTCTGAGGCCGTATTAGAACTCAGGAGGACCTGACTCCAGGGCCAGTGCTCTATTCATGGCACCATGTAGCTGCCCCAAAGCTCCCATGTCTTAAGAGCACTTTCATACACAGAGGAACACAAAAGAGAGGATTTTATAAATAACCATGAATCTTATTTCATATCATTTGATTTTTTTTGGAAAGGATATAACAAACTCTACTACTACATATCACATGTTACTTTCAAAATTGTTCTGCTTTTCTGTGTTAATGTGCATTTTGTGCATTTTGAGCAATGTTTCAACAACGGCCCTCTTTTTTGTTAGCATAGCTGTTGCTAACCTCCTTCTCTCACTGAAAAATGAGAAAAGGAAAGAGAAAAAGACTCCTTGCAATAAATAGGCATAGTCAAGTAAAATGAATTCACGCAGTGCTCATGTCTAAAAGTGCATGTCTCTGGATGTTCTGTCCATCATTCCTCTGTTAATGGGGGGAGGGGGAAAGATGCCTTAAGAAAAAGATAGAAGAAACCCCTAGGAAGTGGTCTTGGAGAACTTTTAATGTGGTCCTCTGGGTACCCTCTCTCTCTTAGAGGAGGCTAAGGCAAAAAATTTCTCTAAGCCATCCAAGTCATGACTATACAAAAAGTTCCTGCCACTAAAATTCGTGGAGTTTCTTCTGTGAAGTTTGGATTTGGTCAACGGGCTGCAATTGAGGACCTAGAGGGTCACATGTGGCCTTGAGGTCACAAGATCACCATTCCTTTTTAATGAGATGCTTTCTAAAACTCTCTATAGTGCATAACCTGGACCAGATCAGATGACTCCTTCTGTAACAATTATTGGGGTCCTCTAGGAAATCTCCCCTTTTCTTCCATGGTTGGTCAATCAGTAGTCAGTCATTAAGTATTTATTGAATGTCTACTATGTGGCAGCTAGGTGGTGCAGTGGATAGAGGATTGAACCTGAATCTTCCTGATTTCAATCATCTTCCTGAGTTCAAATCTGGCCTCAGACACTCTCTAGCTGTGTGACCCTAGGTAAGTTACTTAACCCTGATTGCCTCAGTTTTCTTATCTATAAAATGAGGCAGAGAAGAAAATGGCAAATTATTCTAATGTCTTTGCCAAGAAAATCCCAAATGGGGTCATGAAGAATCAGACATGACTGAAATGACCAAACAACAATAACGCTATGTGCCAGGAACTGTATTAAGGGCTAGGAATACAAAGAATAGAAACAACACAAAGCAGTCCCTGCCCTCCAGGAGTTTATAGTCTAATTAGGAGAAACAATATGCTAATAACCATACACAACAAGTCATAAAGAATGGATAAAGAAGAAATAATAAAGGGAAAGCACTAAAATTAAGAGGGATTGGAAAAGGCTTCTTTGTACAAGATGGAAGAAGGCCAGGCAGCCCAAGAGGCAGAGATGAAGAGGGAGAGCATTCCAGGAATGGGAGACAGTCTGAAAATGCCTAGAGCTGAGAGATCTTAAAGCAGGAAGGAGGCTACTGGATTGTTGAATTTGTGGGGAAATATAAAGTGTAAGAAGACCAGAAAAGTAGTCAGGGGACATAGGTTACGAAGGGCTTTGAACACCAAGGCTTTGATTTTGGAGGCAAGAGAGGGTTATTGAGTTTATTGAATAATTGGAGTAATCAACTGAGTAAACTGGAGATTATTGAGTAAAGGGTTGACATCTAATTATGCTTTAGGAAAATCACTTTGGGACTTGAATGAAGAATGGAGTAGGGAGAGCCTTGAGGCAGGCACACTCACTAGAAGTTAGTGCAATAGTTCAGGTGTGATGTGAGAAGGATGTGTATCAGGGTGAGGGTGGTATCAAGAGAAAGAAGGAAGCAAACTTAAGAGATGTTGCAGAGATAAAATCAATAGGCCTTGGAAACAGATTGGCTAGGGAGGGTAAAAGATAGTGAATAGTAGAGGATGGCTCCTAGACTGTGGGCATGGAGGACTGGAAGCGTTGTGGCGCCCTTGGCAGCAACAAGAAAATTTGGAAGGTGACAAAAATTGTAGGGTAAAGGTAATATGTTTGTTTTGGGGCTTGTTGAATGTAAGATGTTTATAGAGCATCCAATTTCAGATATCAAAAAAGCACTTGGAGATGTGAGACTAAAGGTCAGTAGTTGTAATAGTAATGAAATTTGAAGATCCCTTTGTACTGCCAAGCTAAGGGGTACTTAGTACCTAGTTTCAAAATAAGCCTGTGTTAAAGAAACAGAAGGTATGATCCCCTGTTGCTGATATAACAAGAAGGGGCTGAACAGGGAATCCTGTTGTTGACATAACAGGAATGGGCTGAACAGAGAGCAGCTATACTGTATTTAAGAAACAGCATAAGCTGGACAGTCAGAATTTCCTGGGGTAAGCATTGTGGAGGCAGGGCAGCTGCTGCTGGACTAAAGACTTAACTGAGAATTGAGAAGAACTGAGAAGAGCAATGAGAATTGAGACCCGAGAGAGAATTTGTTGGACCAAGCCATGTGGAGGCTGGATAAAGTGATTTTGATTTTGATTTTGAGAATGAAGCTTATGGTGGTGAAGACTTCTGAGGGCCAGCTGGAGCTGCTGAGGATTTCCAAGGGACAGCCAGAGCTGAAGAAGACTAAGGAAGCATGACTGTGGTGCCAGCACTTTGTACAAATGTTGTGACTTTGTTAATTTTTATGAATGTTCTTGTGGTTTTGTTAAGCCTTGTCTTCCCAGGAACAGAGACTATGAAGGATTTGAGATGGACTGGACACTGTGAGCCCTAATGTGGAGCAGGAACTGCATGGAGAGCTGGACAAGGAGTTGGGAGCTGTCTGCCTTTGAACTCTGGTGGCAGTTGGTTAGATTCGTGTGGGAACTGGGACCATGGAAGAGGAACCATGGGAGCTGAAAGACTGCCCTGAGTCAAGATGAAAAAACCTCTCTGTGGGTACTGAGTAGTGACTGATGAAATTGACTGAGTAGACTGGTGAAATTGTAATTTACTTGTGACCTAGGGGTGGATGGCTTTTGTATTTTCCACTACCCCTTAAGAGGGTACTGAGTAGTGACTGTTGAAGTTGTAACTTAATTGCACTCCATGGCTGGAGAACTTTGACTTTTGTACTTTGTGACCCTTAAGGAGGCAAGCCTCCTTAAGGATGATTGAATGATTGAGTTGCTAAATGATTGAGTTATTAAATGATTGTACTTTATTGAAAACTAGGTGACCACTTTGGTGAAAACTATGTGGCCATTTTAGCGATAAGTTGTTGAGCTGTGACATTGTGAATGCTGTACATTGATTTTCTGTGAATGTTTTGCTCTGATTTGTTATCGGATAAATAGAGAGTTCTGTATGTAAGTTATGTAGTCATAACCTTGAAAGTTGTTCATAGCAGCAGTCCTCTAGAAAGCTGCTCATGCTTGGCTTTACAGTAGTGAGGATAGACCTGAATCAAATAGATTGAGAATCCTGGGCATACAGATAATAATTGCTCACTACATCTCCTTATTCTTTTACTCATACCTTCCTCTACCTTCCCAACTGAACGATAGTCAATAAAGAGCTGTAGTCACTAAGGAAGAACTGTGCTGATCTAATGCCTCCCTAGCACTGGAACAAGTCCTAGGTCAAAGAGTAGGCAGCATGTTTTAGCAATGGTCCTTTGGAGACATGGTTAGTCATTGTTCTTAGGTCTTTCAAAGTTGTTTTTCTTTACAATGTTGTTGTCTTAGTGTAATTTGCTTTCCTGGTTCCACTCACTTCATTCTGCCTCAGTTTGTATTACCCAGGGTTCCCTGCATGATAGGTTTATTCCATCATTTCTTGTGTTTGTTCCATCATTACATTCATATGGTATGATTGGTTTCGTTGCTCTCCAATTGTCTACAAGGCAATATAAGGCATTCCCTTAAATTCCAGTTCTTTTCTTTTATATTTATTCCTTCAATTCTCCCTTCAGGATCAGGACACCTGTTTTGCTTGTGAATATTCCCTTTCTAATATAATCCTTCCTTTTAACTCACTTTTTCCTATCTTCACATTTTTCCCTGCTGAGTTTGATGTGTTTCTACACCAATGTGTCTGTGCATGTGTGTGGGGTAGTACTTGGAGATTATTGAATCACACTTAGTAAATGCTGTATTTTGAATGATGTCATATTTTGATCTTCTCTGTTCTTAATTTGTCACTGAATAAAATGGAGAGCACCTATGCTGGTATTTTGAACCTTGGGAAGTTGCCTTTGCTTGGAATTACATTACATATTGTTGCTTGGGTGCTGCTACTCAGGGAAAGAAACACAAAATATGAAAGGCATCCCAAGGCGCCAAGGCTTAGGCTTAGCTCTCCTAGTTAAGCCTGTCTTCTAACTGACATGTGAGACTAGTCACTATGTTGTCAGGTTGGATAAGGCCATCCCTACCCCAATATTTATAGGAAGTCCCAAGGTGACATGATGCCACTTGGAGACCTGAAGAAAGAGAGAGGGGAGTTGCGGATCCGACCCTTTTAAAGTCCACTGAGCGGTTCACTCCTTTTGGCTTAGTGGTCAGTTTTCTCTGCCTTTCACTGCCTTCAGCCACCGTGATGTCAGGAATCAAGACTATCCAGGATTGGCTGTGTCATCCTAAAGCAACAAGTATATCAATGCTGATCCATAAGTGTGTCTCCCCTACCCCAAGAAGTTTTTGGTTAACTATGGTACATGCTGTATGGACTGACTCCTGCAGTCCATCCCCATGCGTGCTTCATGGGATTCAAGCTCTGTTTATAACAATGTCCACTTTTCCCCTTCACATAGAAGAGTCTGCCAATGAACAGAATCTATTTTTTGTGAGAAGTGTTATTAAATTGCCCTCTATTGAATATTAAAAAAAACATATTTGTCATTTTAAAGGTCATCATTATTCCATAAGGATCAGTCTGGGGATTCTGGTTGCTTCAGTATTTCAGTTGTGGAGGGTTACTGGGCATGGTGTATCTTCTCTGGGTATCCTTGACCTCTACAACTCAATAACCCTTTTCTTATCTTGGACAATAAGACATAATCACAGATTAAATGGCTTATGTTCCCATCATGTTTAGTGGATAACTCCTAGTTGGAATTTTAAATATTTGCTCTGATGAAGTTTGAGTTTCATATCATGAATACCCCTTAGAATAGAAGCATGAGTGTGAGAACAGGTTTAATATGAAGGAACAATTATTTGGAGTGACTCAAAGATTGTGATACAGGTTGTCATTTTGGATGCTCCATGTGTTTTAGAAGAGGAAACAAAGGAAAAGATGTAGGAGAAAGGCCATTCCTCCACAATTTATTTACAATACTGACATTGCAGAATGAATTTTTTTACAGTGTATATGGTAAGAAAATATTGAACCTGATAGGTGCATATGGTTTGAGAAAATTGCTAATAACGAAATACCAAGTGTATTTTCACAGTCATCCTGAATACTTCCTAAATCAAGAGTAGATTTCTTTGCTCCAGCAGCAAAGAGAAGTGTGAGAGATTCCCCTGCCTTGGTTTTTCAGCTGCTAGTTTTTGTTTATTTCTCTGTCATACTGACATCCAAATCTCAGTTTGGTCGTGTCGCCTCTTACAGAGGCTGTTAGAACACCCTGAGAGAACAGGGGATCATTTATGCAAAAAGCAGGGCTGTGAATGGGTGCCAGTGAAGTTAAAATGGATAAAAGGTTTCATAAATGTCAATTTTACCTCACAATATGCCTGAGAGTCAGAAATGTGGAAACTGATTACTTATTAAGCCACTGATAATTTCTCTGTCTTTGCTTTGGGGCCAGAGGAGGTGGGGCGAGGGGAGGAGATAGGGCAGAGAGATGAGAGGGTTGCTGGAGGGTGTCAGTTGGCTGAATAATAGACACTTGTGTGTTCTCATGCAGGTCACTGGGCAAAATGGGAAATGGCTCCGTGAAACCCAAACAGTCCAAGATTCCAGATGGCTATGCTGGGAAATTCTCTGGCACAATTGATGCTCTTCGGAGCAAAGTGATAGAACTGGAAAGGGAGCTGAAGAAGAAAGATGAAGAACTGCAGCAGAGGGACTGTCATCTGCGAGAGCTGCAGGAAAAGCTCTCCAAGCAGACAATTGCTCTTGCCGAGATCACTGAAGAACTCCAAAACAAGTGTATCCAGCTGAACAAGCTACAAGATGTAGTTAACATTCAGGGAGGAAACTCGCTTCTCTTTTCTCCATGCAAAGTGTCTCTTCAGATCAACCGCAGGACCTCAGGCTTAGTCTCTCTCCACAGCAGGAGAGGTGCCAAGGAAGGGGTATCTGCCGAACCAACCACCAGGACCTTTGCAGAATTTTCATTTGAGAAAGCCAGAGTCAGGAAGGACTCGAGGTAAGCATTTTGTCACAGTCTAACTCTGCCTCCTCACAATGATATCTATGAAGCCTCCTGGCTCTTGATGCTGTATTGATTGTGGGCTCTCTTCTAGTCTAATCACTTATTTCATAGAACTAACTCACTAGGATTTATCCATTGGATTGACCAACATTTTATTAAACTCTGATTCTGTGCTAGGCATTATGAAGCATTGGGAGATACAGAGAAGAAACAGAAACAGAAGCAGTTCATGCCCTCAAGGAGCTTACATTCTATACAATGAGAGATTTCTGTGAATATAGAATTGTGTTATCCCAATTTACCATCAGGACTTTGTGCTTCTTTGTGTCATATAGCTGAGTTGCAATATAGATTATTGTATTTAATAATGAAAACAACTTTTAATTCACTTAAGAACACCAAAAGTTAGATTGCTTTTCATGGGAAACTTAGACCATGGGGATGACATACTTATAGGGTTTTGGGAAGTGTGAGTTTCCTTCTTCAGCTCTTTAAATTCTCTCTATCTTAATGTCCCCTTCTCCAAACCACAGTGCATCTGGAATGTATAACATAAACACTGTAATAAAATGCCTTCTTGAAAAGTCTTGAAAACAGAAGAAAGGCAATAAAGCTTAGGGTCATAGATTCAGAATTCAAAGGAACCTTAAAAGTCATATAGCTCAAATCAAGGAATTGTGGAATTGAATCATGTAAACTAAAAGTAAACAAACAAATTAATTTAAAATAAAAAAGTCATATAGATCAGCCTTATGCTATAGATGAGGAAACTGAGGCCCAGAGAGGCTAAGATGCTTTTCCAAGACTGAGGCAGAGACAATGGCAGAAAGCTGAGGGCTTTCTAACTAAAAGCAACACCTTTCTTCTATATCATACTACCTTGCAATCACTTGCATTAATTAAAAGTAAAAATCAACCCAAAGGTAAAAATTTTAATTAAAATATAAATATTGAAGGCATCATTTGAATACTTTTATGCATACATATCTTATGGTCAACAATTGAATCACTAGAATAAAGAATAAGAATTAGAAAATTAAGGTTCTACTTGTGAACTTTTGGAACAGAACTCCACTTTGGTCTTTGAAGGTAGACTTATCCCTGTTTTGATTACAGGTGTTTGGAAGGGAGGTTGGGGAATCATTTGGGCATATATAGGTCGTCTGGTGTGTGCAGGAGAAGAGTATTTCAGTATTAAAAGTACATAGTTGTCCAGTGAGTGGGAAGTGTTGAAAAGACACTGGAGATGTTTGATTTACCCTGTGAATCTATAATATCTGCACAGATCCAGAGGCTACCAGGCCTACACTTTTCATAAACAATTAATTTTTTGTTTTATGTAAATGTTGATTAGCAAACTTTAGCTCTGGTAGAGTGACATTCTTGGCTCATTACACTTTTTTAAAGTGTCTGGCACATAGTGAGTGTCTAATAAATGTTTGTTGCCTCTTGCCTAGTTGAATATCTTCTGGTATACAGGCCTATTAATCAGAGACATCTGGTACGAAGTTACTTGGGCTGCCTTTCAATAGGAAAGCCTACATTATCGTTTGAAAGCATTGTTTATTTTTCATGAAAAGAAAAGACAAAACAAAAGCCTTTCCTCTTAACTTCTGATACCTACTTCTTTTTTAGGAAAGACAATTAGTTTCATTTATCACTCCCACCCTGGGGAGCCGAATAGGTAAAAGTAGAAAATGCCAGTGAGTAATATGTTGAAATGGGATGGGAAAAGAGAGTAAAGAACCCTGTGTCTGTGATGCCTGCAGTAATAGTGCTGTATTATTGGGTGATTTAGCAATAGCCTATCAAAATATACATGGAACTTTTCCTTTGTCAACAGGAATATTTGTATGTAAGTAGAAAATTATAACAGCTTACATTTTTAGAGTGAGTTAAGGGAGAAAGATGTTTTTTACCCATTGTTTCATTTGATTATCCTAATGACCCTCTGAGATAGATATCACAGATGTTCTTATAACCACTTTACAGATAAAAAAGGGTGTAAGAGATGAGCAGTAGGAAGGAGGAGCCAGGTGGTGAAGAGCTTTGAGTGTGGAAGTGTTCAGGATGGTACAGAAAGTCTCTTTATTGAATAGCAAACATCTGGGATGAATTTAGCTCTTTAAGCATCAGCTACTCACAGAATCTACTCTTGCCAGTGGTGTGAATTCCAATTCCTCTGTATCTTACTAGAAGGTCTTCATGAGTAACAACCATAGACAAACAGAAGTTTCTGGTCTTGTGCTCAAAATGTTTCTAACTTGGTAGAGTTACCTTGTATGTACTTACTTTTTATCTCTCTCTGTCTCTCTGTCTCTGTCTCTCTGTCTCTCTCTGTCTCTTTCTCTCTCTCTGTCTCTCTCTATCTCTCTCTCTGTGTCTCTGTCTCTCTGTCTCTGTCTGTCTCTGTCTGTCTGTCTGTCTGTCTCTCTTTATATCTCTCTCTGTATCTCTCTCTCCTGTCCCTCCCATTAGAATGAGATCTTCTCAAAGGCAGGGGCTATTTTAGCTTTTTATTTGTATCCTCACTGCTTACTTAGCCCAAAGCTTGGCACACAGCAAGCACTTAAATGTTTGCTGATTAATTCTTTCATGGGGTCAAAGGAGATCAGCTGAGGCTCTGTATCAAACATGAACATCATAGACTCCAACCGTATCCAGAGAGGGAAACAAGTATTTAAACAAACTTTGCACTTGATCTTCAATGCTGATCACTTTGCTCAGACCAGTTCAAACTTTGTGAGAATTACTGAGTTGTATATGATTAGCAGTGATAGCTACCATCAGAGTATGTGATAGAATGGGAAGGTTGACTTTTTGATGGAGGGGACTAATATAGGAAACTATTTTTGCTCACTTGGCAAGATGAAAGTACAAAATACATAATTCTGGTGTTCATTGATTTAAAGGTGGTTGGATAGTAGTTGGGTTAGCATGGGTAAAACAGCACATTTTAGTATAGTATAACTGAGTGAGGACCAATTCAGATCAGCTATTCCAGAAGTATTCCATAGGGGTTCTAGCTAAAATGGATGGGAACCAAATACTTTTGGATTCCTGGGACTTGTCGCATCTGTTTTAAATAAAGGGAATTAATTAATTGCTGCTCTGCCAAAGTAGAAATGCCCCATAGTCTTCTTTCCTGGGAAAGCACTGCCCAGAGCCATAACTAGCAATTGTTGTACATGGGGAAAATGCCACAGATGTTCCTGTGGCAAAGACAGATTCAATTCTATCAAATATGGGGAGTGATAAAACCTCAGGGAAAGGCTCTGAACCTCAAAGCACAAGACCTCACAGGGGAGAATCCCCTAGACAGTACCCTATGGTGGGGAGAACACAGAGGATACCAAGAAATTGCTAGTAAGGAGGCCACCCAAGAGGGAGTGGTTATGATTGGGCCACAGGAGGTAAAGCTTGTCTCTGATATGACTTCAGGGTATAATTATTCTTTTGGTTAAATTTTCTTTTTTCATTATGAATTTAATCTCCAACAAATGCAAGAATAAGAGGCTTGCAGAAGAAACTATGAACTTCTGTTATATACATTGTTTTAAAAGAAGCATATGTATATGTATACAGGAGATACATATGTGTAATTTCATAGGGTAGTAACAAAACTGCTCTCTCTCTCTGTGTCCACAGCTGCCCTTTTTATTTATGTGCATTTTAAAAAAGCATTTGATTGATGCTCTTTTATTTGTATTTATATCACTACCTACTCATCTACCAGCCTCACCCTCCCATCTCTAGTAATAAATATGTATAATTCAGCAAAACAAAACACATTGGCCATGTTTAAGAATGCAATCATATCTCATTCTGCATCTCTAGTCTATTACCTCTCTGTCCAGAGGTGGGAGGTATATTTCATCATTGGTTTTTTGAAGTGATTATTTATTATTCCTTGCTTTGATCAGAGTTCTGAGGTTTTTTGAACTTGTTTTTTTTCCACACCCCCAAAGTAATGTAAGTAATTGTATGTGCCTTTGACCCATCATTATTTAGGCATATCTCCCAAGGATCAGGGATATAAGGAAAGAATCTATATGTATAATATTTATAGCAGCCCTTTTCATAGTATCAAATACCTGGAAACAGAATAGGTGTCCATTAATTGGAGAAAGGCAGAGTAAATTGTGGCATATGGAAGCAATGGAATATTACAACCTGCCATCATAAAAATGACAAATGTGATAGATTCCAAGAAATATAGTAAGACTCCTACAAACTGATGCAGAGTGAAATGAGCAGGGTGAGAGAGACAATTTCACTGAGGATTTTTACAGTCATCTAGTCCTTTCTGGTCTGTAAAAATCGCGTCAGTTTCATTTTCTTTCCTGTTATTACTTTTGCCTTTCATTCTGAAGAAAGCTTTCATGATTTATAGGCATTAGGCTTTTGAATGGTCTATATGCCTTTGATCTCTTGCTATTTCTTATTTATGAGCAGTATTTTTAAACATATTTTTTCACTCTTTTCCACAATGCCAGCCTTTCCATTGGAGTCACTGAGTCTTAAAGCATATGTTGATTTAATTTAGATCATCTTAGTGAGTTCTTTAGAGAATTTTTCTAGCTTCTCATGTAGAACTTGGAAGAATTTTCCAACTCCTTCATTTTAGAGATGAGGAAACGAGTCCAGAGATGTGAAATAACTAATCCGGGGTCACAAAAGTAATAATTCTGTCAGATTGTCAATACACATTTTTTTAAGCTCCTACTGTGTGCCAGGCACAGTGCTAAGTGCTCAACTGAAGTAATTTTGTAAGCTGTATTTATTTCCATGGTTGTCTTCTTGCAAATGCTAATTAATCATAGCTACGGTGTAAGATGACCAAGTGGAGTGATGCTTCTTTTTGCCTTTGGATGCACAATTTAAACTAACTTTGCCAACTCCTTTATGTGCTTCTTGAAGAATCTGAGAGCCTCCTTTGTCTTTAGATGAAATTTCCTTTTGTGTTCTGGTTTCATTTCTGGTGAGAATGCCAAGAGGGACATGACCGTGAGCTCCTTGAGGTCAGATACTGCCCTTTGCCTTTCTTTGTATCTCCCAGTTCTTAGCACAGAGCCTGGCACATGGTAGGTGCTTAGCAAATATTTGCTGGCTGATTTGAGCTCCTCTTGTAGTCACTAAATGGGGACTGATTAGCACAAGCTTCTTTAAACCTGCCATTCATAATCTCAAATGGCAGTCATTTAACTCCCATCTCCTTATTGAACTGAATAATATTTCAGTTTTAGAATTTAAACCATAATCTCATTGTCTCATATTCTCATGTTTCTCATTTTCCACATGAGAGGGCTGAATATGAATGAACCTTTTTCAGGTGTTTAAACTTTTCTCTATGGATAGTGATATTAGATGATGTTTTCTGGCTCAGGGAAGAATGGCCATGTTCTCTTTTCTTTAAATGCTTGGTGTTTTGAAATTACATGCTGTAAATGGTGCTCTGATTCTCCTTCCTTTTCCATCCTGATAGGCATCTGGGGCAGGGCATGGTTGATGGAGATCCAGTTATTGAGAAACATTTTCTGCTCCCTCTTCCTCCTTTCTCAGTGCAGCACAGCTGGCCTGCTCTACTTCCTTCTCTTTCTCCCTGCCTTTGTCCACAGCATGGGTGCTGACTGGTCACATCCACATACTCAATCCACTCGATCTGGCCTTTGGGCCATGGCCAACATTAGCCTAATTACTCTTGCTAACTAGATACTGAGTTCAACTATTTCTTCTAAAGAAGTCCAGGTTCTCTCATCACTCTTTAAACTTTAGTAGTGCATGGCAGCTTATTGACCTACCCAGTTATAGCTTTGTATCACTCTAGAGAAGGATTTATTTCCTAAGAGAGCAAGAGAGACAAAAACTGTGGACACATGTGAAGGAATATGTGATGAAAAGCCTTATCTGAACAGCTTGATTGGCAACAAGTCCACTTTCTTCATTTCTCTGAAATTAGGAGAAGCTACAGCCATATATTAATACAGAAAGATGTAAGAAAATAGAGATCCCAAACTATTATCCTCTTCTCATTTTCAAGATCTTGGGAGAAACCTGAGGAAGCCCACATTTATGCTAGTCTGGATTTACAGGGTTTACAGTCTAGTGAAAATTAAATGTGGGAACAGATGGAAATTGACTTTCCAGACTAAATATGATCACTGAGTTTACCGGCCAGACTATTGCCCTGGAAACATTTCAGCATTTTATAATGATGTTCTTATGGACCTTTCTGGATCAATTTGTTATGTCATACCTGGATATATTAACCATGGTGAGTATTATAAGTTGAGGAAATGAACATTTTGTCAGCCCCAGGCAACCTTCTTATAGTTCATTTTAGATTCAGATGGACAACAAATCACTTTAGATACAGGTGTGGGGAACCTGTAGCCTCAAGGTCACTTGTGACTCTCTGGGTCTTCGAGTGTGGCTCTTTGACTGAATCCAAGCTTTACAGACCAAATCTTTTATTAAGGGGATTTGTTTTGTGAAGTTGGGATTTAGTCAAAGGGCTGTATTTGAGGACCTAGAGGGCCATGTGTGGCCTCGAGGCCACAGGTTCCCCACCCCCATATCTAGATCATGTGGCGCCCATGGAGTATTAAGGACACCTTCTGAAATTAAGCTCTGGGACTGCTTCCTTGGAATTAGAATTTTTACTGAAAAGTTACTGAGGCTATTTGTGATTGATGGATCTACTGACATGAATTTAATAAAAGTGGGCTAGATTCCACTGAGGACTGGAAGAGCTTAAAAATGCATTTATGACTTCCATTTTTTGATGCTAATTGTAGATTTTTCATAGAAATTGATTTCATTGACGGTAACACACAAAGAATACCTTATGAAAAGAGTTGGAAAGGAAGAGGAGGATGTAAATCTAGAGATTTAGTGACAACTCACACCCACTCAGTGTAACAGTTACACCCTCCCCCCACAAAAGATATTCTATTATTATGTATAGGGAGTTGTTAGGCATTGAGGTGGTTCTAGATGCAGGGTGGTTCTTTCATATGGAGGGGATTTGATGTCCACTGGTGGTCTTCACAATCATAAGTAATTTCATTTGACAAATTTTGATGTAAGACTATCACGTGGAAGACACAAGGTGCTAGAAGTACAGAGACAAAACCAATCTCTTGCTCTATGAGTTTATATTCTGCTTCAGCATGAGATTGGTGAATACATCATTGATACAAGTAAATACAACAATTTGAGTGTAAGCTATGCATATTGGGACACTTGTCCACCCATTTTTGCCTCTATACTGGTTCAAGTATTTCTTCCAGTTATTCCAAGAATAACTGTGCAGATGCTCTATCCGAGAAAAGCAAGGCAGATGTGCTCTCTTGGAGTGTGTTTTATGAAACAAACCAACCCATTGTTAGATTTTTTTTTGCTTCCATTTTGACCTAATATAATGTTTCTTCTTCTTGCCTTCTACTTGCCTTTTTAAAGGAGATTTGAAACATAAATATTTGCTGTGTTGTGAGTATGGTCTTTGCTAGAGTGTTTTTAACAGGTTGCCTTATATAGCATCACATATCTGATGTGTTCACCTCTTTTTAAAATTTTTATTTGTTTATTTATAATTTATTAAATGAAGCAAGCTTTTCCATAACATTGTAGGATAAAAAAAACGTTGCACATGAAACTGCAAATCTATTATGTACAACATGCTATTCCTTTTAATTAAATAATAAAGTTATCATACAAATTTATTTTTTATTTTTTTCTTTTCCTTCACCTTCCCCCTGACCTAGAGGTGACTATCATTAGACACAAAGTATGTGCATGCATGTGTGTGTGTGTGTGTATGAGAGAGAGAGAGAGAGAGAGAGAGAGAGAGAGAGATCATTATATACATCTATTTATCACTATTTATCAGTTCTTTCTCTGGACACATTTTATTTCTAAGTACATAAGGTCTGGATCCCTCCATGGGAATTGTCCCCTAGCTAACTCAAGGGGTTTGGCTCACCCTCAACTTTTAACTCAGTAAATCCATACGTACTTTGGTTTCTTAGATGAAAGGAGATAGGTAGCTCTAGACAACTAAAATTATTGATATATTTTATTATTATATTGCTTTAATTCCAAATATATCCCTTCTCACTCTATTACTCAGAGATTCATCTATAAAAAAGAGTAAAAAAAATAAAATATTTCAGTAACACTGCCCAACATGTCAACCAAATCTGACTACATTCTAAGCAAAAACCTTAATCCAGGAAACAGTTTGTGGTGCCCTCCTACCTCCTTTAAAAAGATTTATTCATGAATCTTGCCTCTTCTTTAGCAGCTCATTACATTCAGTACGGGTGCCAAAGTGATCTTCCCAGCACAGTCTAAGTGTTTAATAAACTTTTTTTCCATTCATTCACTCATCCAGTTAGTCAGTCATTCATGAAGCACATGTCTAACCATATTTCTCTTCTGCTAGGATCAAATGCAAACTTTCCTGTATAGCATTTAAAGTCCTTCACAGTCTGGTTCCAAGTGCTCTTCTTTATGTGCATTTATGATCAATTGGCCTTTTAGCTACTCTCATTTCCCATCTCTATTCTCTTGAGTAGACTGTCCCCCAGGCCTGGAATCCACTAACTCCTCCCTTCCTCTGCTTAGAAACTTTTGTTTCCTTAAAAACTCAGCTCAAGGTCCTACATGAGGCAGGCATTTCTAGATTTGTTTGACTTCCAGTGTCTACTCCCTCCCTCCAAATCACCTTATATTTATTTCATATCTACATTAAGGCATGTCTGCTACTTTCTATAATAGAATATAGCTCCTTGGGGGTAAGGATCATTTCATTGTTATCTTGATGTGCTCAGCACTCATGGAAGTTCCTGGTTGTTTAACATATGCTTGTTGCTGTCTGAAGCCCTCCACTTAGGCACCCAACTCTCAACTGCTTTTCTTTCTTATTTCTCAAGCCAAATTTTCATTAACTTAGTCCTAGGTTTTAAGAAGGCAATTCAATTAAACTATAGGAAACCCTTGATTTCTGTGAATCTGTGATTCAGTTATTAATATAGCAAATAAATCTTCTTTCCCCAAGGACCATGATAATACTTTGTTATGTCTGCTCCTGATGCTTTTTATATCAAAACCAAGTATTATGTCATGATATTATGCATATTTTTACACTGTACTAAAAATGTGAACAGTTCTGTAATGTCAAGTAGGTGATATTTTGGACAAGGCCAGTTGAATGCTAGTTCTGGTAGGTCAAATCAATGTGGAAAGACTTGAGACAGACAATGTGCCTGTGTTATTCATCTGAGGATCAGTTTGGTTAAGGGAGGAAATGTTGATTTTTCCTTCCATCCTTCCTTCCTTTCTTCCCTCCGTTTCTTCCTTCCTTCCTTCCTTCCTTCCTCCTTTCCTCCCTTCCTCCCTTCCTCCCTTCCTTCCTTCCTTCCTTCCTCCTTTCCTCCCTTCCTCCCTTCCTCCCTTCCTTCCTTCCTTCCTTCCTTCCTTCCTTCCTTCCTTCCTTCCTTCCTTCCTTCCTTCCTTCCTTCCTTCCTCCCTCCATACCTTCTTTTTAAAAATCTCTTTTCCTTTCCCTCCCACTTCCTAGCATTGTAACTCATTAAATTGAAAATGTAGTAGTTTTTTTGGTTGTTGCTCAGACCCAGAATTACCTCCACCACTTTTCTCCTTCCCCCTTCGTATTCAGCTACCTACTCCTATAGCTTCTGAGTGTTAAAAACAGTAACAACAATATATACTCTGCAGATGGGCTTTTCTCACTGCTCCCATCATCTGGGAGAACCATCATCTGTTACTTTTCCTTCCTAATGAGTCTTAGAGTTATTTTTCTTTAGCAACCATTCTTTCATTTTTTTTGTTAGTGAAAATTATTTTGCATCGTTATCTTTTAACAAGAAGCCTTTGTCTTTGTTATGCCTCTTCTGAAAGGACTTGCCAATCTTCTTTTCAGAAATCTTTATTGTCATTTCAATCATGTCTGACCCTTCTTGAATCTTGGCTGTCACCCAACATGTGAGCTATCCTTCTTAACTTTGTGTTGCCTAAAAAATTTGAAAATGATAATCACTTTTCCTTTATCAAAGTTATTGGAAAAAATGTTAAGCAGTACTTCTATGTCTCATGACCAGCAAGATACAGTTTCTCCAGACCCTTTTACCTCTCTAGCTTTTGGGAAATAACAAAAGGAATTAAGTACCAAATATAGAATAATTACCACTTGTTACCCAGAACAAAGAATACAGAACTTTGACAAGGTAAAATCTTTATGACTTAACCTTATACAGCTCTAATTCTTAGATTTATCCCTTAGCACTCCTCCCCAATCTGCTTCTGTGCTCCATGGCAGGGACAAAAAATTGGGCTTATGGGGCACATTGAAAGATCCCTTGTACTTCAGATAAACTACTGACACACCCCACCACATGCCAGCCCCCAAACCTTAATGACTGATTGGTATAGAAACTACTGATTGCTCTGTTTATAACATGGACTGCTTCATCTGTCCTTTGGAAGACTGATGACATCCCATTTTTGAGGACTCACCATAGTGGTGCCAGACAGTGCAGATACTCAATGGGCTTTATCCTACTGCAGATCAGAATTCCTGAGCTCAAGCAATCCACTAAACTCAGCCTCTTTTAGTAGTACATATTATAGCATGTGCCACTATCCTGGAAGCTTTTGCATTTTTTAACTAGTACCAAACAATTTTGATTATTACTGCTTTAGTTTAAGTTATATGTTTGAGATCTGGTAGTATTATGACCCCTTAATTTCTACTTGTTTTCATTATTTCCCCTTAAGAATCTTCTTTTAAAAAAAAAGCAACTGGGGTTAAGTAACTTGCTCAAGGTTACACAGCCAGTTATTTCTGGGTGTGGTGCTAAGTATCGGAGCCCGGATTTGAACCCCAGGTCATCCCGACACTAGAGCAGGTGCTCTTACTTGCTGAGCCACCTGGCCACCCCTAAGCAATGGGGGTTAAGTAACTTGCTCGAGGTTACATGGCCAGGTGTTTCTGGGTGGGTGCTAAGTGTCTGAGCTCAGGATTCAATCCCCAGGTCATCCCGACACTGGAGCTGGTGCTCTTACTTGCTGTGCTACCTGGCCACCCCTCCCCTTAAGAATCTTAACCTTTTCTTTTTCCAGATGATTAATTATAATAAAATATAAAAATTTAATTATTATTTTATTTAGCTATATGAAATAACCTCTTAGGAATTTCATCGATTTGTCATAAATTTGTAAATTAATATAGGTAGTATCACCATTTTTATTATAATGGTACAGCCCAACATTTAACAAATTAGTGACTTTCCAATTATTTACATTTTCTTTTATTCCATTAAAGAGTATTTGCCATACATAGTTACAGAAGTCCTGAACATGACTTGGTAGGGTAAACCCCCATGTATTTTATGATTTTGTAGTTATTTGAATGGAATTTCTTTTTTTCCCCTCTCTTCCCATTGGGTTTTGTTAGTAATATTCACAAAGGTTAATGATATTTTGCGGTGTATTTTATAACCTACTTTACTGAAATTATTAATTGTCTTGATTCTTTTTTTCATTGAATCCCTGAGATTCTCTATCATAGAGAGCATGATGTGATGAAGAGTTCTGGATTTGTAGACAAAGGACCAGGGTCTGAAGCTCAGTTCCATCATTACTACCCGTGTGATACTGGACAAGTTATTTCTATTTTACCTCTTTGTGACTCAGTTTCTCCAGCTGTAAAATGAGGGAGTTTGTCTAGATGACATCCAAGGTTCCTTTAAAGTCTAAATCTATGATCCTGTGATATTATCTATAAATAGATTATATCATGCCTTTTTTTTTTTTTGGTCTATTCCTATTTCATCAATTACTTTTTCTTAAGATTTTAGAATTACACATGATGATTCTGATTAGCTGGCTAAGATAGTATCTGAGAATGGGATTTGTATATCTAGAAATATATGGAAGACACATTCCTGGTCATACATAAAATTTAATTAGATATAAAGGCTGATAAAAATTATTTACCTGTTGTCTTTTTTAAATCAAATGTTTTATTAACTTCTAGTTTGCATCATTCATTTCCACAAGATTTTGAGTAACAAATTTTCTCTGTTTTTCCCCTACCCACCACCCTAAAGAGCAGTCCCAATGAATATCCCCTCCTCCTCTTCATATTGAGAAAAGTTTCATCAGTTACAATTATTGTTTTTCCATGTAGGGATGTAAATATTTCAAATTTGTTAAGTTTCCTATGATTTATTTCCCTGTTTACCTTCTCATTCTTCTCTTCTTGTATCTGAATGTCAGATTTTCTATTCAACTCTGTTTTTTTTTTCATCAAGAATGCTTGAAAGTCCTCTATTCCACTGAATGACCATATTTTCCCCTAAAATATGATACTCAGTTTTGCTGGGTAGGTGATTCTTGGTTTTAATCCCAGCTCCTGTGACCTCCAGAATATCATATTCCAAGCCCTTTGATCCCTCAGTGTAGAAGCTGTCAGATCCTGTGTTATCCTGATTGTGTTTCTGCAGTATTCAAATTGTTTCTTCCTGGCTGCTTGTAATATTTTCTCCTTGATCTAGGAATTCCAGAACCTGGCTATGATATTCCTAGGAGTTTTCCTTTTGGGATCTTTTTCATGAGGTGATCAGTGGATTCTTTCAATCTCTATTTTGCCTTCTGGTTCTAAAACATCAGGGCAGTTTTCCTTGAGAATTTCTTGAAGGATAATTTCTAGATTCTTTTTTTGATCATGGATTTCAGGTAGTCCAATAATTTTAAAATTATCTCTCCTGGATCTATTTTCCAGGTCAGTGGTTTTCCCAATGAGATATTTCACATTGCCTTCTATTTTTCATTTGTTTGGATCTGTTTAATAGTATCTTGATTTCTCAGAAAGTCACTTGCTTCCATTCCCTCCAATCTAATTCTGAAGGAATGAATCTCTTCAGTGAGCTTTTGAGATTCTTTTTCCATCTGGCAAATTCAGCTTTTAAAGGCATTCTTCTCCTCGTTGGCTTTTTGAGCCTCGTTTGCCATTTGAGTTAGTCTATTTCTAAGGTGTTATTTTCTTCAGTCAGGTTGTTGACTCTCATTTCATAATTTTCTTGCATCATTTTCATTTCTCTTCCCAATTTTTCCTCTATTTCTCTTATTTGGTTTTCAAAATCCTTCTTAAGGTCCTGTATAGCCTGTAACTAGCTCTTATTTTTCTTGGAAGCTTTTGGTGCAGGAGTTCTGACTTCACTGTCTTACTCCTGTTCCATGTTCCATCCTTTTTGTCCCAAAATAGGAGTGTAAAGTTGGGTTGCTCTGCTTGCTTTGCTTTGCTCCTTTGCTCATGTTGCCTACCTGTTGTTTTATAAATCTAATCCAAAAGGTTTTAAAATGAAAGGAATTTGGAATGGAGTGAATTAATTAATGGGCACATACTTAGTTTCCAGTTTATTGACACTACAGAAATGCCTATGTGCCTAATTTTTAGGTTCTTTTTGAAAGGGTTACTCACACCCTTACAAATCACTAGAGATGGGTAATTAATTATTTTCATAATTCTTAAAAGATGCTTTGTTATGTCTTGAATACAACTCCTAGGAAAATAATAGACCCCTCTATTACTGAATTTTTTTCAATTTAAATTTTTATTTTTTTTAATTAAGAAGAATTTATTTTCTCTCTTCCCTTCCACAATGGAAAACAGAAAAATATAAAGAAAAACACTTATAGAAAAAACACATAGTTTTAAGGCAAAACAATTCCCCATACTGGACATGTTCAAAACTTTATATTTGATTGTACATCTTGAGTCCCTCACCTCCCTGCCAAAGAAGGTGGTCAGCATACCTGATAATGATTTGTCCTCTGGAATTTTGGTTGATCATCACATTGATGAGAATTCTAAAGTTTTTCAAAGTTGTTAATGTCTATGATGTAGTTATTATTGTATAATATGTTCTGATTCTGCTTACTTCATTCTGAATCAGTTTGTAAAAATTTCCCAAGTCTTTTTGGAATTCTCCCTTCCACCATTTCATGTGATGCACTTGTTTTCTATTATAGTTACATGTTATAATTTGCTTAGCTGGATTGCTGAGTGGATAGAGCACTGGGCCTGGAGTCAGGAAGACTTGAGTTCAAATATGGCCTCAGACACTTAGCTATGTGACCCTGGTCAAGTCACTTAACATCTATTTGCCTTAATTCATTGGAGGAGGAAATGGAAAACCACTCCAATATCTTTGCCAAAAAAACCTCATGGACAGGATGGTCACATGGGATCACATGGGTAGTATAGTCCATGAGATTACGGAGACATGACTGAACAATGAGTAATTTCTCAGCCATTCCCAGATTAATGGGCACACACTTAGTTTCCAGTTTATTGACACTACAGAAAGAACTGTTATAAGCAGTTTTGTGTATGTGGATCCTTTTCGATATCCTTGGTATAGTTGTGAAAATGTATGTGTACAATTTAGTAAATTTTGGGGCATAGTTCCAGACTGCATTCCAGAATGGCTAGACCCATTCACAACTCTATCAGGAATCCTTTACAGTGTTTCTTCTCCCACATCTCCACTAACATTTGTCATTTTCCTTTTCTTTCACCTTGAACAATCTGATGGATGGGAACTGGAATCTCAAAGCAGCTTTAATTGATATTATTTTATGAGTGATTTGAGACATTTAAAAAATATGTCTATTGATAAAAGTTTTTCCTCTGAAAACTGCCTGTTCATAGCCTTTGATCATTTATCAGCTGAGATGAGGCTCTTATTCTTATAAATTTGAATCAGTTCCTTATACATCTAGAAATGTGACTTTTTTCACTTTATTTTTTAAATTCTATGTTTATATTTTTACATTCATTTCCATGAAATTTTGAGTTACAAATTTTTCTCCCCATCTTTCCCTTACCCATCACCCCCCAAAAGCAATCCTACTGAATACCCCCTTCCCCTATCTGGTCTTTCCTATATCTTCCCCCATCCCACCCCTCTCCGATTTTCCGGTAGGGCAAGATGGATCTCCATACCCCAGTGCCTGTATATCTTAAGAAATGTGACTTTTAATAGAGAAACTTGGTTCCAAAGATTTTTCTCCTCATTTCCCCATTTCCCTTCTGATTATAGTTACATTCCCCACACCCACCAGTTTTTGTTTTTAATAAGGACTCCTTGCCTCAGTAGCTGGAGTCTTTGGTTTTTCAAACACCATGAAACTAAGTTTGTTTTCTTCTGTCTTTTTTTTCCTTCTGAGATGGGGCTATTTAAATTCTCTATTTCTTGTTTTACTAATCTAAGTATTTTATACTTTCTAAATATTCATTTGTTTCATGTAAATTGTTGTATTTATTGGCATATAGCTGGGCAAAATAGTAGTTTTTAATATTTTTCTATATTTCTTTTAAAATTCTTTTTATTATTATTTTTGTTTGCATTTTGAGTTCTGGGTTGTTTCCCTCTCTTTCTTCCAAACATGCATTAGAAAAGGCTGACATTTTATCTATCTATCTATCTATCTATCTATCTATCTATCTATCTATCTAT
>NW_027185655.1:12774187-12814706 GCF_028583685.1 Petaurus breviceps papuanus | reverse complement strand
TATCTATCTATCTATCTATCTATCTATCTATCTATCTATCTATCTATCTATCTATCTGTATGTATGCATATATATCTATACACACATATATTTGTGGAACCATACATACTTCCATATATCAGTTCTTTCTCTGGAGGTGGATAGCATTTTCCTTCCAAAGTCCTTCATAGTTGATTTGCATGTTCATATTACTCAGAATAGCTTAGTCATTCACAGTTACTCTTTGAACAGTATTGCTGTTACTATATACAATGTTCCCTTGGTTCTGCTCGTTTCACTCTGTATTGTTTCATGGAAGTCTTTCCATGTCTTTCTAAAACCAACCTGCTTGTCATTTTTTACTGTATAGTAGTATTTCATCACAATCACATACCGCAACTTATTCAGCCATTCCCCATTTGATGGATATCCACTCAATTTATAATTCATTGTCTCCACAAAGAGAGCTGCTATAAATATTTTAGGACATATGAGTTTTCTTTTTTTCCCTGATGACCTTGGGAAATAGACCTAATACTGGTATTGATGGATCAAAGGGTATACACAGTTTCAAAACTCTTTGAGCATAATTCAAAATTGTTTTCCAAAATGATTAAAACAGTTCACAATTCCACTAACAGTGTATTAGTGTCCCAATTTTTCCACATCCCTTCCAGCATTTGTCATTTTCCTCTTCTATAACTTTAGTCAATCTGATAGGTGTGAGATGGTACCTCTGAGTTGTTTTAATTTGCGTTTCTCTAATCAATAATGATTTAGAACATTTTTTTCATATCACTATATATAGCTTTGATTTCTTTTTCTAAAAACTGCCTGTTCATAACCTTTGATCATTTATCAATTGGGGAATAAGTCATTATTATAAATTTGACTCAGCTCTCTATATATTTGAGATATGAGGCCTTTTTCTGAGAAATTGGCTATCAATTTACCCATACCCCCTCCTTGCAATTTTCTGCTTTTTTTTCTTTTCTTGGCTCTGTTGGTTTTATTTGTTCAAAAACCTTTTAATTAAATGTAATCAAAATTATTGGTTTTATATTCCAAAATTCTCTCTATCTCTGGTTTATTCATAAATTCTTTTCTTATCCACAAATCTGATAGGTAGTATGTTCCATGCTTCTCTGATTTGCTTAGGATATCTCCCTTTGTCTAGGTCATGTATCCATTTTGATTTTATCTTGGCAAATGGTATGATATTGGTCCATGCCTAGTTTCTGCCAGCCCACTGTCTAGTTTTCCTAGTAATTTTTACCAAAATGTGAGTTCTTATTCCAAAAGCTTAGATCTTTGCATTTATCAAACATGAGGTTACTATAATCATTTACTACTGTGTATTGTTTGTCTACTCTATTTCACTAATCCACCATTTTATTTTTTAGCCAGCACCATTTTGTTTGGATAATTACTGCCTTGTAGTACAATTTAAGATCTGATATTGCTAGACCTCCTTTCTTTATATTTTTTTAAATCAATTCCTTTGACATTCTTGAACGTATGTCCTAAATAAATTTTGATGTTATTTTGTTCTATCTCGATAAAATAATTTTTTTGTAGTTTAATTGGGACGGCATTAAATAAGTAGTTTAGGTAGGATTGTCATTTTGTTATATTGACTTGTGCCACCCATAAACAATTAATATTTCTCAAGTTATTCAAATCTGACTTTATTTTTATAAAATGTGTTTTATAATTCTGTTCACATAGTTCATGGCTTTGTCTTGGCAGGTATACTCTCAGGTATGTTACAATTGTCTATGGTGATCTTAAATGAAATGTCTTTTATTGTCTCTCCTTGCAGGGCTTTGTTGGTGATATATGAAAAATACTGATAATTTATGTGGCTTTATGTTATTGCTTGCTACTTTGCTAAAATTCTTTCAACTAATTTTTTGATTGAATCTTTAGGATTTTCCAGGCTTACCATCATGTCGTCTGCAAAAAGGATGATTAAATTTCCCCACTGTCCATTCTTTTTCCTTCAATTTCTTTTTTCTTTTTTTATTGCTAGCATATCTAGTACAGTGTTGAATAATAGTAATAATGTGTGTCTCTGCTTTACTGGCCATTTTACTGGGAAGGCTTCTAGCTTATCCCCTTTAGAGATGGTTTTACCTAGATACTTCTTACTATTTTAAGGGAAAATGCACTTATGCCTGTGCTTTCAAAAGATTTTAAAAGGATTGAGTGTTGTATTTTGTCAAAAGCCTTTTCTGCATCTATTGATATGATCATATGATTTTTGTTTATTTTGTTATTGATGTAATCAATTATGTTCATAGTTTCCCTTATATTGAACCAGCCCTAAATTTATGGAATTTCTTCATTTCTTGTTAATTTTTCTTAGTAGTTTGGGTTTCTTTTTCCTTAAAAAAAATTAGATATAAAGATTTGTCTATTTCTTTTTTAAAGGTCAGTTCCTAATGTTATTTATTATTTAAATGTGGGGTGTTCATTGAGGAAGTTTTCAACTTTGTTAATCTCTTCTTAAATTTTAGAATTTCTACTTTGGCATTCAATAGAGGTTTTAAAATATTTATTGAGTTTTTAGATATTTTAATTGTATGCCTAATTTTCTCCCTAGGACCTAGCTTTTCTCTTAAATATTTAGCTGTTATGCCATCAGCGCATATATGTTAAGTGTGGATATTAATTCATTCTCTATCATCTTTCAGCATGATAAAATAGTCCTGTTGTATTTTATCTATTGTATTGAAAATTATATTGAAAAAAAATTGTATCTGTTTTAACTAGGCCTAGTTTTGATTTTATCTTTTCTTAGTTCATTATTGCTACACCTACTTTTATGAGCTAAAGTATAAGAGATTTTGTTCTATTTCCTTACCTTGCCTTTGTGTGACTCTTTATTCTTCAATTGTCTTACTTTTCAAGAGAATATTATTGGATTCTGCTTCCTAATCCCTTCTGCTAAACTGTTCCTTTTTATGGGTTAGTTCATCCCATTCATAGTTAACTTTAATTGTATATTTTCTTCCATCCCATTCTCTTATATTATTTTGTCTTTGCTCTTGTCCCTCCTCCTAACAAAGAAGGGGAATGGTGATGAGAAAGGAGAGTGTTCAGCAGCTATTTTCTAGGCTCCATGCTGTCAGCTTCCAGTCCACTGCACCTCTTCTCTTCCTCTCACTTAGACTCCAATCACAACCCATTTAAACTCCTTTCCATGATCTACCCACCAAGGTTAGGGTTTCTTTTGTATATAACTAAATCCTCTTTGAGCCTACCCTCCTTCTTATTCTGTCCCTTCCTTTCTCCCTGTTCTTTCTTGTTTCTTTGCTGAACTGAATGTATTTATACAACAAACTCTGTTTTCTACCTTCTTTTGACCAATTCACATCTAAATGGAATTGAAACGTGCCTGCTTTCCTCACCCTTTTCTTTTTGTTTCCATAATCTTCTACTTGAAAACCTTCCCTTCTTTCCCACCCTCCCCTTTCCCTAGTGTATTTCTTTTTTCATCTCTTTCCTTTTTTCTCTTAAGATCATCAAAACATAACAAAAGTATTCCTGGGTCCTCTGACTTATTTAACTACCTAAATGCCCCGTGATGGCATTTGGCTTTTGAGGGGACTCTTGTATCATTGCTCCCTGTTAGAATGTAGCTTCCCCTTCCTTATGTATTCAACTCTCAATTGCTTATTCATACCTACCTTTTTATATTTCTCTTGAAAATTGTATTTGTATTTCAAAGCTTCTATACAACTTGACCTTTTCATCAGTAATTCTTGGAAGTACTCTATTTTTTTAAAAGTCCATTTGTCCTCTGTAGGATTACACTCAGATTTTCTGGGTAAGTAATTTTTTGGTTTTAAATCTACATTTGCCTTTTGGAATTTTGTATTTCAGACTTTCCTCTTCTTTGTAGTGGTGGCTACAAAAACCTGTGTTACCTGAATGTGGTTCCTTAATATTTGTACTCTTTTTTCCCTTGTTTTGGTAGCATTTTGCCTTTAACTTGGGATCCTCTGGATTTTGACTATGATGTTCCTGGTTATTTTCAATTCTGTAGTTTTCTTTTAGGAGGTGACTAATAGGTTCTATTTCACTTTGACTTCTGGGTCTAAGAAATTTGGGTGATTTTCTTTTATGAACTTTGAGATGATATGTGTGCTTTTGGTCATGGTTTTCAGGTAGCCCAAAGATTCTTCAATTATTTCCCCTTTTTCTATTTTCTAAATATTTTTTTAAAATGAGATACCCTATATTTTCTTCTATTTTTTCCAATTTTTGACTTTGTTTTAATATTTCTTGTTTTTCCCTTGCATCATTAACTTCCGTTTGTCCCATTCTAATTTTAAAAGAATTTGTTAGTCGGATAAGGTTTTGTACATTTTTGTACTATGTTGTTAATCCCCCTTCTAAAACGTTCCTCAAATACTCTCATTTATTTTTTAAATGAAAATTATATTTTATTTCTGAATATTTCTCTCACTCTCCCCTCCCCAGGGAACATTGTAGCAAAAAATAAAAAAGAAGAAAGAGAAAAAAAATCAGTTTAACAAAAGTAATGCATTAACCAAGTCTGACAGTATACTTAATATTCTTAGTAAAGAAGGGAGGTCATAACCATCAAATTTTCAAATAACTTTTTTTCAGTTGACAGCTGTAAATGATTATTAAAAAATAAACAATGGAATGAAGAATTAATTGCCTAATTATTAGGACAAAACCAACAATATGAAGTATACTATGGGATGTGTAAAATTCTGTAACTAGATCCAAAAATTCAATCAAGCAAGTCTGAAGTAGAGAAAAAAAATGGCTTGGCAATAGTTTAAGTAAAAAGAGCTAAGGGATTCTAGGTAATAACAAACTTACCATATAGAGTGTGATTCAGCCACTTAAAAACAAACAAACAAAAAACTCAATTATAATGTTAGGTCCTGTTACTAAAAGTATAGTGTTCAGATCACAGGTTATCACGGTCCTTCTGTACTTTGCTGTGATCAGATTCCATCTGAAGTATGATTGCAGGAACTAGTGAATTCCCTGTCTCCTCTCATATTTTTGGAAGATTGGATAGTAATTGGTCAGGGATGTCATTCTTGCCATTGGTTAAGACTCACAGACTATGTCATGTATAATGTTCTATTAATTTCCTTCTCACAATTTCTGACTTTTGGTGACCAGTGTTCTATGATTTCCATCTGCTGCCCTCACTAATGGGTGAGCTGAACTCAGACCTTTGTGGTTTCAATATAGAAAGTTATATATTTTTTTCCTCTGTGTGGGGTACATAGATATTTACTTCAAGTCCCATGTCCCTGGCTTCAGCAACATATACTCCAATGATTCATTTTACCCTGAGCTAGTTATTCTACTGAGTTCTTCCTCTCCTGCTGGATTTCTGCTCCAGTCATGTGAAATGCTTATTAAATAAAAAAAGAAATGATTCTCTGACATCACTACATATTTTTGGCAGAGATTTCTTAGGTTTAATGGTGTGAAGTCATTTAGTACATCTCATCCCAGGACTTGTTGCTAACCAAGGGCTAGTGGGTTAGCCAGCCCAATTGCATGCTTCCTTCTTCACTAACAATTTACTGAAGGCATGAAACTTTTGAATTGCTTTCTTATTCCTTCTCTTCTTCACACCAAAGTCTGTGTTATTTTCATATTTTTCCTATGCATTTTTCCCAGGCCCAGGGGGCTAGGAACTGTGTAGGGTGAACATGAGGAAATTCTCAGTAATTAATGTGAACAGAGGAATTTTAACCATTGAAAACTTGACTGAAGGATCTTTCAGCGTGGTCTCAACTTTTTTTTGTTCACTTTTGACTCATTTTTAAAAAGTTCAAATTAAAAATATTTTTCCATTAGAAAAAAGTTGCCTTCTCTCTTTTCCACCTTTTTTTTTTTAACTCCCTAGTATCTTATTTAATTTGTAAAAACCTCTTAAATGCTTTTTAAAAACCTCTTGCCTTGTGTCTTCAAAATTCTAGCAAAACTTGTGCCCAAGATGCCATTTTGTTGTTATTGAGGATTTGTTTATAGATGCTTTGGGGTCATTCTCTCTCTCTCTTTTTTTTTTAAAGTTTGTGTCTTCAGCATCCTTCTCTCAATGTCTTCAAATAGTCCTGTATTATGGGTGTCTTTTTTTAAAAATTCTTCCAGCCCACTTAACTTCAGACTTCATATTAGAGTTGGTCTCTGCACATTTCTGGAAGGAACGACTGGGTTGAACGTATGTCTCCTTGGTTCTATTGCTATTTTCTTGATGTGTTGATTGTTATGTTATCCTAGGATCTCACAGACAGCTCAGATTTGGGACCTGCAAACTTTCCTTCCTTCTTAAGCGATCTTATCTAGGGCAAAGTTTGAACACTGACCCCCTGCTCTTCACTTTGCAATTCCTCACTTGTGTTTGGTCAGGAACACACTTGTGAGCTTGCCCCTGATTGGCGTGTCAGTAGACTTCTACTGGACTGAGCCATCATTGTACAGCTGGAAAGCTTTGCTGGTCTGGGCCTCCTGCTCTGGCTGTCCCATGGCAGGCTTCTGACCAGACTTGGGGCTGGAGCTGAGCCCCTGATCCTGGGACCAGAGCCACTTAGCTATTGCTTGGGTCCATCTCTCTGGAAAGTCATCACTAGGTATACGACCCTCTTTGAGCCTACACTGACCCTGGGATTGGGTAATGAGCCACAGAGCTTCTAGTTGGCACCTGTTTCTGCAACCTGCATGAGGCCAGACTCCTCTCTGTGTGCCTGGGACTTCTGAGTGCTCTGGTTTACAACATTGGTCATCTTTTATTTTCCACATTCTAATTCTCTGTGAGGTCATTCCATCTGGACCCCATCACCAGGTTCTACAAACCTTCTTGTTTTCCTTTGCCAATTCCTGCTAGAAAAAGTACTCAATTCGATTTTCTTTTGTTGCTACTTATTTATATTTTTAAAAATTCTCCATCAGGTGCCTTGTCTGATGCATTTCTAGATCTCTATGATGGAATTGTGTATGAGAGCTCATCTGTACTTCCTTCTACTATTTTACCATCTTGGTTCTACCCTCCTCATTTCTTTTCTAGTTCTTTCATGAAGTCTTATTTCCTTATTTTATACCTCTTAAAAAGCTCCATTACTTCATTTCCTCTAGCAATTCTAGTTGACCTTATAGTAGAGTTTTGCTTGTGGATTTTGCTATCTTCTATTTTTATATCTTGGATGCTGCTGGCATCATAATAGCTATGGATGATGGAAATCTTTGTTATCACTTTGTTTACTCATTCTTCTAGCCTTACTAACTAAATTGAGACTTTGGGTTATGGCCAGGCACTCTGTCTGACTGTCAGAGCCTTGTTTGGTTGTTAAGTGTGTTCTCCTGTTCCTAGTGCTGACCTAAGATGGATCAGTCTGTGTTCCTTTAAACTTGTCATATACCATACACAGTCTGATTAAGAGTGAAGTCTGATTCTAGCCCTGTTGATCAGAGCCTTGCCAGCTGTATATCTTTGCATGTGTCTGGGTGACAATACTATAGCCTTGACCCAGCCCCATCAGATAGTGTGTGTAATGAGGGCTTATTGATGTCCTGAAGGATATGTTGTAGAAATGATTCTTACTCAGTATCTCTATGGCTTCTGATTTCCCTTCCAAAGCTGGTATTCTGTAATAATTAACATTGGCAAAATATCTCCTTTGTGAAAAGGGTTGGTCCTTAAGATGCTTTCCAGAAGTAAAATAATATTTAAATGGAAAAGAAGTCAAATAAACATAATTTTAAAGACCCTTCAAAAGAGAGGAGACTAGGGAAGGTCTTAACTTACCCATCTGTGACTATGCTTAGAGTGAAAATGTGGGTAGAGATAAAAGCAAAGCCTAGAATAAATACTTTGGCAAACCTTTCTGCCCTGGCACAGTGAATGTAATGCTGGGCCTGGAGTCAGGAAGACCCGAGTTCAAGTCTGGTCTCAGACAATAGCTGTATGACCCTGAGCAAGTCACTTAAATTCTCTGTCTCAGTTTCCTAAAATGCAAAATGAGAGTAATAATAACACCTCCCTTCTAGGGTTGTTGTGAGGATCAAATGAAATAATATTTATAAAGTCCTTAGAACAGTGTCTGGTACATACTGGGGCTTAATAAATGTTTCCTTCCTTCTTTTTTTCCTTCTTTCCTTTCTTTGCTTCCTTGCCTTGCTTCCTTCCTTCCTTCCTTCCTTTCTTTACCTACCATGTATACTGGGAAAAGTAATTTAAGTAGTCAGTGATATTTCAATTTTCTATGCTGAAAAACAAATATTCATCTGTAGTGTTTGGAAGATCTTAGAAAGAAGAAATCTTGGAAAAGATAATTTCGAGTGTCAATCAGTAATATTTCTTTAAAAACAAAAATAACAAAATTACATACAAGCTTTTCCAGCAGTCTTCCAAAAAAAATTTAAGCACCATAATTCTATGGATGAAGTGCTTTGTTAATCTTTGAAAGCCGCCAGTGACATTATATGTCATTTCAATGGAAATACATTGGCAGAAATTTCTCATCTGCAAAGTCGAATAGTATTGTGGAAAGAGTTGGGAGGCTTGGGTTCAAATCTTAGCTCTATTATTTAGTACCTATGACCTTGGGAAAGTCACTTAACCTAAACTTTTGGGGCCATAGTTTTCCTTATATTTAAACTGAGGGGGTTGTAATACATAGATCCTAAAATCCTGTACAGTCTAATTCTGTGGTCCTCTCTGTTGGCAGCCAAACAGAAAAATTCAAGTAAAAGTGATATGAAAGGTGACCTTGTTCTTTATTTCCTGCAAACTAACATTTCTTTTGCATAACACCAGTGACAAGAAGCTCATCACAGATGCCCTGAATAAAAATCAGTTTTTGAAGAGACTGGACCCTCAGCAGATCAAAGATATGGTGGAATGTATGTATGGAAGAAGCTACCCACAAGGCAGTTATATTATTAAGCAAGGAGAACCGGGAAATCATATTTTTGTATTGGCAGGTGAGTCTTTGACTAATTAGGCTCCTGATCCTTATAAACAACAATAATGTTGTTGGCTGTATTTTGATGTTTATCAGAATTTTTTTTAAATTTCATTAATTTGTCTGAAGTTAGCAATTTTTTTGTTGTTTAGTCATTTTCAATTGTGTCTGACTCTTTGTGGCCCCATATGGTGTTTTCATGGCAAAGATATTGGACTGGCTTACAATTTCCTTCTCCAGCTCATTTTACAGATGAGGAAACTGAGGCAAACAGCATTATTAAGTGAGTTGCCCAGGGTCACACAGCTAGTAAGTGTCTGAGGCCAGATTTGAGCTAATGAAAAAGAATCTTCCTGACTTCATGACCTAGCTCTCTATGGAGTTACCTAGCTGCCTTGAGGTTAGGAAATAGTAATACATAAAACCTGCATTACAACCCAGAAATATCAGCATTGCTTATTTCCTTCTCGTTAAAAGAAAGACAATTTGACCTGTAGTACTGCAACTAATATTGAAATTCTGATGTTGACTTTCTTGAACTAAAATAAACCATTTTTAATATACTCCAAAGAAAATTACTAGTCTTTTGAATGAGAAGTTGAAACCAATCCATACATAGACAAATGCAGTGAAATGTGGCAGGATTAGAGCTCTTCAATCCTTTTTATAAACCACTAAAATATTTCCCTTCCTGTCCCATACTCCTTTGTGGAAGATTAGGAAGACAGTGAATACCACTGGATTTGGAAATAGAAGCTAAAAAGGGAGCGATTCCCAAATGAAGATGAATCATAAGTATTTATTCAACCCTTTGCTTGCCAAAGTTTGAAACTAGCCCCAGTTTGGCCATTTGAGTAAAAGGTACCAAACTAGGCTTCCAAGATTGGAGTGATGAAAGAATTATTTCAGGCTGTTGACTTTTTATTTATGCTATTCTCTGATTTGAATAATACAAAAAATGATTTGACTGGGCTTGGTCCATGAGGCTATAAGTCAAGACGACATGTTTTAGTCTCAAACATGTGATAAGTATTCATATACTCAATATAGACGTATATATGTAATGAACTTGTATACACATGCATGTATATATGTACATATATTCCTATTCATATCTCATAGAAGACTGATTCTGTACTTTGATTATGTGAACAGATCAGTTGTCTAAGTATTGCTGTAAAAGCCATTCCATTTGTTCATGGAATATCACTCTTCATGTCTCTTATGGATCCCTTTTTGGCTATTACATCCCCTGGAGGTTACAGTGGAAAGTCCTGAATTGCTGCAGTCAGAGGACCTGAATCCACCCCCCTCCTTCCCCAACACACCCCAAATTCTTCTATGTACTGTCACGGTGACCTTGAGCATGTCACTTGGCTGTCTCATATAACAACTGAGGGGTAGACAAAATTATCTCTAAGCCCTTCCCAATGCCAAATCCTATAAAGTACTGGTCTGGTTACCTGTACATAAGCAGTTTCATTATGGCTCAGTTTTTGGAGACTGGCAATCTCATTTTATTTCTCTCTCCTGAAGATCTCTTTATCTCTAACACTTTGTAATTCACTCTGCATTGAAATGATAAGTTACAGTTTAAAAGAAAAGCTGCTTAGTTATTAGAATTATCCCAAAGTAGAATAGGTTGAATTGAGAGATGATTAGTTTTCATTGCTGGAGGTTTCTAAACAGAAGCAATGGGTGATCACTCTTTGATTCTCATATTCCTAAATTTTAAAAAGGGAATAATAATTCCCACACTACCTGCCTTTAATGGTTATTATGAAGAAAGTGCTTTTAGGGGAGGCTAGGTGGAGCAGTGAATAGAGCACCAGCCCTGGAGTCAGGAGGACCTGAGTTCAAATCCAACCTCAGACACTTAACACATACAAAAACTAGCTGTGTGACCTTGGGCAAGTCACTTAATCCCAGTTGCCCTCCAAAAAGCAAAAAAAAGTGCTTTTAAAATAGTGTAAATGTTCACTTCAATATTGCTGGGCTTTTTTGTTTGTTTGTTTGTTTGTTTTTGTAGAGGGGATCAGGTATGGGGAGAGATTTTAGAGTCACCAACGGATTATTTCATTTGATCTCACAAATCTAATGAGAGTTTAGTATCATTCAAAGAGTATGAGATTTGTAGCTAGAGGTCTAGGTGGTTAATCCTGTGTCTGTGACTTATTGACTGTATGACCTTGGGTTTGGCTCTTCATCTTTCTGTGTCGCAGTTTCCTGGAGGTTAAATGAGTTAAATGTAGTGAACTACAGAGACTGTAAGACCTCTTCCAAGCCCAAGATCCGAAAGTAGTATCCTCACTTTATATTTGGGCTGAGGAAGGAGGGATTTAACTGATTTGCCTTAAATCAGACAGCCAATTAGTGACAAGGTTAAGTTTCATTCCCAGCTGACTTCCAATCAGATACACATTCTGATTAGTGTGATCCAAAATCTCTGGTAGGAAGAGAACGATGAAATTCAAGCAAGATCCCATTTTAACAAATTCTACAGAATGATCTGATGATTTTTGTTGTGATGACATTCAGTTTAAATAAATGCATTTTTGCTTAAAATACATATCCCAAATCATGACTCAGAAGTTATCCAGCATCTGTGTAATGAATTAAGGAAAAATGAAATTAAATTCTTTTGAATTCAGTAGGGAAAGAGGGATATGTTGTATATTGCCTTTCCTCCACTAAACTAGATAATTTTTGTGTTAGGGTTATTTTGTTGTTGATATTACTGTTGGTGATGGTTGCCTTATTATTTAGGTTTTCCACAACCACTATCAGGATGATGAATTGTGTGAGATAATTTACATTACTTCATTTATATAATGATTTATATAAGGTTTACAAAATGCACTACAAATATTTCATTTTAACTTTACAACTTCAGGAGGCAGGTGTTATTATTATACCCTTTTTTTTCAGATGAGGCAATAGAGGCAGACAGGTTAAGTGATTTGCCCAAGGTTATACAGCTAGTTACTTTCTGAAGCAGGATTTGAACTCATGTCTTGTTGATTCTAGGTTCAGTACCATATCCACATTAAGAAAATCAAAGAGTCTGTTGATTGATGTTTAGGCATTCATTACATAATTTTAAATTGTAGATAATTAATTTTAAGCAGATTAGCAAAACCTTGTTAATTTCTTCCATACATCAGAATATGAAAGGAGCTTTGTTATATAAAACTCTTTGTTATTTATTTTTATCTGTGTGCTTTTTTATTCACTTCCTCATTTAGTTTATGTAATCCAGCTTGATTTTATTGTATTCATCTTCTAAAATTGTGCTTAACAATTTTAGAGGGAAGAGTAGAGGTATTCCAAGGGAACAAGCTTCTATCATCCATCCCGATGTGGACAACATTTGGCGAGCTAGCTATTTTATACAACTGTACAAGGACGGCTTCAGTAAAAGGTACATTTTATATAACATTGAACTAATAAAACATGTTAAACATACTAAAGTCACTATTTTCACAAGATGTGAAGTATTTACATGGTCATCTTACTTAAATGTACACTGACAGTACATTGGGTGAGCCAAAAGTGCAATGCAGTTTGGGAAAGTGAAGTAGAGAATTATTGAAATTATCCAGGTGATTTAAATACAATAGAATGTTTCCTCATGGTTATCTGTATGTTCAATGCGAAAATGACTTTTCTTTGCATTATTCTAATATTGAAGTAGATCTGTGACCTCATCAAAGGTCACAGATATATATCATACATAGAGCCCCACACAATATATATTATATATAAAATTATATATTATAATGATAAAGTTATATCATTGTAATATATCATTATAAATATATATTATAACATACATATATATTTATAACAATGCAGATTCTAGCCTGTCTGTGCTTGCCCATTTTGTGGGACTCTTGTCTGCATTTTTCATAACTTCATCACAGGGGGTCCATCCAATGCATTGGGCACCTTTAATTTTTCCAGACACCACAAGAATGCCAGTAGAGTACACAATGCACCAGTTATCTCTCATTCTGACTATGTTACCAGCTCTTCACCCATGAAACCTTTTATTAGCCCATCAACTAAAATTGATCTCCTCTGATCTCTCTCATGCCACTGTGATCACTTCTATACATAGCTCAACTTATGGCTTGTCTTCTAATTTTTTGTCTACATGTATTATCCCTTAATAATCTATATGACCTAGGATAACTCATTTAAGGTTGGTTATGAAATAAGGGGTTTGGACAAGATGTCCTAGGTTTCTTTAAGCTTTAAATCTATGGTCTTATTTGTATCCCAAGCACCTTGCGCACAGTAGACATCTAATACATCTTTTTAAAAAATTTTTTTATATATTTTCTTATTTTTCAAATGCTTTATTAACTTCTCATTTACATAATTCATTTCTGCCAGATTTTGAGTTACCAATTTTCTCCCCATTTGTCCTCTACCCACCGCCCCAAAATAGCAGTCCCACAGGATATCCCTTCCTCCAATCTGCTCTCTCCTATATTTTCTCCCATACCCCTTTCGACTTTTCCAGTGGATCTCTATGTCCCAGTACCTGTATATCTTATTTCCCAATTACATGTAAAATAGTATTAATAATATTGTATATATATTTGAATATTTGATTTTAAAATTTTGAATTCTAGATTCATTCCCTTCCTCCCTTGTCACCCACCTTTACTGGGAAGATAAGCAGTTCAGTATATGTTGTACATGTGTGGCTAATGCAAAACAATAACATAGTAGATATATTGTAAAAGACTGACTATATTTCCCTCCCTCCTATCCCACCTCCCACTTGTTCTATTCTCTGCTTTGATCTTGTCCCTTTTCAAAAGTGGGTGCTTCCAACTTCTCTCCCCCCAGCCTGCCTTCCCTTCCATCATCCCCCTCTCATTCCCTTCCCCCCTACTCTCCTGGAGGGTGAGATACTCTATCTAGTATGTCTTTTCACTCCCTCCTCAAGCCAAATTCAATGGGAATAAGGTTGACCCATTCCCTTTTGCCTTCCTATTCTCCCCCTCCATTATAACCATTTTCCCTTGCCTCTTTTATATGATATAGTTTACCCCATTCTGCCTCTCCCCATCTCCTCTCATTATATTGCTCTCTAACCTCTTAATTTCACCTTTTAAGTATCATCCCTTCTCGTTAAATTGGTCCTGTGCCCTCTATCTATGTATACCTGTAAACATATATACACACATTCACATATGTATTCATATGCCCATATACCCTCATATATAGACACACACACACACACACACACACACACACACACATATATATATATATATATATATATATATATTTCTATTCCCTTCATCTACTGAGAAAAGTTTCATAAGTTACAATTATTGTTTTTCCATGTAGGAATGTTAATAGTTCAACTTTAATAATTACCTTATGATTTCTTTTCCCTGTTTACCTTCTCATGCTTCTCTTGCTTCTTGTATCTGAATGTCAAATTTTCTATTCAACTCTGGTTTTTTCAATAAGAATGCTTGAAAGTCCTCTATTCCACTGAATGACCATATTTTCCCCTGAAACATGATACTCAGTTTTGCTGGGTAGGTGACTCTTCGTTTTAATCCCAGCTCCTTTCACCTCTGAAATATCATATTCCAAGCCCTTCAATCCCTCAGTGTAGAAGCTGCCAGATCCTGGGTTATCCTGATTGTGTTTGCACAATATTGAAATTGTTTCTTCCTGGTTGCTTATAATATTCTCTCCTTAATCTGGGAATTCTGGAAGGTGGCTATAATATTCCTAGGAGTTTTCTTTTTGGGATCTTTTTCAGGAGGTAGTTGGTGGAGTCTTTCAACCTCTATTTTGCCCTCTGGTTCTAAAACATCAGGGCAGTTTTCTTTGAGAACTTCCTGGAGGATGATTTCTAGGTTCTTACTTTGATCATGGCTTTCAGGTAGTCCAATAATTTTTAAATTATCTCTCCTGGATCTATTTTCCAGGTCAGTGGTTTTTCCCATGAGATATTTCACATTGCTTTCTATTCTTTCATTTGTTTGGATCTGTTTAACAGCATCTTGATTTCTCATAAAGTCATTAGCTTCCATTTGCTCCAATCTAATTCTGAAGCAATGATTCTTCTCATTGAGCTTTTGAGATTCTTTTTCCATCTGGCAAATTCAGCTTTTTAAGGCATTCTTCTCCTCATTGCCTTTTTGAGCCTCTTTTGCCATTTGAGTCACTCTGTTTTTTAAGGTATTATTTTCTTCAGTCAGGCTGTTGACTCTCATTTCATAATTTTCTTGCATTGTTCTCATTTCTCTTCCCAATTTTTCCTCCACTTCTCTTATCTGCTTCTTAAGGTCCTCTATGGCCTGTAATCAGCTCGTATTTTCCTTTGAAGCTTTTGGTGCAGGAGTTCTGACTTCACTGTTTTCCTCCTTTGTTCCATGCTTTGCTCCTTTTTGTCCCCCAAATAGGAGTCTAATGTTGGAATCTTCTGTCTGCTTTGTTTCCTTTGCCTGGTCATGTCACCCCTCATTCACTTGACCCCTGGACTTTTTGCCACAGTAGGACTCTGCCACCAGACAGGGGAGCTTTCATCCCAAATGCTGAGGTTTTCTCAGCTGCCAGAGGTATTAGATGGGTGCCCTCTCTGATGTCTCCCCATGCTCTGGCAAGCTGGACACACACCCCAGGACCTCCACCCTAGACTGCAATCCAGATCCAAGAAGGTTAAAGCAAGAGCGATTACCCCTCAGACTGGTGCATGGTCCCCCTACACTCTGCAGGCCAGGAGCTGAAGCTGCCACATGATGTTGGCTTGCTGTGCAGGGGTCTCAGTGGCTTCTCACCCCAGGGGCAAAAGCTATGCACTCCCACTTACTGGGTCCCAAAGTCCAGACTGCACTGACGTCTCACTTTGTCCTTCACATCTATGTGTTGATAAATCTGGAAACAGCCACAGCTGCTGCTGATCTGGAGTCCCTCTGGCCTATGGCTGTTCAGCTCCACCCTGGGGCTAAAGCCTTGGCGTGGGCCTGGGCTCGGCTCCCAGAGCGCTGTGCTGGCAGATTCCTGATGGCCTGCCGGACTGTCCTCAGTGGGAGGTTAGCTTCTCTGTGTAATTTTGTGGGTTCTGCAGCTCCAAAGTTTGTTCAGAGTCCCCTTTTACATGGATTGGGGAAGGTGGAAGCTGGAGCATTAGGGAGGTCCTGCTTCTACTCTGCCATCTTGACTTTGCCCCCCATCTAATACATTTATTTTGGTGAAATGTTCTGTTCTTAAAAACAAAAGCAGAACAGACCTAGCATCTCTTACTTTTTTAATCTTGTTTGATCTTTATAGTTATGTCTCTGGTTTTCATGTGAAGTCATTTCCTTTTTCTCGTTTCAGGACCGTATTTTCAGCTGGAAATGGTCATTCACCTGCTCCTTTCTTACCTCTTTTTATTTTCATCTTCCTCTTTGCTCTTCTCTATCTACCCTTCTCTTCCATAAGGCTGATTAAGCATTCTTTACCAAAGAAAAGCCTATCTATGTTATCTCAAGATGCCAGTCCCCAGATTATTAGAAGTACCATAGAAAAGTACCACAAGAAGTATCATAAAAAAAATTAGACTCAACTTTAAAGAATCTTCATCTGAATTACATACCTTCAGCCTAGTTTCCTTTTGTATGACAGCATCCCTCTGAACTACTTCTCATTTATTGGGAAATAACCACAGACCTAATGCCAGGGATTCTGTGTTGTAAGTGACTTCATACACTTAGCCTAACCCATATCTGAAGAAGAAAACTCACTACAACATCCAAAACCGGGTATCATATGGATACTACTTAAAGTTGTTAGAGGGAGCTCAATACCTTCCAAGATATCCCATTACAGCTTGCTAGGAAATTTTCTTTTAAAAACTATTGTTTTTTTTTTTAATTTTTAGCAATACAGTTATGAACCAACAATAACACTGCCTATAAAAATCTTCTCTTGTTGAAAAACAAAGCAACACAGTAACCACATCTGACAGTATATCGTGCAATATTCTGCATCTGTATCCTCTTTGCCAGCAGGAGGATAGCATGCATCATTTTTGGTCCTCTGGGGTCAGAATTGTTTGTTGCCTTTAATACAAATAATATCTTTTAGTGTTATTTTCAATTTGAATTGTGATGTTGCATATTGTGTATGATTTTCTGCAGATTGTTCTGTTGCCTGTGATTTCTTTATACCAGTTCATATAAACCTTCCCATATCTCTTTGATCTCCTCATATTCATCATTTCTTATCATGCAATAATGTTAATATTCCACAATTTATTCAGTAATTTCCCATTTGGTGAACACCACCTTTATTTCCTTTTTTAAACTATGAAAACGATTGCAGTGAATATTTTTGTATATATATATTGTCCTTTGGTCACTTGTCTACTGGGGAATAGGGCATGATCTTGTATCAATTTCCTGTTTTTCATAAAATCCCAGAATTTTTTTTTTCAAGTTAGAAGGAAGATCAGTGACTAGACTAACCCTTACCTGAACAAGAATTTCCTTTGAAAAAATGTCAGCGATGTTGGCTCGATTTAAGCTCAGAGTACATTAAAACTCCTAGATCTTTTTCAGACTACTATAGTCTTACCCTTTCTTGGACTATTAAAGTTACCTAATGTTTGAGATTTTACATTTTTTTCCAATTGAACTTCATGTCGCTAGAGGTATTTCAATGTTCTAGTGAATCAAAAATTTTAAAACCTGGAAAGGAATAATGATAATTAACTAGCTATTATTAATTAAGGTTTAAAGAATTGAAATGGGGGTGGCTAGGTGGCGCAGTGAATAGAGCATCGGCACTGGAGTCAGGAGGACCTGAGTTCAAATCTGGCCTCAGACACTTAACACTTACTAGCCATGTGACCTTGGGCAAGTCACTTAACCCCAATGGCTCTGCCCTCTCTCCTCCAAAAAGCAGAAAAAAAAGAATTGAAATGATTTGCTCATAGTCACACATCTAATAAATCTCTGAGGAAGGATTATGATTCAGGTTTTCCTGTTTCCAGGTGCATCCACTCCACCATCTAGCTGCCTAGTATTCTAGCTATCCTTCTCAGTTTTGTGTCATCTGGAAATTTGATTACCATGGTCTCTATGCTTTTATTTTTTCCTCTTTTTTTCCATTCACGTTTTTATAAAAATCTTTGGCAAAAATATCAAGGTGAAAAGAAGAGGCTTGAGAAAAGTCTATTATACTTCAGCTGAACTTAAAAGAGCAGAAAGAGCAATTCTTATTTCAAGCCTTGTTGTTTGTTATTGTTCAATTATTTCATCATGTCTGACTCATCTTGGCAAAGATACTGGACTGGTTTGCCATTTCCTTCTGTAGTTCATTTTGTAAGGGAGGAAACTGAGGCAAACTGGGTTAAGTGACTTGCTCAGGGTCACACAGCTAGTAAGTGTCTGAGGCCAGATTTAAGCTCATGAAGATGAGTCTTCCTGACTCCAGGTCTAGTGCTCTATCCACTGTGCCACCATTAGGCAAGTCATAAAATTATTAGCTATTCTGCTTTTGGTAGAGAGAGGCAGAAGGAGAGGCAATCAGATACAGAAGTGCCCCATCACTCCTCTATCCTCCCTCTGTACCAGGCCACTGATCTATTTCTCAAACTCTTCTATTTCCTTTCTGCTTCTATTTCCCTACAGGTGGTATGTAGGATCCTTCAAGAGACATGCTTTAATCATTAATCTCTTTGCAGTAAGTTTCAATGGTATCTAAGATCTCAAATATTCTCATTGATGTTAGAATCTACACTTCTCCTCCTTCTTTCTTCTTCTCCTTTTCCTTCCCCTTCCCTTTCCCTTTCCCCTTCTCCTCCTCCTCCTCCTTCTTCAAAAAACTCTTGTGCTTTTGTGCATAAGCATTTTTAAGACCCTAAATTTTGTTGCAACTTTCTTGAATTTTAGAGCTTGTGTACCTATGTGAGTGAAATTCATCTGACACCCACTACCCCTTATTCCATGTTTACATATGCTTCTTCTCATATACCTCTCTTAAAGCAAATTCCTTTCCCTTCTTCCTCCTTTCTACATTACTGTATTCCTTTCCACCTTCTCTACTTTTCAAAAGTTAAGATTCCTAGAACAGAACACAATATATTCCCAGAAACTTACTTTTTCTTAGTGAACTTCCTCAAGATTCTTTGAAAGTACTAAGATTCTGAAAGGACATTTGTATCTTTTTCTCACATTACAGAACTTCTTATCCTTTTTTTGGGGGGGGGATTGTTTCATCATCTCAGTAGTCTTATGAAGTGCATGGTCTTCTCAGAATAGTGCTTTTAAGTGCTTAAAATAAAACCATAATATCACAAGGAAATAAATTGCATCAAAATACAATTATAAAAATATTTTTGAAGAACCACTTTGTGGTATTCCAGGTAGAAAACCCCTGCAATATAAACATTTTAGGACTGCATCATCATATAGTCCTTTCCAGCTGTTCACATAAATTCACTTTCCTAGGTTTCTCTTGAAGTGTTGTGTTTGCATTTCAGAGTTCCTACTCAGCTTTGTTATTTTCATCATAAATGTTTGAAAGTCTTCTATTCCATTAAAGATGCATTTCTACCCTTGGAGAATTATACTCAGCTTTTCAGGGTAAGTTTTTCTTGTTTCTAAGTCCACACCTTCTGCCTTTTGGCATCTTGTATTCAGACTTCTTCTTGAGAAGGCTGATTAAGCAGGAAGTAGACTGCTCAGGTCCCGTGTGACTTCTCCAACAAAGCCTTGAAGTTAGCAACACACCAAATAATCAAGAAACCCACTGAGAACCAACATTAAGTGATTTCTTTCACACCAGTACACAAAACATCACCCAGAAGCCCACAGGCTATTGTAAGGGCTGCTATTCCAGGAAAGTTTAGTGTCAAACAGCAAAACCAAAGATGGGATATATATTGCCTCCAAAGCTCTAAGTCTGGAGGCAGCAAGAATAAAAGACTTCCCCTGAGAAGGCCTTAGGATAAGCAGGAAGCTCAGGGTAGAAAGCATGGATGATCCAGAGTACAGTAGCAGACAGTGACCAAAACTAATGCAGATATACCAGCCAACATATCCCTAGTACTCTGTCCTGAGAAACCGGAGAGGTCTATAAATATCTAACTTTATGAATCTCCAAGGGCCTAACCCTGGGAATTAGAGTCCATGCAATAATCCAAGGGACCCACGGCTAGGCCAAACAGGGCTGACCATCCCACCTAAATCTACAGCCAAGGAAGAGCCTGGCACTGGCACCAAGCCCCAATTCTAGAACTACAGCTGGAAAGATGAGCATATCAAAGAAAAACACTGGTCAGTAACAAATATTACTGCAGATATAGAGATCCCTCAAAAGAAGGAGAGAGTCTTTGTAAAAACTGTAGATAGAGACTCCAGAGGGAAAAAAATGGACTTTCCTGGATACTTAGAAAAAATAAAACAAGAAGTAAAAATTAAAATAAAAGTTCTGGAAGAAAGAATTTGGAAGGAAATAAATAGCATAGAATAGAAAGTGGTAAAATTTATCCAGTAATGGACTCCCTAAAATATACAACAGATCAAACAGAAATCAATAACTTCAAGAGATTGCAAAAAAAATTAGAACAAAATCAAAGTTTTAAAAAATAGAAGAAGATATTAAGATACTTGATATCAAAAAGAACTGCCATGAAGAACAGGCCAAGGAGAGATAATTTAAGAATCCTTGGACTATTTGAAAACTATGATTTAAAAACAGACCTGGCTGCTTTATTCCAAGGAATTACATGAAAACTCCCCAGATCTGTTAGAACTATAAGGGGAAATTAAAAAGAAAAAGATTCTACAGATCACCTCCTGAAAGAAATCCCAAACTGAAAACTCCCAGGAACATATAGCCCAAATCTAGAGCCTCCACTTTTAAGAAAATATATTGCAAACATCCACAAAGAAGCAGCTGAAGAATCAAGAAATCATAGTCAGGATCACATAAAATCTGACAGCTACCACCATGAAAGAGTGAAGAGCTTGAAATACGATATTCTCAAAGGCAAAAAATGTTGGTTTACAATCAAGAATAACTTACTTGGTAAAGTTGAGTATAATCCTACATGCAAAAATGGTCCTTTAATGGAGCAGAAGACTTTCAAACATTTCTGATGAAAAGACCAAAGATGAATGGAATGTTGAAATGAAACATAGAAATCCAGAGAAACGTAGAAAAATAAATGTATAGGAGTAATTGGGAAGGAGTTGTATGATGGTAGAGGGTGAGAAGAAACAAGTATGTCTTCAGAAACTTAGGGCTCTGAACCAAAGGATATTTAGAGAATAAAGTAAGAAAAATTGAGGTCCTGGAGGGGTGGGTGGATTTGTTCTGTTTTGAGGACTTTCAGAAGAGCAAAGGAAGGAAGGGTGAAAGGCACACACCATGAGTGTAGAAAGAAGGAAAAGGTGGATGGAACAAGTTTACAAACATGGAAGAAGGGGTGGTTGGAGTGGACATGAAATGAACTTCACTCTTATCTGAACCAGAGGTAGAAGGATTGTTTGATGCAGATCAGCTCTATGCTAATGCTTCCTCTAATGTTGAGTAATTCAACTCCCCCAGGATTGTGGCTCGAAGGAATGTCTATGGCCAGGAATTGGTGGCTGGTATCAGGCAAGTCAGTCAGCAAGTATTTTAGTACCAACTATATGACAGACACTGTGCTAAATTCTGGGGATACAAAGAAAGAAAACAGTCTCTGTTCTAAAGGAGTTCACAGTCAAATGCAAGGGGGACAAACAATGAAACCCAAACAAGGTCTAGACAGGGCAAATTGAGGGTGGCACAGATGGTGATGAGTCCTTACTTCTACCTGGTAGTAAGGATAGGGTTTGGAGGGGTCCCAGGGTCAGGCTGGTTATAGCAGTAATGTAAGGGCAGAAAAAATGGTTTTATGCAAGGAAGATATTTATATTAATTGCCAAAGGATGTAAGATATTACTACTATTATGAACATTTTGATACTTAACACAAATAGAAAAAGAACTTTGTTTTAATATGCACTGCTATTATATGTGAGTATATATATATATACACCTATACACATACATATATACAATGCTGACATATACACGTATGCAGATGTACACTGCTAATACATATGCAAACACAGATACACACATGTGTATATATGTCCATATTACAATATATTAGCAATGTGTATATATACACATGCATGAATACATACATACATACATACATACATATACATATACATATGTATGTATAAATTTTCAGGTGGGAGTTGGGCAGTTTTGGAGAGAAAATGATCTATAATATAGACTTGGGAACTTAGATTTTTTGACAACAAGCTGGAGTGAATACCTCACTTCTGTGGGAACATTTGAATGTTGGAGACAAAAATTTTTTATTTATCAAAAATTGGATCAATGGGATTGCTAAGCAACTCAGTTTCATGATACCAGTAAGAGAGCACTCAACTACAAGCATTATGGGTACTTCAGATAATTAGCATATACATGTTTGATGGATAAAGAGGGAAAAAAAAAACTAAGACAATGAGAAATTATATAAATGTTTAGAGGCTGGGGGATGATTTACCAAAGGACTATTGATTTCACAGGACAAATTTAGGGAGCAGTGACTTTTTCAGCAAAAGGTGAGTCCCTGAGAGACTGTAGGGTCTCGTTGGCACTCCTAAATGTCTCATAACAGCCATAGAAGGAAGCTGAAAGTAAGGGCTGGAGGCACCGCAGGGGGGCCGAGGCAGTTTAGAAGCAATCTGCTGAGACAATGCTTCTACTGACTTATTCCTGATTGGCCGCAGAGAACATTGTCTTCATCCTCTGACAGGTATTGCTCTCGATCGCCATCTAGAGTTGGAAAAAGGTGCTTTTTCCTGTTTTTGTTTTTTACTTTTTCTTCTGTGATCTCTGACTTCAGAAGGAAAAAGCAGAAGAGGGCTTAGGTACCACGGTAAGTGAGTCAGAGCTGTGCTGGTGTGAGCTGCATTCTGATTGGACAGCATCTGGCCAGGCTCGTCTGTGCATCCTAGAGATGGCCAGTCTGATGAGCTTTGCACTTTGCTTTAAGGAGAACTGCGATTTCTCAAGAATAGCTAACAATTCAGCTGTTTCAGTTGTGGCTGACCCTTCTGGACCTCGCCTGGGGTCTTCTTGGCAGAGGTGGTGCAGTGGTTTTCCATTTCCTTCTCCAGATCATTTTACAAATGAGGAAACTGAGGCAAAGAAGTTAAGTGACTTGTACTTCTTTGGCTTACAGAGAATTGCTGTTCTCATCAAGAGCTAACAGTTCTTTGTGGTCTTTATAAGGGTGATAATTAGTTTAAGTGTTAAAACTAGGTTTGAATAGAGAACGGGAGAGGGTTTTTCGGCTGGAGTAGACAGGATCAGCTCTCTCTGTGGTATAGATGGACCCGTCACATTGAATGAAGCCTGCTGTCTAGACTTGTGAGTTACTCTGAGCCTGTGAGTTTTCCTCCCTCATGGGTTACAGCTAAGGAAACTGAGGCTGACAAAGTTAAGTGACTTGCCAAGAGTTTCACAGCTCTTAAATGCCTGAGGTCAGACTCAAGTCTTCCTGACTTCATGCCTAGCACTATGTCCAGCTGTCCAAATTGGGGACTCAAGAACTAGTGACATTATAGAGATGCATTTACCTTTAAAAGGGTTATCCTTAGGACTTTGGGCATATTTGAATGTGACTTTGTGGTGGTCTGTCTCTGAGAACTTCAGTCTGCTAGTGGGAGAGCAGCTTGGAGTGAGTGACCCAGCCCCATCAGGGGTATTTGATGCTCCCGGGTAAGACTGGGCCCCCAAAGTGTGACCTCATGGAGACTCACACTGGTGGGAAACCCTTCGGATGGGGAGACCAGAGCATGACTGGCTACATCAAGAATTTCTGTGGTTTTCTTAAAAGTCTGGATAATCAAAGTGATCAAATAACATTTTTCTTTCTTTTTCTTGTAGCTGTCTCCAACGTGAAGACGTGGGCACTAGACAGAGAAGTATTCCAGAATATCATGAGAAGAACCGCTCAGGCTCGAGATGAACAGTACAGACAGTTTCTTAGGAGGTGAGAGTCATGTCCTGTAAAGTAACTTTTAACAAAAGATCCTACACCCTAATAGATATGTTAATCTTGAAAAAAATACACTTGATAATGGATATTAAGAGTCTGCAAAAACTTGTAACTGGTCCACAACATTTCACTAATAGCAAAAGCATTTTACTTTTCTGATAATACCCATTCCAAGCATTCTGATGTTGCTAGACTAAAAGACAAAAGATATCAGCTTGAAGTAAAAACCACCAGATTTTCCCATAAAATATAATAATTACATTTTAGTCCCACTACAGAGAATCCTGTGAGATAAAGATGGCATTGCCTTTCATTGAGCCTTCTGGCCTGGAACCCAAATCCCTATCTGAATTCTTCATTTATTTTCTTTCATTTTTCTAATTTATCTACTTGTTTTTTTAGAGATTAATTAAAATTTTACAAACATAGCTTCTTTTAAATTATTTTAATCCAATTAGTTTGCCACAAAAGTAACTCTCCTATCGTGATCACATAGAGCCAAGGAAAAAATAAGTGAAAAGAATCTGCTTATGAGAAACTGATCACATTTCTGATGATCACAAAAGGATCATCAGTTTGTGAGAAAATAATCAATATTTCTGTTTAGCCATTTAGCCATGTCTATGCTTTATATTTAGAACTATCAAAAGGGTAAAGTTTGCCCACCCTTTTCTAAAGAAATATTTTATAATTGGTTGGTATTTTTGTGGGCTTTTTCAGCATGAATGTTGAGATCATGGAATCATACATTTAGAACTGGAAGGAAACAGAGGACAGGTCTAGCTCACTCTTTTTACAAATTAAGAAATAGAGGCCTTGATCACAGTCACACAATAAATGGCCATGCTGGGATTTAAATCAAATCCAGGGCCTTTCCCTCCCAGCTCCCTATTCTAAAGTAAGGTTTTCTCTTAGAAGTGGTCATAATCATGAAATATTTTTTTTTAAATTTACCAGTGCTTATTATGTATAAAGATTTTTCTATTGTATAACAATTTATTTATTTTGTATATTAAAGGAACTTTAGTTCCATTTGTAATTGTATCGTTTATAGTAAAGGTAATATTATTTTTTACAGTGTCATTTTCTATGGGGAATTACTCATTAATAGGGCAGCACAAGTTATCATGTTTTTTAAAATATAGGAATTGCTTCATTAATTAAATTAATTAATTAAATATAATAAATAAATAAATAAATAAATAAATTACATTCAAAGTAGACAGTGGTTGTAATGAACAAATCAATCACTTAACAAGCATTTTTTAAACCAGGCACTGTACTAGATGTTGCTGATACAAAGTCAAACAGGAGTTTAGGGGAAGATGGCCATGTTCAGAGGAACAAGTACTAGAAATTATAAATATCTTATTATCATGGAACCATTGAAGAATCAGAACTGGGAAGGATGTTAGAGGTTGCCTAATTTAATTTTCTCACTTTACAGATGGGAAACTGAGGCTCGGGGAGTTAGCATTGGGGAACACAACTGAGCAAGAATTTGAGCTCAAGACCAAGTTCAGGGTTCTTTCCACTGAACCACATTCGCTCTATGAGTCAAAATATGAAAAGAACAAAAAAAGTTGTCCATAGTAATGACAATTCTGCCAACAGTGCATTAAATCCTTAATTATTTATTAATATTAATTATTCCTTAATTAGTTCCTAAATTCCTTATTAATTCTTATTGAATTGTGGGAAGTATTGAGACAGAGCTTCAGGACTAAGGAGGTGAAAGTCCCTTAATACTGGGCCCTGCTTAGAACACCATGGTAGCATTGTATTCAGTCCTGGACACATTTTAAGCAGAACAGGAGAGCTTACAGAGAAGGGAAATAAGCCTGGTGAAGGGTCTTGAATCTGTGCTGTGGAAGAGGTAGCTGGAAGAACTGAGAATGTTTACTCTGCAGAAGAGAAGACCAAGATGTACTAAACAAAGTTGGATTTAGAGGCCCTTGGGATCTGTTCCTGCTTTGAATATTTATGTCCTGACTGTTTATGACTGGCCAAATCCCTTAGCTTCTTGAAAACTCAGTTTCCTCATTTGTAAAACGTCAGGGTTGCACTCTATACCTTTATTTTTTCTTTACTCAATGCCTTCTAAGGCCACATTTACCTCTAAATCTTTGACCCTGTAAGATTTAACGGGGTTTCCAAGTGAAAAAGTTATTAGGCTTGTTCTCTTTGGTCCAGAGGGCAGAAACATAAGCAATGGGTGCGTAGAAGTTTCGGAGGCACACTTAATCTGGATGTTTGAAAAACAGCAGCAACAACAAATCCCAAACCACCAAAGAACTTTCTAATAATCAGTTATCAAAAAGTGGAAGGAGTTGTCAAAAAAATGGGTCTCCCTTATTGAATGATTTTATAATTTTTTTTTTGCTTTTTGGAGGGCAATTGGGGTTAAGTGACTAGTCACACGGCTAGTGAGAGTGTCAAGTGTTTGAGGCTGGATTTGAACTCAATCCTCCTGACTCCAGGGCCGGTACTCTATTCACTGCACCAGCTAGCCACCCTGATTTAATAATTTTTAATTTAACTAATTAATTTTGGGGGAAGCAATATCTAGTTTGGTGCTACCACCAAAGGAACTATTATAATTTTTTCTATACATATGGGCCTTTTCTCTCTTTCTTTGATTTTTCTGGGGGTACAGACCAAGTGAGGATATAACATAACCCTTTAAGGGTTTGCAAAGTTGAGTAACTTTGGGGTACATAGTTCCAATTGCTTTTTAGCCCCTCCAGATTTGTTAATTTCTTTTTGAAAATTTGCCAGTTTGATAGGTATGAGATGGAACTTCAGAGTTGTAATAATTTGAATTTCTCTAATTATTAGTGATTTAGAACATTTTAAAAATATGGCTTTTGATAGCTTGGATTTCTAATTCTGAAAACTACTTGTTCATATTTCTTAACCATTTGTCATTTGGGGAAAGACTCATATCTTAGAAAGCAGAAACTTACTCCAGATACATTTACCTCATACCTGTTTTCTCTTCTAATTTTAGCTGCATTGGTGTTAATGGAATTTCATACTCTTTCTCTTCCTGCTGGATTTAATTGGTAGTAAATAAAAATGTTGATGATTCATGTGGGTTTATTTTGTATGCTGTGACTTTGCTTAAATTATTGTTTCAATTAATTTTTAGTTAATTCCCTGGGTTTCTTTAGGCAAATCATCATATCTGCAAAATGCAATAATTTTATTTCCCTATCTGCCTATGCTTATTCTCTTAATTTCTTTTTACTGTCTTATTGCTAAATTGTACATTTCTAGTCTGTTATCAAAGAGTAATGATCCTAATGGACATCTGCTTATTTAAATAAGCAAAATTGAAAAATCTTGTTTTAAAACATATCTTCATTTGCTTTAATGCTTATCATTGGTTTTGGATATATTTACTGGAAGCTTTCAAGCAGAGGTTATAAAATGAAATATGGCAGGGATCCCTTTTCTGATAGGAGTTGGATTTGATGTAACCTGACTCCGCTCTCCACTCTAAAATTCTGGGATTCTATATTCCCACCAGTAGATAGCCCTGGGGTGACTAACTCAGGTGGAAAGCACAACTTAGGTGGCCTAAAGATCTGAAGACTTCATATTGTAAAACATTCTGGAGTTAATATAATACTCTGCCTCCTCATCCCTCTTCCACCCCCTCCCCCCAATTTAAATACATGGTCTTGGCTGGCAAAGTCTGAGAGATTATTCTACTAGGGGAGACCGCCCCCCCCCCCCCCCCCCCAGCAAACAACAAACTTTATCTAAGACCTTGTTCGGAAACCAGTGTATTCTGCCATGGGGACAAGAAGATGGAAGATTAAACTGGTGCCTAGTATAAATAGTTAAGATAGTCTATCTGAGACCTCCATGGATAACTCTTTCCTTAAAATCCTTTTCTCCTGTAATTCCCAGGAAAGCTTGATTTTCAGGAAAGATCATTTACATAGATAATGAATGCTAAATTAGGACTGGGGACAGGAATAACTATAGCTCATTGAGCTTTGGGGGACTGTAAGACAAGATCCCTCATGAAAACTATTTTTTTTTCATTACATTTCATTAAAAAATGTTTCACTTAAATATACCTTGGTTTTGTTCACAGTCTACAGTTGGCTCTTTGTATTTTCCAAGGAATGCGTTTTGTACAAAGTCACTGTTTACATTATTTTTATTTTTGATGTAGCATTTTCTCCTCATAATGTTAAGTGTCTGAGGTCGGATTTGAACTCAGGTCCTCCTGACTCCAAGGTCAATGCCCTATTCACTGTGCTACCTAGCTGCCCCTGTAGTTCTTCTCTTTAAAGAGTTAATAGGATAGGGGCGGCCAGGTAGCACAGCGAGTAAGAGCACCGGCTCCAGTGTCAGGACGACCTGGAGATCGAATCCCGGGCTCAGATACTTAGCACCCACCCAGAAACACCTGGCCGTGTAACCTTGAGCAAGTTACTTAACCCCAATTGCTTAGGGGCGGCCAGGTGGCTCAGCGAGTAAGAGCACCGGCTCCAGTGTTGAGAAGACCTGGAGATCGAATCCCGGGCTCAGACACTTAGCACCTACCCAGAAACACCTGGCCGTGTAACCTTGAGCAAGTTACTTAACCCCAATTGCTTAGGGGCTGCCAGGTGGCTCAGTGAGTAAGAGCACCGGCTCCCATGTCGGGATGACCTGGATCAAATCCGGGCTTAGATACTCAGCACCACACCCAGAAATAATAACTGACCGTGTAACCTTGAGCAAGTTACTTAACCCCAATTGCTTTAAAAAAAAAAAAAAAGAGTTAATAGGATAGTTAGAAAAGATACTGGGATGAAAGCAGAAGATAACTCCGACTGCTATTCATTTTTAACACAAAAAGTGTTAGATTTATTTATTTTTCTATTCATTCATTTCAGAAATGTTTATTGAATTCCTATTATATTTGGGGCCCCATGGCAATTGCTATGGGAATTCAAAGACTAAGAAAACATGGGCTCTTTCCTCATGGACTTTACTGTAGAGCAGAGGAGATGAGATGTGTACATGAATAATGATGAAAAGGTATTTGAAGGTTTAATTAGACAGTTTCAAAGTCTTTGAAAGTTCATTTTACTTCCCTGATTTCCTTGGAATAGATAGGGATTGTCAACTTCCCCTTCCCTACCCCATCCGCCCATCCCCTCAATTATTTACATCACATATTTATTAGAAAATTAACCCTCAAAACTCCCACTTTATATGCTTTACAACTTGAAGTTTTGTTTTTGCAAAATTAACTTTATATGAAAGTTATAAGTCAAAATATAGATATGAAAATGCATGAACTGTCAGTGAAAAAAAAGAAATTGAACGGAAGTTTGTTTTTCCTTTGGCAGTGTGGGTTTGCTGAAGAATTTACCTGAAGATAAACTGACCAAGATCATTGACTGCTTAGAAGTGGTAAGGGTATTCAGAATTCAACACCAATCTTCACTTGAGAATATGGGCATTGTGTTAGATCATATTCAATGAAGATAATCCTTCTTTCCTCATTTTTAAAAAATAAGTAATCGAGGTTAAGTGACTTGCTCAAGAATACATGGCCAGTTATTTCTGGGTGTGGTGCTAAGTATCTGAGCCTGGATTTGAACCCCAGGTCATCCTGACACTGGAGCCGGTGCTCTTACTCACTGCACCACCTGGCTGCCCCTAAGCAATTGGGGTTAAGTAACTTGCTCAAGGTTACATAGCCAGGTGTTTCTGGGTGGGTGCTAAGTGTCTGAGCCCAAATTTGAACCCCAGGTCATCCCGACACTGGAGCCAGTGCTCTTACTCACTGTGCTACCTGGCTGCCCCTCTTTCCTCATTTTAAAAGAACTTTGTTTATAGGCTAAATTCCATTTAAATGATCTTCAACGTGATCTCTAGATTCTATTGTCAAATAGAATTGTGTTGTATCAAATATTGTCCAAAATAAGTAGATCATTAACTAACAGTAAGAAATAGTTTTCCTAAAGTAAAATATTTATATCATTTTAGGGATTGGAAAAGGTTTAGTTGACTAGTTTCTAAATATTTTTTTAAAATTGTTTTCATGTTTATTGACAACCATATTTTATTAATTAAAATGGTAACATAAAGAGGCATGTAATTTTCTGAGATTAATATCGAAATCATCTTCTAACATCCTACTGTGATGACCCATTATGGATGTCACTTGTGATCTCAAAGATTATGACAATTAATTTTAAGTTCTGAAATGGAACTGAGACAGTATTAACATGGAGAAAAGTACATGATGAAAATATTTTGTAATAAAGTTAAGAAAAATCAGTATATCTGAGTGTACTTTAATGCCATTTTTATTTTGAGTCTTTGAAAATGGACTTTTTGTAAAAAAAAATACCCACAGATGTTATACTTTTAATTTTAACACCTTAGAAACGGGCCTTATTGGAATATGTTCAGAAAAGCTCAGATGGTTGGTTTTATTCCAAAACTTGTTAATTTTTCTTAAAATAATACATTTATGGAATGTACCTTAATTTTTATTCCATTATATTTGTATCTTTTTAGATCTCAAAGTTAGAAAGTTAGATACTTTAGCTTTCCTTTACCTTTTTTGGGGGATTAATTGTAATAAAAACTGAAATGCTTACTGAATTCATTGGAGATGGATTATAGTAGTAATTGAAATCACATCCAGCCTTTAAACTTTTTAGAAGACTATCCTCAGTGGAGAAAAATCCCTGCAATGTTGATTGTTGATAGGTTTATGTCTTTTTCAATCCCAAAAGATAATGCAGAATAATATCTCTTGAGACATGAATGGAGACTGCTTTATCCTTAAGCACCCGTGACACCACTAATGTTTTTGTTCACAATTCATGAAAACCGTCTAGCAGTTTATCAAGGATGTGTCATGATGATATAGTTCCTGACCTTGAAGCCCCTAGAGGTTTCCATTCTGAAAGTGTTTTTGGAAAGGGCTGCTTGCCCCTTGTCTCCCGGGAATTTTCACAGATGTTACCAATTAATAATTCATCCTAATTTTAGTGTGTTTCACCCTCTAAACTGAAAAAGGTCTATATTTTCTTTTGGAGAAGGAAATCTGTTTTTAATATGGTATTTCTAAAGGAGATTCACCAGAGAATTACATGCTGACAGCAAATATTGAATTTTTGTAACATTAAAATTAAATGATTTTATAAGCATCTTTCTAAGAGTCACAGGAAGTACTTACAGAATGTGTATATTGGAATATCCAGAAATAATTTAAAAATTTTCCAAGTTGAGAAGTCTCATCTTGTACTTTATATTAAACTATTGCAATGTCTCTTTTTGCATGTCCTTAGGTACCAAAATAATTCAGACAAGGCTTTATGTTTGTATCTGGCATCCAAAATGAAATGTTATTAAATGAAAACTCTCAAGGGCAAAAGTAATTAACAATGGACTAATGGAGTCCACTGAGCTCTGAAAGCAGTCTGGTATTTACCAGTTGCAGTTCAATTGTCTAATGCTACCAAGAAGCAATCACTTAGCTATTTTAGAATAGTACGCTGGCTGTCTTGTTGAGTTCCAGATCCAGCTGTAAACACATCTGTCCGTGCAGTCTTGGGCAAGGCAATTTTGTTCCATGTATGACATCATTTTCTGTGTGTGGGGGTCAGAATGTTGTTGTTCAATTGTTTCAGTTGTGTCCAAGTCTTCGTGATACCTTTTGGGGTTTTCTTGGCAAACATACTGAAGTGGCTAGTCATTTCCTCCTCCAGTTTACTTTACAGAGGAGGGCTGAGGCAAGCAAGGTTAAGTGACTTGCCCAGGATAACACAGCTAGTAAGTGTCTGAGGCCAGATTTGAACTCACAAAGAAGGATCTTTTTGATTCTAGCCTGGTGTTCTATTCTAGCGCCCATAGCGGGTCAGAATATCCCGTCACTACGTGTTTGATATACACTTGATCTTTAAGACATCCAAAATGGTGGCATGAGTGGAAATAACCATGTGTTGATCTTGTAGGACTATTCTTGAAGCTTCCCTGTTTTTAGATGGCGAGTGATTGGTTTATTGGGAAAATTTACTAATGAAAATGATAAGTCACTACAATTCAGAATGAAATTAAGAACATCTTTTAATGATAACAATAATTATACATCAATGACACATCTGGGCAATTGGGCCATGCAGAACAGAGGAATGGAAGCATCTTTGAGACCCATTCCTCAAACCCTATCCCAAGTAATCATGTAATTTGATTGTCCATTTAAGAGCTGCAAACAGATATTGATAAATTGATGATAAAGTTACCTAACTCTTTGTCATGAGCAGTGGCCATCTGGACCTTTAATGAAGCAGGCAGTTACATAGGTTGGAGAGGGAAACCTTAATGTTTCTCATAAATTTTACTAGTTGCTGGCCTGAGAGAGTGAACCACCTAAGGGCCAGAAATTTGGGTAGCTCACACATGTGTTCGGAACTTGCCACAATGGGGTGGGTGTTCAGGTGGCTCAACGAGTAAGAGCACCGGCCCCAGTGTCGGAATGACCTGGGGGATTGAATCCGAGCTCAGATACTTAGCACCACACCCAGAAATAACTGGCTGTGTAACCTTGAGCAAGTTACTTAACCCTGATTGCTTAAAAGAAAAAAAGAACTTGCCACAAACTGCCTCTTTATTCAAATTCACTTCTGATTTTTTAATTAAAAATAATAGAATGCATACTAAATTCTCTTGAAAATAATAGTTTTGGGGGGACAGCTAGGTAGTACAGTGAGTAAAGCACTGGCCCCAGAGTCAGGGGGACCCGAGTTTGGTTCCAGCCTCCCACACTTAACACCCACACAAACGAACTAGCCGTGTAACCTTGGGCAAGTTACTTAAGCCCAACTGCCCTCCAAAAGGCAAAAAAAAAAAAATAATAATTTCCACTGTCCATGTCATTTACTTAACCTAAATACAGGAAACGTCCTTCCCTGGGTAGTTCCACCTAGTATTGGAAGGAAAGTCTAATGAATGCAGATTTCAGCAAAGGTTAATAAGTAGTTCCTTTGAGGCCTATCTATCATTGATCCACACAAAAGTGTGGGCCATATAGTCTAGAAGTTGAGGGTAAAACAATGAGTGGCTTGCCCCAGATGGTCTTCTAAGTCTCTTTCAACACTAAAGCTCAAGGAGTGTATAACTAGGAATGAATTGTCCATGGCAGCAGGCTTTTCAAAGGCTCAGGAATTCCACTAGGACCATTGCAGCCATGACTCTATCAGGTAAATGGGTTTTAAATTGGTAGATACCTCTTAGATGTTTAAACAAATCAGGCCGTTTGATTTTTCATCCCTTTTTAAGGAGTGTAGGAATAAACAAGGAATGAAATTAAGGTTATTAATCATATCCTTTTTAGATAAATTGCTCCTCCCAGCTTTATGAATATTCGAGATAAGATGCTGAATAAGCAATTCCAAGTACTTTCTACCAAAAATGTAGGAATTTACTGTAGATAACAGGATAGGGAAGAAATTAAGATTGTTAACGATGTCATTTTAAGATAAATGACTTATTACAGCTTTATGGACTTATAAGACAAGCTCAAATTAAAGATTCAGAGTAGGGAAGAAAGAACCAATTCTCAATTCTTGATTTTTGCTTTAAATATATTGGTTTAGTCATACTAGCAAAAACAAAGGGAAATCAAGCACTATAAAGATAAAATATGTTTTGTATCACTCTGACCTTTCTTGAGGAGCAATTAGAGAGAAGTTCTTACTTTCCTCTCTGCCCTGTTGTCTAGACATTCCTCTGGAGAGAATTCTGAAGACTTAGGACCCTACATGTCCCCTCTGCTGTTGCCTTTTCAGGAGGTGGGGTTGTGTCATCCAGAAATCCCCTAGCTCTTGAGGGATAGAATATATTGTTTATTTAAGTATTATCCACTTTCTTTTGGTGTGCACTCTTATTATTTGGGCTGGTTTAGTCCATTAGAAATAATTTTACTTCCTTTTCTGTCTTTAGGGAAAAAAATAGCTATAATTTAGAAATGTGAAATGACCTGGAATGACTAAAACAGGGCTCTCGTTCCCTTCACGTCCTGGATCTGTCCCTTCATCAAAGTTCCAGAGATGATCTTTATGAGGAAGGCAATAAAAGAGGGCCAGAACTGGCTATGACTCTTTACTTTGCCAAGGCCTGTGACTGTGATGGATGAAAGGCTTGGAGCCCACGATGAACAGAGAGCGATACCTTATGTAGCCAGTATTTCAAAAAGATTCGAGATGCTATTTCAGCTCTTACCTTAAATACTCCTCTTTACTAATACTTTTCTTTTTCTCATCCCAACAGGACTATTATGACAAAGGAGATTACATCATCAGAGAGGGAGAGGAAGGAAGCACCTTTTTCATTTTAGCAAAAGGAGTGGTAAATATGATAATCGTCAGAATAAAACCAAGCAAATAACTGTTATGTTCCATTTTTAGCACATATAAGATAGGTTTTTAAGGGTAAAACAAATTGGCATTGGCATATGCTACATATATCAGACAGAATCAGCCCTTTCCTCTACCAGCCTATGCTCAGCAGTTTTATCCAAATGGCAGAAGTGGACAGGCGATATTATAATAATTAGTCATGCCCTGTGGAGGCTTTACATAGTTAAGCTCTAGGGAATTCAAGGGAGAAGACCCTGGAAAGTGAGAAGGGGCTGGGAGGAAAAGGATGTTATTATCTTAACTGAACTGCCAGGAAATAAAATACTCCCTTATATACAGATGTGGAAACTGAGGCCCAGTGAAGTTTAAGTGGGTTGTTCAGCTTCTGCCATTGTGAGTCGACTCATGAAGTGAGATTCTCCAACTCCAAATCCATTACACATCCCTACCTGACACTGTCTTACACAGAATCATTCCCTTACTGAGGAGATTAGGCAGACAGTTCTCTCCACTCTACTCTTGAAATTCTAAGGCTGCTTGAGCATCTAGCGAAGAAGGTACATTCTCTACTCATGTACTATCCATGAGAAGGACATGTATGTTGGATAGAAAAATCAATAGCTGATTCCTCCTCACTCCAAGTCCATTGGTCATGGCACCTCAAAGAAGAGAGGGAAACACTCCATCCATCTATTCAAAAGTTTGTTATTTTGACTTCCTGCCAAGATGCTGTCTGAACAGGAGGCAATCCTTCCACTTCCCGCATAATGATTCTAGTAAAATCCTAAAGTTCTCATGAGATGAAATAATGATCAGAAATCTAAAGAAAAACAGTGGCTTCTTCCACTCCAGAACTGCGCAAAAAGTTAGCCAAAAGCCCCATGGTGAAAGAAAAGGGGCCCCTCCAGCAAAGCAAACCAGCATGATGAGAGATGGGTAGTCTACAAAACTCTTTTAAAAACAGATCTAAATATAATATGAAGATTGGATTGGGGGCGGGGAACATTGAATCAATGTCTCCCTCCAATAACACAATGAAGAAAGGGAACCTTATTCTTGTACTTGAGATCTATGTAGGACTGTGATCCTGAAGGTAATGAATGTGGTGAGGTCTTGCTGCAGAAAATATACTTTGTTTTACATCAGAAACTTCATGCAGGAGAAAAACTTAATGAATGTGGTGAATGTGGGAAGGCCTTTCTTTGGGAGAGAAACTTTACCCAACATTGGAGAATTCATACTGGAGAAGAAACCCTTTGAATATAACAAATGTGGGAAGGTCTTCTACCAGAAAACAGCTTGTTGAACATCAGAAAATGTATAGTGGAGACAAACACAATAAATGCAATGGATGTGCAAAGGTCTTCAGCTGGAAGATAATACTTACTGATTACTAGAGAAGTCACACTAGGGAGAAACCTTATCAGTGTAATAAATATGGGAGGGCCTTCTGCCAGAAGACAAGACTTAATCATCATCAGAGAATTCATACTGGAGAGAAACCACGTGAATGTAATGAATGTGAGAAGGTCTTTAGTTGGAAGACAAGACTTAATGATTATCAGAGAATTCACACTGGAAAAAAAAAACATGTAGATGTAATGAATGTGGAGAGACTTTCCAACAAAAACTATACCTTGTTGAATACCAGAGAGTTCATATTGGAAAGAAACATTTTGTATGTAATGAGTATAAGAAGACTTTCAGCTAGAAGACAAAAACTTATCGAACATCAGAAAGCTGATTTAGAAGAGAAACCTTAGAAATGTGATGAATGTGAACAGGTTGTCAAGTGGAGCTCAGATTTTACTCAAAATCAGAGAATTTATAGTGGGGAGAAACCTTATAAATGTAATGACCATGAGAAGGCCTTCTGATTGAGTACAGAACTTAGGGAAGAGGAGACAATTCATATGAACATGAAATCATATAAATGAAATAGATTTGTCATGCCTTTCCTGGAAAAGGAAAAGCAGCTGGTAAAACATCAGATAATTCACATTGGTCAGAAAATTGATGGTAGGTTTTTCCAGATAAGTTAATCATTATCAGTAGATTCATGCAGGAAATAACTATGACTGAAGTGAAATTGTGAAAATCTCTGTTGAGAGCAGACATTATAGAATTCATATTGATGAAAAGCTGTGGTAATATAATAAAGTTGTAAATGCAATAAACTTAGAAGTTGAAGGAAAAGAGGATTTCAATCCAAGCAACTCCCACTGAAAATTAACACATTTAGACTAATTGTAAATCCATATAAATAAAGCACGTCCCTGACTCATTTCCTGCAAAAAAAACAATTAACTAGGGACCCCTGAATAAACTTCCACACTCCCACTATAGTAATTGGAGAATGTTGTGAGTCAAGACACTGGAGACCTGGTGTAGTGGGAGTTAACTTTTCTTCCAGGTGGATTGATCTGGGAAATAGCTATGGGCCTTTTGGTCAAGGAAGATTTTTAAGACTTTGGTGAAGGGGTTCCTGAAGTGACTTTCTTAAATACTGCTTTTTAATTTCCTTGCTGGCAACTTTTATGTGCTTTTATCTTCTTGATTGCTTTTTGTCACTTTCTGTATTACCTTTTGCAGGGGATTGTTGGATATTTTTTATTAAAGGGATTGTTTATCTGAATTTTCAGATAAGAGTTTGCTCTACTATGTAATCAGAACCTTGAAAAGCTGTTCACAGCAGCAATCCTCTGGAAAGCTGCTCGTGCGTGGCTTTACAGTAGATGAGACACATGTCATAATATAACTTTCCTAGAAACCAAATGGAAGCCATTGAGAGGTAATCTGGCCATTGATAAAGGCAATCATGATGACAAAAATCCTTGAACCCAATGTGGTTCTATAACCATGGCTCTAAGCCATTATACCAGGCATGGACCCTTGACTAGAATAAGGACCAATAACTTTTGGGACAACATTAAATCATGAAATTTAGAATTGGAAGGGACCTCAGTTATCTCATCCTACCTATGCCAGATACAAAATCCTCATTGCAACATCTTAGAGAAGTGGCCATCCATTTTCTGCTTTAAGGCCTTCGATGAGGAAGAATGCACCAACTTCTAAAGGCATCTATTTTAACTTCTAGACAGTTTTAGAAATTTTCCTCACATTAAGTCGATATTTGACCCTTTGTGGTACTCATCTATCAGTCTTGATTATGCCCTCTGGGGTCAATCAGAACAAATTTAATCTCTCTTCTCTGTTGTAGCCCTTTGATTGTTGAAGAGGAAGATTTTATCTTGTCCCTCTATCCCCACCTCCTCGGTAAACATCCTCCATTCCTTCAGTCACTCCCCATGCCACATTGGGTTCAAGGATTTTTATCATCATGATTGCCTTTATTAACGGCCAGATTACCTCTCAATGGCCTCCATTTGGTTCCTAGGAAGGTTATATTATGTCATGTGTCTCATCTACTGTAAAGCCATGCATGAGCAGCTTTCCAGAAGACTGCTGCTGTGAACAGCTTTTCAAGGTTCTGATTACATAGTAGAGCAAACTCTATTCAATAACAAATCGGAGCAAAAAATTTACAGAAAATCAAGGTACAGCATTCAGAATGTTACAACTCATAACAAAAAATAAAAAATACAGTATTTACCATGTCATAACTCAACAACATCACTAAAATGGTCATATAGTTTTTCACCAAAGTGGTCACATAGCTTTGAACAAATTCAATCATTTAGTAACTCAATCATTCAATCATCTTCAAGGAGGCTTGCCTCAGCAGCTCCGGCTGGCCCTTGGAAGCCTTCAGCACCATAAACTTCATTCTCAAAATCAAAATCACTTTATCCAGCCTCCACATGGCTTGGTCCAAGAAATTTTGTCTCAGTTCTCAATTCTCATTCCTCTTCTCAGTTCTTCTCAATTCTCAGTTCAGTCTTCAGTCTAGCAGAAGCTGCCCAGCCTCCACGATGCTTACCCCAGCAAATTCTGACTGTCCAGCTTGTGTTCTTCCTTATATAGGGTACAGCTCCTCCCTGTTCAGCCCATTCCTGCTATATCAGCAACAGGGGTTCCCTGTTCATCCCCTTCTTGTTATGTCAGCAACAGGGGATCATACCTTCTATTTCTTTAATAGAGGCTTAATTTGAACAAGGCGCTAAGTACCTCTTAGCTTGGCAATACAAAGGGATCTTTGAATTTTATTACTATTACATCTACCCAGAGACAGGGGCCAATTAATCCTGAGAATTCTAGGGGAGTAAAAAACTAGCAAAAAACCTTGGACCTATATTATAAAACTCCAGAAAGATTGATATTTCACTGACCTGATTGTCTGGGATATTCTGGATCAATTCTGACCTATCCTAGAGTTTAAATGAACTTCTGGTGGCCCTAGAATGAAAGCTAAATAAATCAGGGTGATCATTTTTATCTAATTATCTGGAAAGGGTGAAAAGAGATGGGTCATTTTTTTTACTACACTTAAAAAATTTTTTGAACTAATTGACATGTTTTCGATATAAATTATCAGAAGATTCAGCTTAGTATTGAGATTCATCTATCAGTCAAAATGAATCAATATAGTTGTCAAGATTCTATAGCTTACACTAGAAATGAGGTCCTCCTCTTTGATAATCTAAAGGGCTATAATGTAGGAGAGATTAAACTTGTTCTGATTGACCCCAGAGGGCATAACTGAGAACAATAGATGAACACCACAAAGGGTCGAATATCGATTTAATGTGAGGAAAGCTAAACAGCGCGACTTTTTGCAGTTGAGCCTTAATGGGCATTTGTAGCTAGCTCTTGTCCCATAATTCTGGAGGTTACACAAGAGACAGTTGTATTAAGAAATCTCCCTCTCTATTTTGGGGCGGTGGGTAGGGGAAAAACGGGGTGAAAATTTGTAACTCAAACTCTGGCGGAAATGAATGATGTAAATCTAAAGTTAATAAGCATTAAAAAAAAAAAAAGAAACCTCCCTCTCTGGCTGTCCCCTTATTGAGAAACCTTTCCAGTCAACCATATGAGAAGGTTCTCCTTAAGTTACTAAATAGATTTACAAATTAATTCTGATCTCGGTCTTCCATTTCCCCAGTAATGTAATTTTAACGAATAAACAAAAGACCTTTTAATAAGTTTGTAGTTATTATGTGTATAGCTAATGTCAAGATTTAGACTCACATAAAAATTCCATAGGAACCAAAATAGCCCTCCTTACATTTAGCGTTAGAAGATAAGCATCTAGAGCCCCCGTTATTATGTATATTGACCAGCACTTGGTAAGAGATTGGAGGGAGAAATATTCATTTTCATATACATTCCTGAACCTGTTTGTCCTGGCATTCTCTTTTTCCTATTTCCTATCATTGTATCATTGTGCTTAATAAATACTTGTTGACTTGACACACACACACATACATATATATATATATATGTATGAAATGATACCTTTATCAGAGAAACTTCCTACAAAAATTTCCCTAGTTAATTATTTTCCTTTTAATAGTAGCTTTGTTGGATTTGATTGTGCAAAAAAAAACTTTTAAATTTTATCTAATCAAAATGAACCATTTTATCTTCTGTGATGCTCTCGATCCCTTGTTTGGTCACGAAGTTTTCTAGAGCTGTCATCAGAATTTATAAATGACTTCAAAGAACATTTATTGAATGCCTTCTATGAGCTCAGCATGCCTACCTCTTTTATGGATAACAGGGTAATGAAAACATGAGTTTGGTGAACTTCTCTTGTTTTATTGTTGCCCAGGTGAAAGTCACTCAGAGTACTGAAGGCTATGATCAGCCTCAGCTGATTAAAACTCTGCAAAAAGGTGATTACTTTGGAGAAAAGGCTCTCATCAGGTTGGTGTGCTGTTTGGGAATAATGTGTCTGCATATTTCTTTTAAAAATGAAGTTATTTTTTAATTAACAGAAATCTTGTTCTCCCTCTTATACCCCTTCCATTTGAAAAAAGAAAAATAAAATCCTTGAAACAAACATGCATAGTCAAGCAAATGTATATATGTATGTATAATATTTGTATTGTATATGAGTATTTTATATATAATACACACATAAACCTGTCTGTCTATCTATCTATCTATATCTATCTATCTATCTATCTATCTATCTATCTATCTATCTAT
>NW_027185655.1:12759576-12774177 GCF_028583685.1 Petaurus breviceps papuanus | reverse complement strand
ATCTATCTATCTATCTATCTATCTATCTATCTATCTATCTATCTATCATCCATCCCTCTCTCTTTCTGTATCTGTTTATCTATGTATCTATCTATCTGTCTATCACATTCTGCAGCCTGAATCTATCACAATTTTCATGGCTGATTATTGCATTGATCAAAATTCTTTGATCTTTCAAACTGATCTGCTTTTAGTGTTGTTACTATAGAAGATGTACTCATAGTTCTGGGCCTTTAATTTTTCATCAGTTTATACAAGTCTCCAAAAGAGTTTATTTTTATAGTACTGTTACTGTATAAATTGTTCTCCTGATTCTGCTCATTTTACTCTGCATTAGCTCATGCAGGTCTTTCCATGTCTTTTTGAAATTATCTTTTTCCTCATTTCTTACTGCACAGCTGTATCCCATTGTTTTCATATATACAATTTGTTCCACCTTTTCTCAATTGATAGACATTTTCTTAGTGTCCAGTCTTCTGCCACCACAAAAAGAGCTGCCATAATATTTTTGTACATATATGACTAGTTCCTTTTTGTTTGGCATATAGCCCTAAGGAGTGGTATAGCTGGGTCACAGCACATGGACCATTAGTAACTTCTTCTGTATAATTCAAAATTGCTTTCCAGAATGCTTAAAGCCATTCATATTTCTACCAATATCGCCATCAATGTACCTATTTTCCCAGAACCCTTCTAACACGAATCATTTGGTTTTTTGGTCATCCTTGCCATTCTGATGGTTGTGAAGCAGAATCTCATAATTGTTTTAATTTACATTTGTCTGATTATGGAATAGTTTTTCTATGATTGTAGATAGCCTGGGTTTCTTCTCTTGAGAACTGCTTATTCATATCCTAAGACCATTTATCAAGCAGGGAATAGATCTTATTCTTATAAATTTCTATATATCTAGGATCTTATTCTTATAAATATCTACACACATACATACATATACATATACATGTATATACATACATATATACATATATGTATGAAATGATACCTTTATCAGAGAAACTTTCTGCAAAAATTTCCCTAGCTAATTGTTTTCCTTTTAATAGTAGCTTTGTTGTATTTCATTGTGCAAAAAACCCTTAAATTTTATGTAATCAGAATGAACCATTTTATCTTCTGTGATACTGTTGATCCCTTGTTTGGTCAAAAAGTTCTTCTATCCAATATATTAAATGTATTTCCTATATCAGATTCTATTTTATAAATTCAACTAGTCTAACTTGTGCAAAAAATTTGTTTCTAATTAACCCAAATAAGTAAATAGAACAAATTTAAGTAGAATTTTAAACATTTGTTCAGTTGACTCAATCTTAGAGTGATCTAATTTTGTACAGAAGGTGAAACAGGGGCAAATGAGTAAATGAATAAAAAGGTGGTGTTATATCAGAAGAGATTGAGAAGTTACGCTCTAGCTCTAAAGTCCAACCTATATGTCCTTTGACATTTAATAGCTATGTGCCCTGGTCAACTTTTTTCATATCTTTTGACCATATATCTATTGGACAAAGGGTTTTGATCATACATAGTTCTTTTAGTTGCCCATATATCTTATACATCATACCCCTATCAGAGATATTTGATACAAAAGACTTTTTCACAACTGACAACTTTTACCTTTTAATCTTTGATAATTTAGGTTATTGATAGCATTAAAACAATCTGAAAAAGATTGTTAAGGGCTAAAATCAAATTGAATTTTTTTCCTTAAGTCTATATGTATTTCAAATCTGTTAGAGAATGCAAATTAATTTGGAATTTATGCTACCTATTTTTCACTTGTTATGGGATCTGAAATAAGAATACATTATGCATCAACCAATTGATCTATCTACAAGTATATCTTAAGAGCCTACTTTGTAACAAGCTTTTGTGCTAAGTAGTGAGAATAGAGAGAAAAATTAAATTGTTCCTACCCTCAAGTAGTTTATAATCTGTTTGGGAGAGACAATGCATATATACGTACAGACAGATGGAGAGATAAATAAGTAGATATTAACACATAAAAATAAATACCAGATAATTTATGGAGAGAGGAGGTTGATGGAAGGTCTCACATAGGAAGTGGTATCTGAGCTGAATTGTGAAGGATTGTAGGGATTCCAATCAACAAAGATGAGGAGAAGATACTTTCCAGTCATGCGAATCAGCCTGCAAAGGTACATAAATGTCTGTGAGAAACAGGAAGAAGCCAGTTTGGTTGTACTGAACATATACAATTGCCTAATGAGTTGTCCTGAACTTAAGCAAATTTAATTTCAATCGTGGTTAACATTTTTTTCTATAAAGTCTGTGAATCAAGTTACCAAGGTTTAAATTACCTCAGGGCTTTATGAAGATGCTGTGATTTTAAAACTGCTCCCTAAAAAAGGAATGTATCTTTTCCTTTGGATGTTTAAAAAGGGAATTTGTTTTTATTTTTTTATATTTCAGCGAGAGTATTATTTGAACCCCTCATAATGGCCAAACAACCCCCCAAAGCCATTTCATTGTCACAAAGCTAAAGTCAGAGAGAAAGAAAACAACAGTAAACAGTATTATTTGCTTTTTCTTCTGTCACTACTTAGAGGCTCTGTCATTCAACATGTCAGAATGGCTTTCTTTTTGTATTCCTAAGGTTGTCACAAACTAACCCCAGGGGTGCTTTTAGAATCTGTTCAAAATAAATCCTTGGGGCTCTCATAGTGATTTCAAAATATAAGCTTTTAAGATTTCATTTGAAGTACTGTTTTCTCATCAGAACTCGGAGGTCTGCCTCAGCTTTGTAATCGGAATTTACACGTCAGACGCATGACCCACAATCTAAGCCTGAAATCAGTATCCCTGCAAATTACTCTGTACCGATTGAAGATGAGTTACCTTCCTTATTGCCAAGAAAGGCTTTGAAGTTTCTTGCTGTTTTATTCTAGCAGGCTTCTAATGAGTATGAAAGAACAGAGTTGGTGTCCCTTGGATACAGGTCTTCCTAGTGATGAGAGTGGAAAGTGCTCAAGGAAATATAGGAAGAAATAATTGGAGACTTGGGAAAGAAATCCATTTCCCTACAGAGTATGGGGTTGTCAGTCCACCTCCCCCATCCATATGTGTTCTTCCGGGGGTCACCTTAGGTGAATCTCAGACTGGTGAACACTCATGTATTTGTGTTTACATTATTGAATGTAGTGGGAATATCTTTATTATTTGGGTACCTTTATTGGAAGTAGTATGTCATAGTCAGGAGAGAATCAGAAAGACCTGGGATCATTTCCTTTATCTGATGCTTACTAACTTTGGGACAACAAATCACTTAGACTCTCAGTGTCAAAGGCAACTTTCTCAGACTATCAGTTGCAGACCAATGCTTATCTGCATTGGTCACAGCAGGAATTCCATGTGACAATAAAAGCACAAAGCTGGACCAAATATAGATTAAATAGGTAAGAAGGTAGGGAGGTAGATAGGTGGATGGACAGATGGATGGATAGATACATAGATAAGAATCAGACATATGGATATAGATGTGTAACAAAAAGTACCCTAGCATACCCAGGATGACTGCTATTAACAAGTTCTTTGATAAGCTTTTTCTAAAGGAAAACAACTTTAAAGAGTTCAAAAATCTTATTTTTATTACATACATACATATATATATATATATATACACATATAAATTCACTTAGTTCAGGGGGAAAAATTAGCACCTTGAACTTCAGAGAAAATACAAACAAATTACAAGCAGAAAAAAATACAGAGAAAATAACACAAATCAACAGACAAGGCTTTTACCTGTCTGACCAAAGCTATACATACATAGTTACCAGAGAGAGAAGCACCAACATCTGGGTTTTTCAAAGTCTGGGGGCTCCTTAATGGCTACCCAGAGTCTCATCTGACCAAATCACAGGAACATTCTTCTAATGAGTGAGCCCTAAAGCCAAATCTCAACTCTGAGTTTACATACCCTTCTTCAGAATGTGCCTAATTACAAAGTAACAAAAGGTGTGAACCTTCCTGAAAAAACAAACCTCCCCTAATCAAGCTTCTATTGTTGGGGTCCACATGAGGCCTATTAATGGGCAGGAAGATCTTCAACTCCCATTATCATTACAAGATGTTATGGTTATTATTATTATAATATTATTAAAAACTCATAGTGGAAGTTACTAGTACCTGAAAAAGGGAAGACACATGAATGAAGAATGCTGCAGACAAGAAACTCAGGAAAATTCTTTTACTTGATAGTTCTAATACCAAGTAATCAATCAGTATTTTTTGTCATTTATTGATTGAAAGTGATATAACAGAGAATTATTACTTGGGGACATTGATTTGTGCATTTGTTCTATGTATATCTAATTTCTTAGAAGTGAAACATATTTTTTTTCTTTAACAGTGATGATGTCAGATCAGCTAACATCATTGCAGAAGAAAATGATGTGGCATGCTTGGTTATTGATCGAGAGTGAGTACCCTCCTATTGTCAGAGAAAGGCTATCTCTGATCCAGCAATCCCTGGTCTTATCTTTTTCCAAGGGGAAATACTTTCCCTCAATCACCACTTAAAAATACTGATCCATATCCTCATCTACAAGTCAATTCTCCGGTTCAAAATGTCTCATTGGCAATTGTTGCAGGATTGGAGCTCAGGGGAGAGAGTGGGCCTGGATAAAGAGATGTGTGAGTCACTTGCATAGAGATCATAATTAAACCCAGGCTCATGAAATTACCTAGAGAGAGAGAGAGTACAGAAGAAGAAAAGAATGATCAGGATATACCCACAGTGAGGGGTGGAGAGCCTGCAGCCACACATGGCCCTCTAGATCCTTAAGTGTGGCCCTTTGACTGAATCTTCAGTTATTCTCCAAACTTCAGTCAATCTCCAAACTTTAAGTTTGGATTGAGTTATGAATAAATGAGATGAATTCAAGGCTTCTTGGAGTATTGGCAGAAATAAGAACAAGAAGAAATGTGAAAAGCATAATAATATTCAGGGGCTGGGGAGAAGAATATGTCATCCTTAGTTTTCAGTGGACAAATGCCTCATTTAGCAGCTCTTAAGGTCATTGGCCTATGTGATCAAAACGTCCAGTAAACAGGTAACAATGCGGTCTTGTTGGCAAGAATGAACAATTCCACTGCAATTCTCCTAGACTTCAGTGGAAAAATCCAGAGTCCATCTTTACCCTCTCACTGATAACCCCAATTACTTTCTTGAACCCAGAGAATTGATTCAATGGGGTGTTCCAAAAGTCTTAGTGCAGTTTTAAGCTTTAATGGGATATTTTGGGGACACCCCATATAATTTTGTTAGTATTCTATGAGAGGCTGTGTAGCACCATAACCCAGCATTAGTGTCAGCAGGACCTGGTTTTACTCCAGGCGTGTGGACCTGAACCCCAGACAATCTACAAGAATTTACAAGTTACAGACAATTTGAATAAGTGCACTGTTGAAGGGATCTTCCACAACAGGACTTCCCTATACCAATGAAACAAAAAGCCCAGAGCCACTAACAAAAGAAAAACAAAATTAATGCTCTGCAACTTAAATCAACTTTAGAAATAGCTATAATTTAATTGGTATAGGGAGCAGGGTGACTGTCAACATTTTCCATTTTAGAACATTCAGTCAAACAGTTGGGACCTTTGAAGAACTCCAAAAGTACCTTGAGGGATATGTGGCGAATCTGAACCGTGATGATGAAAAAAGGCATGCCAAGTAAGTGGGAGAGGTTTTACTCAGCGCGGGCATCATCTTTAGGCGGCTCCCAAAGAATGGAAAACCATTCTGCTGATCAGGGTTGATTTGGGATTAAGAAGAGACTTCTAATCCCCAAGCAATCCCCTGGATTCCTGTTTAGCCAGGAAACAGCAGATGAGAAATAGGAAAGAAAATCCAGATAGATTCAGAAGATTATTGCCAAACTCCCAGTGTGATCGACATCATACTTTTCCTTTCTGTTGATGATGCAAGAAGTGTGAAGGAGGTGTTTCTGGTAAGACGGTCCCTAAGCATAAGTTGTTTCCTTGGACTGCCATCTAGTCTACTCTACCAGTGTGAAATCTAGGAGTGAGAATGTCTAAGAATCAATTAACAAACATTTATTAATTAATTCAGCCCCTATGAGCCAGGCATTGTGGTAGGTAGTGGGTGAAACAAAAGAATGAAACAACCCCTTCTCTCAGTGGGCTTACATTCTAATCAGGGAGAATGGAGTTTTCTCACATGTTTGTGCCAAGTCTACCACAAAAAAACATCATTCTCTCTGGAGAACATTAGTTCTATACTCTCTTCTTAATTGTAGAGGGGAATATAGGCTTTGTGTACCCTCTTCATTATACCTGAGAATGGAGGATGAGGGAGAACAGCAAAGGACTTGTTCTGAGTACTGAATGCTTCAAAGAGTTAGGGTAATTGTTTTAATAATTCCAAAGACCCCAAGGAGCCACCCAAAGATAGCTTCTTTTTGAAGTATTATTCTGCAAAGAGACATCCATTGTCACTAGTTAGAGGGAAAAAAAATAGCTTCTGTCACATACATTGAAAAGAAATTATCTGTCACATGTAAACCATAATCTGACTTGGTGGCCAAATTTTCATACATAAAAGTATCAGGTTGAATGTCTTTTGGTAGAGGTGGACAAAAGTGACCAGAAATTTGATAATTCAAGATCTTATTTTGGGGAGTAGCCATCTACTTGGCCAAAGTTGAGTGGATAAAAATCTTACTTACCTTTGGCCTTGTTTGTCCTGTTCTTATGAGGGATGGGATATCATATATAATATTTTTGGCTTCTCATGATATGCTTAAAGATATTCCCATCTTTCTAGCACCTCTCATATATGTTCCATTCTCTTCACTCACACAGTCCCTACCTGGCTCAAACTCTTCTCATCTCATTGGATTCTCTGGGGCTTCTCCATACTCCGAAACATTCATTCTCCACACAATTGCCAAGAGAAAGCACAGATCTAAATGTGTCGCTGCCCATTCCCCTCAGGAAATCCTTGTAGCTCCCTAGTACCCATAGGAAACATAAACCCCTCTCTGTGGGACTTAAGTCTCTTCACCACCTGGCCCCTTTCTACCTTCCCAGGACTCTTACACATTCCTCCCTTCAACACACTCTGCAATTTGCCATCCTGGCCTAGCTGTTGTTCTGCACACTTGACATTTCTCACATCTGTGTTTTCTTTTTCACCCTGAAATCTCTGAATTCCTGAAAGACTCAGCTCAGGCACTGCCTTCTAGATCAGAGGTGGAGAACCTGCGGCCTTGAGGCCACATGTGGCCTTCTAGATCCTTAAGTGTGGCCTTTTGACTGAATCCAAATTTTAAAGGCTGTAGGTTCCCCACCCCTGTTCTAGATGTAGCCTTTCTTAATCCTCCCAGATGCCAATGCCCTTCCATCCCAAGCTGACATAATGCATACTACAAATATACTCCTGTAATATACATTTGTTTCCTCTGCTAGACTCTTAAGTTATTTGACCTTAGGGATTATTCTCCTTTTGTCTTTGTAACCTCAGTACTTAGCAAAATTCCTGGCACATAGTAGGCATTTTCATAAATGAGTGTTTATTGATTGATTTCTGTAGCACATTGTTTGATTAAAGCACTTCCCATCTCTGCAGTGTTTGGGCTTGAACACATCTTTAAAATATGGCAAAGTGGAAACCACACCATAGCGCCCCTTTGATGAGCAATCAGGAAGCTTTTCTCTTTAGTGGAAAATTCTTTTGAGCTTACCTGAGAACATTTTGAGGCAATGCTTTCCTGACAGGTTTTGCAGAAGCAGACAGAACCTATTAATGTTAATAAATGCCCAGGTCTCCATGCACCAGTTAATTTCTTCCAAATCACACAGCCACAACTAGCAGAAAATTGAAGACCTGAATTAGAATGAGAACATTCAGTCAAATTCCCACACATTTTTGTAAGGGAGATAATGGCAATTTGCATCCTGTTGTACAATGCTATTACTGAGAACTCATTGGCGTCCAACCCACGGCAACAAACGCTAATCGGAAAAGATGAATAACTATTTTAGAACAGCAATATTTGGAAACAAATTGAACATTTGATTCTTAATGGTTCACATAGCAATGATTATAATTATCCATAGGAAGTGTTAAGATGTTATGAAAATCTCAGGTTGCCTTGGGAAGTTTTGCAGTGTGACATTCTAATGAAACAGAGGAAATCTGTTTCTGATTACACTTTGAAAATCACTGGCTCTTAAAGGCCAACTTGGCTGCTTCTTGGTGTTTTAGAAACTTTTCTCCCACTTGATCTAGTGTCAAAAATGAGATTGTCTTTGCAGAAGCTCTAGGCAGTAAACCACTAGAGAAGGTAAGATGGACCTTCACATATAGTATTATCCTTGGCTTTCCAGGAAGAATAATCCATAATTTTACTTTTTCCCCATAGGAGATCCATGTCTGGCTGGAGGCAGACCAAAGCTCTGTCTCTAGAGATGATTCAGCTAAAGGAGAAAGTGGCCAAATTCTCCTCCTCGTCCCCATTCCAGAATCTCGAGATTGTCACCACACTGGGTGTCGGTGGGTTCGGAAGAGTTGAACTTGTAAGGGGTTTACGTTTCAAACATCCAAGAGAAATTTTTTATTTTAATATTTAATTGAGTTTCCTCCCACCCCCTAGTACTTTACAGGATCTCAGTTATCGGGTAGATTTCCATGATATATCACATTGTACTAGATTGAAAGGGAATAACAGAATTTAGATGAACATTGCACACTTGCACATTACACTATGAAGTAAATGTTGCTAGTCCAGGTGTTACCTAAAACTTCCCATAGCAGCACATCCTTGTGTAATATTTAATGTGAATTAGTGGAAAATCCAAAGAAGACTGTAAAATATCAATATAGATATAATATTTCAACTTAAAGACTTATTTCAGTAAGAAAAAAGGTTATTCTATAGAGGGCCTAATAAGGCTTGCCTTGGAACTCTAAGTATTTAATTTATATCTTATAACCTTTCTATCTTTCTAGTATATACATACATATCATATTATATATATGGTATCTATCTATCTATCTGTCTGTCTGTCTGTCTATCGAATCTATCTACCTATCTGTCTGTCCATTTATCTTTCTGTCTATCTAATCTATCTACCTATCTGTCTGTCTATCTAATCTATCTACCTATCTGTCTGTCTGTCTATCTAATCTATCTACCCATCTGTCTGTCTGTCTGTCTGTCTGTCTATCTCCTCATCAGAACTATAGTCCTCCTCCTTAGACCATAGAGTAGAGGGCCCAGGCTGCCTAGCATTGCTGTTGATTCTGGAGGTACAGTATGGAAAATCTTCTTTATTTAAAATGTCTGTTTCTGAGCTGCCGTCTGGGTCAGATAGACTGTATGACTGAAAAGTGGTCTCTTGGGCTTCGAATCCCCTGAGAAAAATGTTTATTAGTCTCAACTTGCTCATCAGGGAGTCAACTCACCTATTGGTAATAAGCAATTACGGTGGATTGCCTTAGAAATGCCCCTGCTAGCTTCTAGAATGGTTTTGAAAACAAGTTATCTAGTCTTTACACTGCTAAGCATGGGCTATTTTCCATAGATCTGCTCATTTATGTGTTCTATGGACCTCAGAATTTCTGAGCATAATGCTGTCACCTCATTGAAGGTGTTGATATTGAACTCAAGCATCATATTGTTGTTGACTTTAGCATTCTTCCAGACTGAAGTTGTAGCTAGGTGAAAAGCTGCTTTCATTTTTTATCTTGGTTGAGAGATGCACTAATTGTGGGTGTCTGCAGTCTCTCTACCTTCAAAACACAAATCGATAGGCAGGCACGCTCCATGTCCCAGTACCAATACATAGAGAGTAGAGTGGGTGGCTTCATTTCTGACATTGCATGAATGTACTAGGAAAGCCAAGTGTTGACTTCACTGGGATTTTGGCACTAGTCTCAGTGTCTCCAATATGTCCATTAGTACGTGATGGAAATGTTCACATTATAGCGCCCTTGGGGATAGTTAGACATTGTAATAGACTTCCTAATGCCAACCAAAGCTAGAAAGTCTTTGATCAGAGTGTTTTCAGAAGCACATATACTGAAAAATACTTCTCACACAAAATTTTAGCAACTGTGGAATCATTTTACATGTGCATATTTGTGGAGTGGTCACTTACCATCACCAGTGTGTGACTTGTGTTCTTGCTGTCTGCATGATAACAAAAGATAGAGATCGAAGTTCTAAAGATAGATGATAAAAAGTTCTAAACGTTCACTGGTGCTACTGTTAAATACATACAAGTACTTGGGGATACTTTTATTTGTACACACTGGACACAAGCCTGATACTTCTAAGTTCTGTATGAGGCCATCTTGGGCTAGGAAAATATGTTTTGTACTAGTTCTAGTGCCCTTTATGGACCCATTTGTCTAAAGTCATCCTATAAGGCCTCCATGACCTTGGAGCACTATGCCCCAGGCAGTATCAAGTGCTTCTTGGTACCACCCACTTTTACCTAGCTCCAACTTCTGCCATTGTTTCAGCCTTCAAGGCATTGGCACTTGAACCCTTTGACATTTAGCCCTGGCTTCTAGGATTATGTTAATTCCCACAGTCCTTTGTTGGCCATCTGATCTTTTTGTTAGGTATCTACTGATAGTTGAGGAAGAGAGAGTTGGCCCGAGCAGGGAAGTTCACATCTGCTTGTGGCATGCTTATTGGGGCACATCCCAAGCTTTCAGCTGTGTTGCTCTCTGTTTGTGTTCTGGCTTCTTCAGGTATGACCCCAGTTTTGGTGTCATATAGCCTTCTGGACAAGGTATCCACATCTGCATTAGTCTTTCCTGGCCGTTGATGTAGGCTGAACTCAGAGTTGGCTAGTGCTGCCTCCTTTCTTTGGCAAACAGCATCCAACTTGGCATTCCTTAGGATATGTCAGTTGTCAGCCAAAATTTATAACTTTACTCCATATCTTTAAATTCCAGTGATTGCCCATTTCAGTGTGAGGAACTCCAACTTGTGAATGGGGTAATAGGCCTCTGATGACATATGCAAGCATTTTCATATAACCATCATTCACTTATTGTAAAGTTTCAAGTTATTTTTTTCTCAAGCCAATCCAACATTTTCACGTGTCTTTGTTTCTGTTCTTCCACGGTTTTCCAAAAGACAATGATGTCATCAAGGTATACCAGTCCTTACAGTTAGTTCATTTTTCTAAATAGTTTTTCTATCAGTCTTTGGAAAGTAGCAGATACCTACAATATGCCTTGAGGCAAATGACCAAACTAGTGAAATTCAACTGGGTAGATGAAGGCAGTCTTCTTGTCTTCCTCTGCTTTTGGGATCTGGTAATATAGCTACTGAGTGATCCAGTCTAAAAGGTACTGGTTGACTAATAAATGTTCCACAACATCTTGAACTCTTGGCGTGGTACAATGGGCCATTTTGGGTCTTTTGTTCAAAATGTGGTAGTCAACACACAAATGTATTTTTACATTCTTGAGTGTCACCACTATGTGAGATATATATCAGATATTGGACTCTGTGGTGATGATGTCTTTCACCAATAGTTTCTTGAGATATTCTTGGAGATTCTTACTCACAAAGGAATCTTCTAGCTCTTTCCCACAATGGTTGAGAGTTGGTGAATTAGATTTATGAGTCACTACTTTGGACACATCCCACTCACTCATTGAGAACATGTCTGTCTTCTTTCTCATCTTCTGCTCAAACATGTGCATTCCTCTGCTACCAGGAAATCCTCAGAATCACATTTCCCTGGATCTATTTCAGAGGTTGAAAGGCCAGATTTCTTATGTCATTCATATGTAATGACTTGACTCTAGCCTGGATGTTTCTGTATAACCTGTATGAATGGTCAAAGTCTATATAGGTATTGAGTCCCAGGCTGTTGTTTTTAGTATTCTACAAATAGATTAAAGAGACTGGAATTCATTAAAATCAAAGCTGAAAATTTATTTGTGCTGGTACGTCTGAGCATACCAGGATCAGAAGTTTGGTTGTTCTGATGGCCCCTGCAATATCTTTAGGGATCTGCTTCAGTGTGTCATAGGTATGAGTACTTTTTGTCACTTAGTCCTCCAAAGTCGAGCTGTTGCGAGAGAGACTTGGTCGTATCCCAATCAATCTGTATAAATGGAAGGAATTATTTCAGAAACAGATAGAAATTCTGAGGGTTGGAAGTAGAGAGGAAGGAGTGGGGCTGAGAACAGTGCCAAGAACCAGCAGCCCCAGGGCAACCAGCCAGAGGAGAAGAGAGAAGGTAGGACTGAGCTGTGGCAAAGAAGGGAAAGATAGAGGAGGGCCTTCGGCTCCACAGGCATCTCAGAGCAGAAGGTTGTGGCTGATGCCACCGAAGCTCCAGCCTATTCAGGGACTGAGGGCAGGCTCCAGAAAAAGCCTGCTCTTTCCCCAGTTTTCCTTCCCAGTGCCTGTTTATCCAGACACTATAATATAATCTACTGTTTTATTACCCAGACATTTCCAGTAACCCGAATTTTGCTTCAACCACAGAGAGGCTAGGCGTTAACTAGAAATAGATATAAATGTAAACTTAGTTAAAAAGCCTGGCCTCTTCCATAACTGTTGGGAATTTTCCTAACTGTGGACTGAGTGAATGTGATTGAACCCATAAATTTTCATCTAAAATAAATTCTCTAAAGCCACAAAGGAGGGGAACACATAGACTTCAGGGTTAAAAAGAGATTATTTTGTAGCGGAATGACATACATACATATCCATATTATATAGTATTATACATATAAAATCTCACATATATAATATACATATTCCCTCATTCCTTGTCTTCCTTCCTTCTCTTTCCTTCCTTCTTTCTTTTCTTTTTCTTTCCCTCCCTCACTTCCTTTCTTTCTCCTTTCCTCCCTCTCTTCTTCCCTCCTCCCCTTCCTTCCCAGTTTCTGGGGTGTCTAAAATCTTATGGTCTAAATGGGAACTATAGCTATAAAGACTGCTTGAGGAGTAATCACAGTATTTGTCATCTTAAGATGAAAAACAGGGAGTTTAGGATCTAATTTCAGTTGACTTCGATTGTGTCACCTCTCAACTTTTTATAACAGTTTTGTGAAGAATCAGTAATGATAAGACCAGGTTAAGTTTTCTAAGGATATATTGGAATGTGAAGCTGTGACCCTACTGAGATCACATGGCTTTAAAATGCCAAAGCCCTTAGTGGTTTTTCCATTGAACCATTTTCTAAACAATAGTGTCCGCAGGGAACCAGGTTGACAATCACCATCTGCTACAACCCTTAGTTCTAACAGTTCTGGAAGAGTACTAGTAAAAACCCTTGCGAGTAGCTCCCACACAATTCAGGACTTCAGCTCTGTTCAGCTGGCAAGCATTCTGTTTCTTACATCAAAGAATTATTTTTAGTATGTTGCCTTATATCAGGTTTTAGAGTGATTTATCACGATTGCAGAGTTATTTTATCCAAGCTGTAAAAAGAACAGATTTGGCCACCGGAAAGTGATTGTGTGCACCCCCACCCCCCCACCCCAAGTCAGTGATTCAGCATCGACTGTGCTGGCTGGTAACATTCAGCACTTCTCATTTGTCCATCACATATAGCCTAAGTGTGAGCTTCTCAGCCCATCACAGACATGTGCTTTCAGTCACATACACACAACCATTTAAATTCTTTGCTTTAAAAGGAAATTCTGAAAATAACCATCTAGATTGAGTTAGTATTTCAATTTGAAGTTCTAAGCTTATGAAATAGAAACGATTCTGTAATTTGGTTCAGAGTTCTTATGTCATACAGTCAGGTCAAGGTGAAGTTTCAAAGAGTCATGGAGTCTCAGAGTTGCAAGAGACCTCATGGACATTATTATATAGTCCAATCCCTAACTTAAGAAGAAACTACTTTATAACATGCATCCCCTTGCTGGAAGACCTCTAGTGAGTAGAAATTCATTACTTCCTAAGCCAGACTATTCCACCTGGGTGTTAGGAAGTTTTCCCTTACGTTGAGTCTAAATATACAGCCTTATACACGACAGTCTTTCAACTATTGGAAAATGGCTGCCATGCCCCACCCCACCCAAGTCTTTTCTTCCTCCGGTTCCCTTGGTAACATCCCAAATTCCTTCACATCTTTGTTGTTCTCCTCTAGGGTAAGCATTAAGCCAGAGTTATTTCTTACTTTTATATTGAAATTTCAGGGTCAAAGAGCAGGACAAACCTAATTCTGCAGACAACGAGAGGGAAATCTATATACCAAATTCTTAGTGAGCTAAGAATTTCAAAATCTCATATGTAATTTAACTTTAATGAATAAATTAATCTTAAACAGGTTAGAATTTCTCTGAGTACATATCACCCATCTTCCCCACTTCTTATTATATCATTGAAGGATTAAAAAAAATTCTTCCCTAGGTTAAAGTGAAAAATGAGAATGTGGCGTTTGCTATGAAGTGTATCAGGAAGAAGCACATTGTTGACACGAAGCAACAGGAGCATATCTATTCAGAGAAGAAGATTCTGGAAGAGATGTGCTCTCCCTTTATTGTGAAGTAAGTAAACAATAGGAATGTCAAAGCATTCTTTCTTTAGACATTCCTTCCTTCCTTCCTTCC
>NW_027185655.1:12679206-12744576 GCF_028583685.1 Petaurus breviceps papuanus | reverse complement strand
TATTTTACCAGAAAAGCTATCTAGCTTTGAGTCAAGTGATATCAGAGTCTCAAAAAATTTAAAATTTTGGGTCACTCAAAGGGAAAAGGAAAAGGGTGAAGTCAGTATGATTAGGGTGTAACTTATTATCAAGAGAATTGTTCAGGAACAAAGGTTGAAAATGGAATGTCATATACAAGGAAGACACACTCCTGTGTGACTGATGTGGGTTGCTCAAGGGGGAATAATATGTTTTCAGCTTGGAAAGATAGATTGGAACTAAATTGTGAAAGCATTACTGCTAAACAGTAGTGGATATTTTGTCTCAGAGGCAATAGGGAGCCTCTGAAGTTTCTTGAGAAGGGAGTGCCATGGTAAAATGGTAATTGTATGGAGAAGAGAGCTGAAAAAAAAGATTAGATTCAGGGAAACAAATTAAGGGGATATTACAATAGTCCAGTAAGTAGATGAAGAGGCCTGAGTTGGTGTGAATGGAGAGAAGGGAAAGGATGTGAGAGATAATGATGAGGAAATAATAGGCAAGACTGAAAAACTGATTGGATATGGTGGAATGAAAGTGAAGCATTGAGAATGACTCCTAGATTATAATACTGGAGTACTGTTTGAATTATGGTGCCCTTAAAAAGAACAGGAGAGTTGGGAAGACTAGGGTATTTGTCTGAGGTACCACCTTGCAACTCTCAGATTGGTTAATATGACAGAAAAGCAAAATGATGAATATTTGAGGTGTGGGAAAATTGGGACACTAATGCATTATTAGTGGAGTTGTGAACTGATCCAACCATTCTGGAGAATAATTTGGAACTACACCCAAAGGGCTATAAAACTGCATATTCTTTGATCCAGCAATAGGACTGGTAGGTCTGTATCCCAAAAACATTCCCAAAAGGAAAAAGGACCTGTTTGTACAAAAATATTTATAGTAGTCTTTTTGTGGTGGCTAAGAATTGGAAATCAAAAGGGTGCCCATCAATTGGTGAATGGTTAAACAAACTGTGGCGTATGGTTGTAATGGAATATTATTGTACTCTGAGAAATAAGCAGGATGATTTCAGAAAAACCTGGAGACTCTTATATGAACTGATGCATAGTGAAATGAGCAGAATCAAGAGACTGTTGTACAAGTAACAGCAACATTGTTTGATGAAGAACTGTGAATGACTTGGCTATTTTCAACAATACAATGATCTATGACAATCCCAAAGGATGAATGATGAAGCATACTATATGCCTCCAGAGGAAGAATTGATATTGATTGAATACAGACCAGAGCATGCTATTTTTTACTTTTTCTTTCATTTTTCCCCCTTTTTATAGGAATCTTCTTGAACAAAACAATGAATATGGAAATATTTTACATAATTGCACATGTATAACCTATATCTCATTGCTTACTATCTCAGGGAGGATGGAGGAGGGATAGAATTTGGAACTCAAAACTTTAAATAAAAATGCTAAAAAAAACCCACATTATTTTATATGTTAAAAAAAGAATAGAGTGTTTGGGGGAAGAAAATGAGTTCTGTTTTGGACATAGTGAGTTTGAGATACCATCCAGGTGATCTCTAATAGGTGCTCTAGAGATGTGGGACTAGAGGTAAGAAGACAGAAAAGGGCATCTCTCTCTCTCTCTCTCTCTCTCTCTCTCTCTCTCTCTCTCTCTCTCTCTCTCTCTCTCTTCCCCTCCCTCTCTCCTCCCCTCTTCCCTCCTCCCCTCCTCCCTCCTTCCCTTCCTCCCTTCCTCTCTATAAATATATCTCATAGTGAACCCACAGTAAGGGTGTGCCTACCCATGGCAGTGATGACCCGGCAAAGGATATTGAGAATGGCCAGACCAGTAAAAAGTGGTGATTAGCTAAATAAGTTACTTCATTTCTTTTTTATGTTTATTTTTTATTATTTTTAGTTTACATCACTTATTTCCACAAGAGTTTGAGTTACAAATTTTCTCCCCATTTTCCCCCTACCCACCATCCCAAAACACCAATCCCACTAAATATCCCCTCCCACAATCTGTTCTCTCTCATATCTTTCCCCATCCCCCCTCCAACTTTCCAGTAGGGCATGGTGTATGTCTATGCCCCATTGCCTGTATATCTTATTTCCCAGTTACATGTAAAATAATAATAATAATATGCAAATATTTTAAACATTTGCTTTTAAACTTTTGAATTCCAGATTCATTCCCTTCCTCCCTTGTCACCCACCCTTACTGGGAAGATAAGCAATTCAATATAGGTTGTACATGTGTAGCTATGCAAAACATTTCCATAGTGGATATATTGTGAAAGACTGACTATATTTTCCTCCATTCTATCCCACCCCCCACTAGTTCCACTCTCCACTTTGATCATGTCCCCCTTCAAAAGTGGGTGCTTCCAACTTCCCTCACCCCCAGCCTGACCTCCCCTCTATCATTTCCCCTCTTGTCCCCCTACCCCCCACTCTCCTGTAGGGTGAGACACCCCATTTGGTGTGCACGCTCTTCCCTCCCCAAGCCCAATTCAATGAGAATAAGCTTGACTCATTCCCTTCTACCTTCCTGCTCCTCCCCTCCACTGCAACAGTTTTCCCTTGCCTCCTCCACATGAGATAATTTACCCCACTCTATCTCTCCCCATCTCCTCCCACTATATTCCCCTCTCATCTCTCAATTTCACCTTTTAAGTATCATCCCTTCCTGTTCAATTGGTCCTGTGCCCTCTGTCTATGTATACCTGTATACATACATACATACACACATTCACATATGTATTCATATGCCCTTATGCCCTCCTATATAGACATATATATGTATGTATACATATATATATACACACATATACATATATACGCATACACATTTCTATTCCCTTCAACTATTCTCATACTGAGAAAAGTTTCATAAGTTACAATTATTGTTTTTCCATGTAGGGATATAAGTAGTTCAACTTTGATACGTTCCTTATTACTTCTTTTCCCTGTTTACCTTCTCTTGCTTCTTGTATCTGAATGTCAAATTTTCTATTTAACTCTGGATTTTTCATCAAGAATGCTTGGAAGTCCTCTATTCCATTGAATGACCATATTTTCCCCTGAAACATGATACTCAGTTTTGCTGGGTAGGTGATGCTTGGTTTTAATCCCAGTTCCTTTGACCTCCAGAATATCACTATCCCTCAGTGTAGAAGTGGCCAGATCCTATGCTATCCTGATTGTGTTTCCACAATATTCAAATTGTTTCTTCCTGGCTGCTTGTAATATTTTCTCCTTGATCTGGGAACTCTGGAACCTGGCTATAATATTCCTAGGAGTTTTCTTTTTGGGATCTTTTTCAGGAGGTGATCTGTGGATTTTTTCAACCTCTATTTTGCCCTCTGGTTCTAAAACAACAGGGCAATTTTCCTTGAGAATTTCTTGAAAGATGATTTCTAGGTTCTTTTTTTAATGATGGCTTCCAGGTAGTCCAATAATTTTTAAATTATCTCTCCTGGATCTATTTTCCAGGTCAGTGGTCTTCCCAATGAGATATTTCACATTGCCTTTTATTTTTTCATTTGTTTGGATCTGTTTAATAGTATCTTGATTTCTCATAAAGTCGCTAGCTTCCATTTGCTCTAATCTAATTCTAAAGGAATGATTCTCTTCAGTGAGCTTTTGAGATTCTTTTTCCATCTGGCAAATTCAGCTTTTTGAGGTATTCTTCTCCTCATTGGCTTTTTGAGGCTCTTTTGCCATTTGAGTTAGTCTATTTTTAAGGTGCTATTTTCCTCAGTCAGTTGACTCTCATTTTATACTTTTCTTGCATCATTCTCATTTCTTTTCCCAATTTTTCCTCCACTACTTTTATTTGGTTTTCAAAATCCTTCTTAAGCTCCCCTATGGCCTGTAAGTAGCTTATTTTTTTGATGGAAGCTTTTGGTCCAGGAATTCTGACTTTACTGTCTTCCTTCTGTTCCATGCCCTGATCCTTTTGGTCCCCAAAAAAGGAATCCAAAGTCGGACTGCTGTGCTTTCTTTGCTTCTTTTGCTTGCTCATATTGCTACTCGATTATTTGACTTTTGGGCTTTTTGCCACAGTAGGACTCTGTTACCAGAGCGAGGATCTTTGTCCCAATCGCTGGGGTTTTCTCAGCTGCTAGAGCTATTAGTTGGGTGTACTCTCTGAAGCCTCCACATGCTCTGGCAAACTGGTCATGCACCCCAGGACCTCCGACCCGACAGTGATCCAGATTCAAGCAGGTTAAAGCAAGAGCAATTACCCCTCAGACTGGTTGCTTGGCCCCCCTGCAATCTGCAGGCCCAGAGCTCTGAAGCAGCCATGTGGCAGTGGCTGGACAGCCGCCACACCTCAGCTGCTTCCTGCCTTGGGGGCAAAGGCTGGACCGCACTCCCAAACTCTCAGGTCCCAAAGTCCACATTGCACTGACCTCTCACTTTGTCCTTAGCATCTATGGGTTGATAATCCTGAAAACCACCATAGCTTCTGGTGATCTGAAGTCCCTCCTGCCTGGGCTGGTTGTAGCCGCCCTGAGGCCAAAATCTCAGGCTCCTGCAGGGGGGTGTGTGGGGGGGTGGTGGGTGGTGGGCTGGGTTCGGCTCCTAGAGTGCTGAGGTGGCCCCTTCCTGCCAGCCTGTTGGACTGTATTCAGCACGAGGTTAGCTTCTCTGCATTATTTTGTGGGTTCTGTAGCTCCAAAGTTTGTTTAGAGTCATTTTTTACATGAATTGGAGGAGGTGGGAGTGGGAGCCCTGCAGAAGTCCTGTTTCTACTCAGCCCCCTATTTCATTTCTTATCAGATAATCCAGTCAAGGAAGAGTAGGAGAAACTTAACAAGGGAATTAAGAGCTATACCATTGCACTTTAAACCCACCCAGACTTTTGTTTTTTTATTTATTTATGTTTTCTCTGTACCATTTTATATTTTTTTATTTAATAGTATTTTATTTTTTTCTAATTACATGTAGAGGTAGTTTTCAACATTCACTTTCATAAAATTTAGAGTTCCAAATTTTTCTCCCTCCCTCCACTCCACCCTACATAAAACGACACTCAATCTGATAAAGGCTATATATGTACAATTATATTTCCATATTAGTCATGTTGTGGGAGAAGAATCAGAATTAAAGGGAACAATAGTAAGAAAGAAAAAAAGAGAGAAAATAGTGTGCTTCAGTCTACATTCAGACTCCATAGTTCTTTCTCTGGATGTGGATAGCATTTTCCATCATGAGCCTTTTTTGGAATTGTCTCAGATCATTGTATTGCTGAGAAGAGCTAAAGTCTATCAGAGTTGATCATTTCAAAATGTTGCTGTTACTTTGTACAATGTTCTCCTAGTTCTGCTCATTTCACTTTGCATCAGTTTGTGTTAATCTTTCCAGGTTTTTCTGAAATCTGCCTCTTATTGCTTATATGACAATAGTATTCCATCACATTCATATACTACAGCTTGGTCACTCATTTCCAATTGATGGGAAATCCTTCAAATTCCAATTCTTTGCCACCACAGAAAAAGCTACTTTAAATATTTTTGTACATATGGGTCCTTTTCCCTTTTTTATGTCCTCTTTGGGATACAGACCTAATAATGGTATTGCCGGATCAAAGGATATATATACACACACCATTGGGCATAGTTCCAAATTGCTCTTTGGAATGATTGGATCAATTCACAACTCCACCAGCAGTGCATTAGTGGTCCAATTTTCTCACATTTTCTCCAACATTTATCATTTTCCTTTTTAATTATATTAGCCAATCTGATAGTGTGAGGTGGTACCTCAGAGTTGTTTTAATTTGCATTTCTCTAACCATCATCCAGACTTTTAGAAGGATCTTACAAAAATAATTTGATTCAAGGCTAGCTGTATTTTATGTTCATTTCCCAATTTTATTTTCTAGGACTGTAATGACTTTAAGAGGTGGAATGATAACCCAAAATGGTAAAAATCATTCTTTCTCTTCATCTTGTCCCTTTTGCTAACACTTCTTAAACCTCTTTGAAGATTTTTGAGGTTATATCATCAAAAGGAAATAAGTACTTTATTTTCCACAGGTATTAGATTAACCAAGTAACTGTTAAATTAAACGGAAACACACTTCTTTATTTGGAAGGTTTTTCCAGAAGCTACAATATACTGGTTAAAAGAGTGTTGATAACTTAGAGCTTTCAGTTATTAAAAATTGTTAAATATTCCCTTTATAAAGGGAAGAGAATAAGCATTTATGTAGTACTTACTATGTTCTAGGCATTGTGCTAAATGCCTTTTACAAATAGTGTCTTGTTTTAATCTCATAACAACTCTGCTAGGTAGATATCCTCATTTTATATTAAAAGAAACTGAAGCAAACAGGTCAAGTGGCTTGCCCCCCAAATAACTAATATTAGTATTAAGTTATGCATTTTCCTCCTTGAAATACGTTCTCCTATGCCCTTTCTCAAGACCCACCACAATGTTACCCTAGAAGTTTTTTTTTATCTTATTGTAATTGAGTCTCACTTTCATATTCCCTATCTTTAGGATGTAAGTGAGTCACAATGAATCTACAGAAAAGCTGTTTTCTACTATGAAACATTTCTTCCTCATGTTAATTTTCTTCTTTATCATAACCTCGTCTTTGTCTTTTTCATCATTTACAATACATTCTCTTACCCCTTTTTGACATGTGAACTTTTAGGTAGTAGAATTAACAAAGCAGAATTAACCATGTCTAGACACAAGGCTTCTGATTTGTGACCCAGTACTAGAAAATATAAGGAATTGTGAATATCTCCTGGAGACTTTAGCACAAGATAGCCACAATGGATAAGTTTTACCTTTTCCAAACATTGAGGCTTTTATTGTTGCTTTATAAAGATATTTGAAATCTCATTGTTTTACCTTTAATTATTTTTTGTGGGTTTGACAGTGTATTACACTGAGAGGAATGGTTATTAACCAATTAAAATGGGGGGGGGGGGCGAATCCAGGTTTCTTTCCAGGTTTCTTTCTTCCCTTTCTATTTCCCTATTTCAAGACTAGGTCAAAGCAGTCTCTGATGGACAGGACTGATGAAAAGATTGAGTTAACATTCTTCACAAAGCCAAGAAATGTTTGAGACCAAATTTGAACTCAGGTCTTCCTGACTCTACCCACTGTACCATATACTTGTACCCTAAGCCTAAGGTAAAACCCAACTGGGAAAGCTAATTTCTGATTAAAGTGTGAAGAGGACCTAATCTAGGTGAATTCTGGCCCATTGTTCTACTACACTAAGTGGTCTAAGTGGACATAAATTCTTGTGTATAGATTGCTGGAGGTAGAATGTTCTGGGTGTGGAGAAGAATCTCTTTGTCCAAGAGAGACAGTCACAACCTCCAACTTCTCATTAGAATAAGCCCATCTCTCATTATAATATCTAGTCTCTCATTAATTATTAACCAATCAGGGTTGATTTCTACCCGTCAGAGACAATGCCTTCTCTAAGAGTTTTTAAGCATTCAGGAGTCTCCAAGGGTCCTCTTTTGCTTCTGAGAGGACCACTGAACTCATTTTATTGATTATTTGCTAGTCATGATTAATAAATTGATTATTAATTACACGGAATTTATGTCTCTCAGACTTTTCATTTGCCACAATGTTTTTGTTAAGTCTTTACCATCTTATTACTGGAGATTCCCATCTTAGTACAAAATACGTGGAGAGATCAATACATGCAAAGCCAGCGTCTCTAGAAAGTTTTGTAAGTATGGTTTTGTTTAATGGATGAAAGGTTTTTTTCTAAGGTTCTTCCTACTAAAGTATCTGCTCATGACCCTGAATCTGGAATGAAAGATAATAATCTAAATGCTGCCAAATGAACTTTGGAGGTTTCCCAGCAATAAATACACATGTCAATGGTGACCAGATTCTATCAGTCCGTGCCCTCCAAGACAAAGTCTCTATGGAATCAGTTGTTCCAACTGAAATGTACTCCTCTAGCAACTTTTGCAAACACATTAAAGGCCTTTCTCTCTTCCATAAATGGAGAGAATTTAAATGCAGTGAACAGATGAGTAAAAAAGCAATTTCAAACATAAAATTGCATTTTCATTTAGCTGGACATAAAAATAAAATTAAACATTGCTTCCTTATCCATTAAACTCCAGGCTTACAAAGTTAGGTAGGCAGTCCCACATCAATTCCCTTGCTCTGTATAAAGAGCTCAGCTTATTTCAAAATTACTTCTTAATATCCTTGAGAGTCTCATAAATGCACAATAGTCTTAGGGAACAATCCCATGTGGGTGAAAGAATCCCACTTCAAATTATGCTGTTTTCGTTTTCTCGAGATGGTAAGAGGACTGTCCCTGCCTTGTGTGTAACTCGTGTATCAGAGGCACTCCTAGTATGATGGGATTCTTTTTGGGATTTTATCTGAATTCTTTGTCTTAAGCTGCCACCCTAAAACTTGGGAGATACATTTTCTTGGACAATTGGACCTTGTATATTTAAAAGTACTCATAATGTAAGACATCAAAGAACTTGTGAAAAAGATGGAAAAGTGTGGATTATACAGTAGTACGATTAGGTGGGTCCAGAATTGATTGTTATCACCAAATCCAAAAGGAGTTATTAATGGTTTGATGGGGAGGAGGTCTCTAGGGGGATGGCCCAGGGATCTCTGCTTGTACCTGTGTTGTCTAATACCCTTGTCAGTAAGTTAGGTAAATGCACACATGTTTATGAAGTCTGAAGAGGACACAAAGCTGGGAGGGTTAGCTAATACATGAGACGATAGAATCATAACTCAAAAAGTTATTGACAGTGGCATATTGGTCTGACTATCAATACGTTGAGGCTTAACAGAGAAAATGTAAAAACCTTCATTTGGGTTAAACAATCAATTTTACAAGAACACAATGGGCTATCCAATTGTTCTTTTGAAAAAAGATCTTTAAATTGGAGTGACTTGCAAGCTCAATATGAGTTAAGTGTGATGTGGGAGCAAAGAAAGCTAATGCAGAGTTCCGAGTTTTTGACATCTGAGAATCAGATGATGGAACTGGTGCTGTCCCCAACAGAGGAACTGCTAAGACTGACCACATGCTAGGCACTGTGCAAAACATTACAAAGATTATATCATTTGACCCTCACAACAACCTTGGAGTTTGGTGCTATTGTTATGCTTATTTCACAGATGGGGAAACTGAGTCAGGCAGAGTTTAAGTGACTTGCTCAGGGTTATATAGCTAGTGAACATCTGAGACTGGATTTGAACTCAGGTCTTCCTGCCCCCAGGCCTAGAGCTCTATCCATTTCACTACCTAGCTGCCTGTCACTTTAATTCCCTTTCTTTTTCTTTCCTTTCCCTTTCATTCCCTTTCTTTTCCTTCTCAAAAAAAAAAATAATGTTTGGTTCCTAATTTGGAGGCTAGCTGCTAAATCCCATACCTGGCATTATTTTCTTTATTTATTTTAACTAAGACCATTGTAATATTATCAAGTGCCTTTATATGTCTTTGGAAGCCCAGATACAATTTATATACATATCTCTGGTGGGAGGAGGGGAGAGAGAGGGAGCCTTTCAATTCATTCAGTCCTTGTGCAGTATAGACCAGCTGTGTCAAACTCAAATAGAGCTGTACGTAAGGATCCCTGCAGGCTGCATATTAAGTCAGACTTGGAAAAATCACATATTAACATCATCCATATCCTATTATATCACCATTTATTTTGTTAAATTACATTATATTCTTGTTGGGACAACATTGGGAACATTGTGGGTAGTGTTTGATGCTTCTCTAATAGAGAGTAGATGGAGAATTAGACTCAAGTCCTATTTAGGAACAGTATTGTCTGTGTGACCATAACTTTCAGTGCTCCAGGCAACCATCTAAAAAGATTCTCCTCTGCAAAATAGATACCAAGCTGCATTAGTAAATGGAGTTTCCTCACTGGGAGTCCCTCATTCCATGGAAATTAGTTGTGGAAACATTCTGATGATAAAGCACAATATTTCAGATCAGGGTCCTTTCCTGGTTTAGTGAATCTCATACTTCATGGTCCCTTTCTGCCAGAAAGCTTTCTCAAGTCCCAAAGGAGGACTGCTCTAGGGCCAGGGTAGAAATTGTTCCCTAGGTCCTAGGAAAGGCCTGCAGGATTGGCTTAGCTCCTGCCATGGAAGGACAGATAGATACAGATGTGTGGCTGTCGGGGCTCACGGGGTTGCCCACTGAATCAGCCAGATTGGGAGGTAAGTGAATGTGAGGCACTATAGAGGGCAGTGCTGAGCATGGGAATATGAAGCAAGAGGAAGAAGAGGGCTCCACTAGACCGAGAAGAGACAGATATAGACTCTTCAGGTCCCTGGAAGGCTAATAGCTCCAACTTGTCGGGCCAGAGATGCTGAAAAATGACCTACCATTCCTTGCCAGGTGGATTTTGGATTTGCTAAGAAGATTGGATCTGGACAGAAAACATGGACGTTCTGCGGGACCCCAGAGTATGTAGCTCCTGAAGTCATTCTCAACAAAGGGCATGACTTCAGTGTGGATTTTTGGTCACTAGGAATTCTAGTCTACGAGCTGCTGACTGGCAAGTAAGTGACATTTTATTTATTCCATTTAAAAATAACACATCAGTGGTCTTATGTTGAGTGAAGAGGAGCGTCTATTCTAGATATCAGCCACCAGGTGGTGCTGCAATCAAGGCACACTAAATCAGAGGCTCTGAGGATGTTGGGCAGTGCTTCCCCCCTCCCTTGTCTGGGGTGGGCTTCCCTTGCAGCTCACTCTGCTTCCAGGCAGGGCCTTTCCCTTCCCAAGAAACTCTCTCTCTCCTCCTTCTTCTAGGGGGGGCATACTTCTCTTTTCAAGCTCCACAGAGCAAACAACTGCCCCTGGGTAAAGGGAGATGAACATGCTTTGCTCAAATGCTTTTAAAAATGGCTTTTTTAAAAACAAGGACTGTCCTGGTCTTTGGTTATTTGCCAGGAGTGCAGTGTGTGACACCAGCCTCCTCACCTTATTCTCTGACTATTTTAATGTATTACTCCAGACCCCCAACCTAATTCAGTTAGGCAAAAATATCTCATCTCTAAACAAGAAATCCCCTCTGCCCCCCACACACACTTATCCATAGATATCTCTTTAAATTGATATCTATGTCAATGATAATCAATATTGATAGGCATATCAATATTGACACCTATTTTATACATATACTAATATACATAGAAATCTAGATAGATAGACAGACTCTAGGTAGAATCACTACAGTTTGGGTTTATAAGGATTAGCTTTATGACATTTACTGGCCTAAGAAATAAATAAACATTTGGAACAAAGGTCACCATTTCCCAAGACAAAAGGGAAGCAGGAAGTTTAAAGTGAGTATATTACCCACAATATATTCATCTCTCCATTTGCAGAGAGGGACAAAGGCTGGGGGAAAGTATGTCCCTGCCCCTTGGCACCCATTGTGTAGTGTGGTGGGGACAGGATATATTCTGTGCTTTGACCCCAACTCTAGGCTCATCACTTTGCTAACACTAGTGAAATCACTACCATCTGCTGTCTTGCTTGTGATAGTCTCTCCTGCCTCCTCTCTCTTCTTTCTTGCTTATTTTAATCAATCCATTGAACTAATTTTTTTGTGTGTAAAAATAAGTACATTTTCCAAAACAAAAAAATGAAGAGTGGCATTGTATTTTTACAAATCTCTTTAATGTCTGAATTAATAGAAACCAGCAGGAACCTCCATTTTGATTCTGCCTTCAATCTGTAGTTATGTGTTATTTTGGTTGAAGTGTTTGCAGAAAATCCAACTTCACAGAGATATATAGTTGGAAAAGGGAAAAAATATTTTAATAGGCAAATAATGTCTTGGTATTGTTATGGAAATTGTTTTGACTTTGTGCAGTGGGTTTCATAGGACCCTCACAGGTCCACAACCCATACTTGGAGAACCACTGCTCCTAGACAGACTTGGATACCGAGGGAAAGTCATTCTAGTAGCTTAAAGGAGCTTGACCTTTGACAGCAAGAAAAGAGAACCAGCTATGGACTCAAGAGAAAGCCAACCCATGAAATTAAGTATCAAGGTATGGAAAGGTACAGACCCAGGGAGCCTAGGGGAGCAGCCCACAGGCCAGAAATGCTTTGTCCAAGGAGTGAGAATCATGTAGACTGACTGTATGAGGAGAGATAGGAATTTAAGGCCCAGCAGGACCAGAAGAGTGAGCAGCTTTTGTTTAACAAATACCCTTACACATGTGCCGTATGAGCCAACACGTACTGTAAGGTCCATTTCCCTTTTCTCGAGGATGTTGTGAGTATATGTGGAAGGCTGCCCTTCACAGTTTATAGGGAGTATCTTAGAGCTACCGTTTTTCACTAAGACATTTTAGTCATTGTCTATGTTGAGAGCTAATTGAGTCTGCTGTAATGGGAAGCACACTGGCAAATCCCCAGGTGCTAGAACAAAGCAAGATGGGTGGAAAGTTACAAAGGGTCTAATAAGCTGGATGTCAGGAAAACTTACTATCAATTAATTAACTGTAGCTCAAGAGTGATGGACGGCATAAAACGGTGTCAAGTCTCCCCTCTGGAGGTCTTCAGACAAAGGCTCTATGGCCATTTGTGGGCTATGCTATGCTGGAGGTGCTAGTCAGAACATGGGTTGGATTAGCTAGCTGCTAAGGTCCTTTCCATGGGGTCAAAGGTTGTACACACTATGATGCCCTTCTGCCCCAAGGCAGTCTGTAATGGCTCCCAGGCCAGGGGAAAGCAATGGATGGTCTCCTACCCCTAAGCTTTAGGTCTCTTCTCAGTGCTTCTAGTTTTCCAAAACAGGAGAAAAGCACAGAATGGGTAACTCAAAAACTGACCCTCTTTTTCACAGACCAGGTATAGGGGGGTTGCTCCATCCCCCCCAAATCCCAAAGCAATCAATTCATCTCCATTTTAGAGTAATGCAAACCAACCAATTTATCCCTAATTGATGAGATACAATCCAAGTCCAAAATAAAGGTTCCCCACATGTTCTTCAAGTTGATTGCAAATCTCTCTTAATCAACCTTTTTCACTAGTAAGAATATAGTTGAAACTGTCAGATCATGGGGTCTGGGCTCTGTAAAGATGCAAGTGGAAACCATGAGGGGGTTGATAGGGTTGGATATGAATAATATGGAGGGGTCTTTCAACTGTTTTATAGAAGAAACACATCTTAAAAACCAAAGTAAATAGTTTTGAAACAAGAGACTGGAACAGAATTTACTGTGCATCAGGCAAAACCAAAATGAGGCAAAGAAATAATAAAAATTTATATCACCAATAGAGATAAATGAGGAAATTATATTGTGATTAAAGGAACCACAGTAAAACAATAAAAGGATTAAACCTAGAAAATAATTATAAGAATTTTCTGAATCTGTTTTCTATAATTAAATGTCAGCAAAACTGAGAACTCAAAAGAAATAGAAGTTTGTCGATAAAAATATAAAATACCCACATGGACAAGACTACCTAGAGATCTGAAATAATCCAGTTTCAGAAAAAGAATGTGAACTAGTTATAAAGGAACTACCCAAGGATGTGGGGGAGAGAGAAGAGTGAGAAGTCCCATACTAGATCATTTTATAAAACTTTTAAAAATTTAAGTTGTTTTCATATAAAAAATTATTCTGGAAAATTGGGAAAGTGCTCTACCACAATCCTTCTCTGAGATAAAAATAGCCCTGACTTCTAACCCTGCAGCTGGTGGCTCAGTGGAGAGGGCATTGGGCCTGGAGTCATGAAGACCTGAGTTCAAATCCAGCTTCAGACACTTCCTAGCTATATGATCTTGGTTTGACAAAAGGATCAGCTGGAGAAAGAAATGACAAACCACGTTGGTATCTATGCCAAGAGAACATGCATAGCATGATCTATGGGGTCAGGAAGAGTCAGACAGTGACTGAACATCATCATCAACAACATCTAAATAAGGGAAGAAGTAAACAAAGAGTATTATAGATCAAATGTTATGAATGAATATCAACCGAAAACTAAATTTTTAAAATCCTGGCAAAAAACTATAATAATTTATCCAAAAAAATCACTCATTGTAATCAAGTTGGATTTACAGCAGGGATGCAAGGATAATTCAACATCAGGAAAATAATTAACATAATTGAACTGAGAAGAAAGCATCCAAAATGACACGATTATATCAATAAATGAATAAACAATCTCCAAAGAAGCGCCTTTGGTATTCTCAAAGAATACCCCATTTTCAGATTCATAGAGGCAGAGATGAATCTTTCTTTAACATAACAAAAAGTACAAGCTAGAGAAGAAAACCATAAAACAAAACAGAAAAGAAAGAAAAACTTTGAAATATAAAAAAGCAACAGAAGTATGGGGGACGTATGGTGTCCTGGTAGAAAAATGAATAGGCTTTTGTGGGATAGAGACAATTGGAGGGGCACCGGGTTTCCCAATAAGTAGAGGGATAAAGCAAGGATGCCCATTTTCCCCACTATTTTTTGACGTTTTTGTAGACGTACTAAAATAGCATCAAGGTAGGCAAAGACACACATCTTCCTGTTTTCTAATAACATTAAGGTTTAGAGAATTCTAGAGCATCGGCTTGTTGAGTAAACTAACAATTTTAGTAAAGAATAAAATATAGACAGAAAAAAACTAAGAGCATTTCTGTATAATTGAAGAGTGAGTTCTGTTTAGATTTTAGCAAGGTTGAAAGTCTTAGGAGGAAAGTAAAATCCAAGTGTGAATCATATTCCGGTGTAAAGGAAGCTTTCTACTTTTTGGAAGGAATTCTGAGGCTTTGAGTACTTTATTTGCATATGAAAAGGCAATTAACTTATCTCTGGGAACAAATTACTTTAGTCCTTTCATTTCCAGTCACTCCTTTCACTTAGATCCAGCAGGAATCTGGGAAATGGACCTCATAAATCTGGCTAAACTGAGGGAGCCTGACTGAACTATGAAGACTTATCAAGCAGGAGGAAGGACAGAGGGCATACCTCTCCCACCCCATTCCTGGTAGGCCAGTAGCCCCAGAGCTGAATTGGAGAAGCTTCTTATAACACGGGTCCAAAGGTCTCTATGCTTCTGAAAGATCCCAGCAGCATCTGGGCTGAAAGAGCACATTTTCACACCTTTCCAAGCCTGAAGCTGCAGGACCAGGGAGTCTGACAGATCAGCTTGTCCATCATGACCCCTGCTAGCTCCCCTCCCCCAATACCCCTTCCCAGAAGCTATCATTCTTCTCTAGCAGAAACACCAGTCCTCAGTCAGGCTGAGCCATCATAGCCCCAGGAATCCATGTTTTCTGGAGTCATATAAGCCTAGCAACTGCGGTCACATTCATTACCAGCATCAATGCCTCCCTTCAAAAGGAGCTTAATGAGGACTCACCAGACAAAAGAAGGGCACCCCAGCCCTGCAGAATCACAGTTAGAGTTGCCTTGGCCATTGGTGCCAAAACACACCAGGCTACTGTTGTACCTTAAGCTTGGGCCCATTCTTCCTTCCTTCCTCCCACTCCTTCACTCTGTATCTTAGCTGAACAGAGAACTCCAGGCTTTGGCAAAGAGTATGTAACTTCTGTTTTTGTTTTGCCATTTGAGAAAATGAGTAAAAAAAAAGACTAATTGAGTTTATTGGCTTATTGTTACTAGAAGACATGATGATTTGAGGTCATGAACTATAGTGGTTGTCACCCACATTAGTAGAGGGACTAGTCATCTCTCTGGGGACCCAATCTGTGCAAAATGGGGAAGTGATCTCAAAGATCCTGTAGCGTGGGAACTTTTGTGCGATATTTTTGGGTGCTCTCTCTGTGGATTCCCCTAGAGAAAAACGAGCATTTTTCTTTTGTTCTGGGATGTAATTGGGCAGCCTCTTTTCTGGTATGTTCCTTTTACAAGTTAGACTAGTTCCTACAAGATGACTTTTGTTCTTTGAAATGCTAAAGTTCTACTATCTGTTGCACTATTGTGTCCATTACAAATATAGAGACTGATATAAGCAATATGAATATTGCATCTCTTGAGCTCTGATCTGTAGCAATGCAGCTCAAGCTGCCTTGAGAACTCCTGGATAGAAGACTACTATGGAACCTGAGAGGATATCGAAAGTATTTGGTAAGATGTGATTGAAACTTTGGGGAGAAGTAAAGTGCCAGCCAAGTAATAGGAGGAAAATGACAAGAAGCCTTTTTTTTTTTTCTGCATTACCTGAGAATGTGAGCCCCTGTGAAATTCCTGTCAATAATGGAGCTTCATAAGGTACATGGTAACCAATGATCAAGACTGTCACAGAGAATGAGAGAATACTGCAGAGTGATGTGATAGTCAGCAAGTGTTTGGGGACAGATGCTCCCAGGACTGACCTAGAAAAACATCATCTCGGGTGCCAAGGATATGACTACAGAGGCTGTTAGGTCTCCATATGTTAAGGTGTTTCACTGCCGTGGTACCATAGGCTACTGTGAAGATTTTTCTCAGGAAAGTACAAACATGGAAAGTTTGATTTAGAAATGGGACCAAAGCACCAGGACATTGGCAGAAATCTGAAATGGAAAAAAGGTAGATTCCTTGGTGTTTGTCCTTCATTCTAAAAAAGGATCAATGACATCAGGAGGGTAAGGTCTTGACTTCCAAGTGAATTGGATTTGGGCTGGGCAAAGTCATCAGCCTTACTCTCTCCTCCAGAGTCATTGGAGTCTAGTGGCAAGACATAGGTCAAAAAAAACCTGGTGATGGCCCAGGATGCAGTAGGTGACCTTGGCCTATTTAAGCTAAGATTTTTGCCAGGTCTCTGTTTGTCTGAGGTAACACCCATTCAGTAGCAAAAGGCTAAGTAAAAAGTGAGGTAAAGATGGTCTACTTTGCCTTCACAAAAGAATCACTGAGGGAGGGGAAGACCCTCAGAGTTTCTGGCCAGATCAGAAAGTAGGTAGACTCCTAAAAAATCTTAAAGGCACAGCTTTAGGAATTGTAGAGAGTTTAGTGATTTCAGAACCTGAAGTCACATAGGGAGGATGCTTCCGACTAGAAAAGTAATTTGGCAGTAGTAGGACAGTATGACTTGTGTCTGCCATGTCATTCAGTGTCACTCAGCAAAAAAAAAAAAAAAAAAAAGGGAAGAGGTCTTCAGGTTTGTAACTTGAACAGACAAGCCAAGGCTGATGGAGAGAAGATTAATAAAACTAAAGGAAATAGATGTGTTAAACTGGACCAAGTGTGAAAGGGCATGATATATCCCTGAGAGCTGACGAGTACAAATGAAAGCTGCCTGATTTTGATCAGCTTTTGGGCAGAATAAATTTGTCTGTGAATGATTTCCAAACCAGAATGGCCGAGTGACCAACCCATTCCAATCCATTCAACGGACACTATGTCCTTCAAGAAGCAAGCCCCGCTGGTTCACTTGTCCATCTGTTCTCTGTGGTTGTCTGCCCACCCTAGCAGCAGTGACTGCTTCAGCAGTGACATGAATGCCCCATTCAGCAGAGAACTTTTAGGAGACTCTCCAGACAAAGAAAAGACATTTGAAAGCCTGCAATTCTCCTGTTGTGAATCCCCTTAGTAACTTGTGTCCCCTATACACATACCATACCAACATTGTACTTCAAGGTTATGGCTACTTTCTCCCCTCCCAGACTCTGTGTGTTGGGTGAATTTTTTGAGGGGGGGAAAGGGGTTCTAACTACTATTCTCCCCATGCCATTTGAGTAAATTCCTTTTTTTGGAGTTAATTGAATCTCTTGGGGGTCTATTAATGTGAATCACACTGGTTTGGGTTCTGGTACTACACTATTAGTTTGTAGTCACCCATAAGTGACCTAAGAACCTAGAACCTAGAACCCAAGGTAGCAGTTGTTCCTCTAAGAACCCAACCTGCCAGTTTGAGCATGATGTGGGGAGGTGAAGCCAGGGCAGGTGTGCCACTGCAATAACAAAAACCAAAAAGGGATCGACACAACTAGAAAATCAACAAAATATTTAGGAAGCAATCTGCCAAAGACTACAAAATGCTTAGGAACAACTAATGAACAGATTGAATAAATTCAGTGCTTGTGGCTATGCTGGGCCCACATGGTAAAGAGGGCAATACTACCAAAGTTAACTTATTGGTGTATTGTTACACCAACAAAATGAACAAGGCAGTATGTGACAGCTGTGGTGTCCAACTCAAATGGAAATGGGGGCCACAAAGCTAAACATAAGGTTCCTTGCAGGCCTTGTATTGCCTTAGAAAGACACATATTAGTATTATCTATGTTTTTCTATATTTTTATTTTTTTTTGTGAACTATTTCCCAGCTACATTTTCATCTGGTTTGAGCTGCACTAGGGAGTGTTGTGGGCTGCTGGGCTGCATGTGGCCACTGTGTTTGACATCTGTTTTATAGCACTGGACAAAATAATGATGAAAACTATTTGGAGGAAGAAAAGATCTATAATATCAAGGGGAATAATGAAAAAGTTAGGAAGAGAGAGAAATAAGCATTTCTAGACTGCAGACTACAAAGCTCCATGGTGTAGTAGATAGAAAATGATAGACTCAGAATGACCTGGGTTCAAGTCCTACCTTTTGAAACATACTAATAATGTGACTGTAGACAAGTAACTTAATGTGTCTGTGCTGTAGGCAGCTCACTAAGCCTATAAGTCACAAGGAATATTGACCTGCATTGGTAGAGGTCAGTTCCTCATCTGGGTATCTCTAATATCATTTCAAATAACTTGTCCAGGCACTATCTTATCTTATCATCAAAACTATTTGGTACTAGTTAAAAAATAAAAAGTAAACCAGTAGAACAGACTTTACAAGGAAGAATAAAAAATAATTTAGCTCAGTCATTCATCCTAGCTGTGAACTGAGAAATAAATTCACAAGCAAACAGTAACTCTGGCTCTGGTCTCCACAGCAGAGCAGGGACTCAGGTCTAGCCTCAAGTCAGTGCTGAAGTTTGCAGTAAAATAATCATGGCAGAAATCCCAGACTAAAGAGGAACTTATAGTTCATTCACTCTCAATCTGCCAGTTCATTCACTCTTAATCTGCCAAGTCTTTAAGATGCTCAATCTAGTAACAGTCTACTGAAACTTTTAATCAGGGACAAACTTATTTCAGAAACTTGCAGAGCTCATACCAGGAGGTCAGGGAAAAGTCCACTTCAGATCACATCACTTTGGGAGCACTGAAAGTTTACAGATGTGAAAGCAGCAGAAGGATGCAAGAGGAAAGAAGCCCAGCCCAGATATTCCCTTCAGAAGTGTGCAGAGTCTAGCCCTCACATATAGTCCAAAGTCAAGAAGTAGACTGGAAGAATAAAAAGCAAAAAAAAAAAATACTCTTACTATAGAGAGCTAGTATGGTAAGAAGGAAAGTTAAGACAAAAACTTGAGAGAAGAGAATGACAAAACATCTACAAACAAAGCCTCAATGAAAAATTCAGCCTGGGCACAAATCCAAACATAATTTCTGGAAAAGATAAAGCAAAAGTTGAAAAATATTAGAGATAAAAATGATGTAGAAAACTAACTGAGAGTAGTAAGAGAAAAGAGTCAGAAAAGAAATGAGAACTATGGAAGAAAAATAAGAGAACAAAATTAATAGCATGAAACAAGAGGTATAAAACCTTTCCAAGGAAGAATTCACCAAATAGAAGCTTACCAGAGACATTAAGAAATATTTTTTAAATTGAAAAATTGAAAAACAAAATCTCATAACTTTTGAAAGCAACTGACCTAGAAAACAGATTGAGAAGAGATCATTTAAGAATCATCTTTTAAGAGATCTTTAAATATTTAAACTTAAATTTAAAGAAAACTACTCATAGAACTGGAAGGCAAAACAAATAAAAAAAAAAAACAGAAAGCAAAGTAGAAATGGGAAGAATCCCCTCCTGAAAGAAACCTTAAAATGAAAACTCCTAGGAATGTTATAGTCAAAATCCAAGTTCTCAGGTTAATGAAAAAAATAGTATGAGTAGTCATAAAAAAAGAATTCAAGTACTGAGGTATCACATTCAGGATTACATAAGATTTTGCATCCACCACTTTAAAGAGTGGAGAATTAAAACCTAATATTCCAAAAGGCCAAATATCTAGGCTTACAACCAAAAATAACTTGCCCAGCAAAACTAGATATTATCCTGCAGGGGCAGGCAGGGGCGGGAAATGGACCTCTAGGGAACTAGAGAACTTCAAAATATTTCTGATTAAAAGACCGAAGTGAGTGGAAAGTTTGACATACAAACACAGAAGTCAAAAGAAGAATTAAAAAATAAACATGAATGAGCATTCATAAGGGATAAAACACTGTTAAACTATATTCTTACATGAGAAAGTGGTACATATATCTCCTCAGACCTCTATCATTAACAGGGGTCATAGAAGGACTCTAATTAAATAGAAGGTTGCACATGATTCTGTTTTATTTTGATGATTTTAAAAGAAGAATGGAAAGGAAGGAGAAGAGGAATACATTAGAAGGGGAGGAAGGGAAAAGAATGGGGAAGAATTATCACAGAAATAGAATGCTCAAGTAGAATTGTGTACATCAAGGGCAGGGGATAGATGAGACTTGGACCTCACTGTCATTTGAACTGATAACTGATCAAAGGGGAGGAGAGAAAGAGAAAGAGAGAGGAGAGAGAGAGAGAGAGAAAAGGAAGGGAGGGAGAGAGAGAGTTCGGTACAGAAACACACTTTACCCAACAGAGAAACCAGAGGGAAAAAGGTTAAGGGAAAAGGTAAGGGAAAGGGGAAGGGGAATAAGGAAGAAATTAGTTAGAATCAAGACAGACATTTAAAGGGGAGTGGGAATGAAGAGAAGGAAAAGCATAAAAACAGGATGGAGTGAAATACATACTTAACAGCCATAACTGTTAAATGGGATGAACCCACCCATAAAAAAATAAGCGTATAGGAGAACGGATTAGAAGCTGGAATCCAATAATATATTGTTTACCAAAAAAAAAAAAAATACACTTGAAAGAGAAGGATACACACAGTTAAAAATAAAGGAATGGAGTAAAATTTTTAAGCTTCGCTGAAGTACAAAAGATAGAGGTGGCAATCTTTGACCTCAAACAGAGCACTAACAATAATAGTCCAAATCAAAAGAAATAACGAGGGAAATTTCATCTTGCTGAAAGTTACCAATGACAGTGAATTAAAATCAGTACTAAAGATAAAATGACATGACATCTGAATTCTTAAAAAAATAAATAATTTTCAGGGAGAAATAATAATTCTATAACAGTGGGGGACTTCAATTTACCCTTCCCCCTCAAATGTAAATATATCCAACAATAACAGCAAAAAGAAGTGAAGCACCGGAATAGAATTTTAGACAAATTAGACCCCCATCTAAAATAACCACAGATAGTGTAAAATATTTGAGACTCTACCTATCAAGATACACACACAGGAATTCTTAAATTACTCATTACTGAAACTAAATAATTAGAAAATATTAAATGCTCATGAGTAAACCAAGCTGATATGGTAAAAATGATAATAGTACTTTAATTATTCATGTCATGTCAATCAAACCATTAAAGAACTACTTTATAGCACTAGAATAAAAAGTAACAAAATTCATCTGGAGGAACAAAAGGTCAAGAATATATGAATGAAATTCATGAACAAATGTGGGAAGGGAGCTTAGTTGTACCAGATCTCTACATCTCAAAGCTATAGTCATAAAAGCATTTGGTTCTGAGAAAAAAATGGAGAGGTCATCAGTGGAACAGATTAGGTACACAATATATAGAAACAAATGAACCTGAGAGCGTAGGCTAAACCCAAAGATCCTAGCTATTGGGTCAAGAACTTATTATTCAACAAAAATTATTGAGAAAATGGAAAAAGCATTCTGACAGAAAATAGGCATAGACTAGCACCTCACACCATATACCAGGACAAGCTCCAAATGGATATATCACTTAGACATAAAGAACAATATTAAAAAAAAATTATAGAAGTATGGAAGAAATTGCCTGTCAGATCTATGAATTGGGTAAGAATTCATGACCAAATAAGAGATAGAGAAGTACCTAGGATGCCAAATTTACACTTTTGATTACTGTTGAAAAACGTTTTTTATAAGCAAAATTAATGTAGCTAAAATGAGAAGGAAACTAGGAATTTGGAAGCAAATCTATGCAGCAAATTTCTTTGATAAAGGTATCATTTCTAAGATATATAGGGAACTGAGTGAAATTTGTAAGAATAAAAGCCATCCCCCAGTTAATAAATGGTCAAAGGATGTCAGTAGGCAATTTTCAGAGGAAGAAATCCAAACTATCAATAGCCATAAAAAAATAAAATCCTCTAAATCACTAATAATCATAGAAATGCAAATTAAAGTAACTCTTAGATTCAAACTGATACTCATCAGGTTGGCAAAACTGACTGAATAATAAAATGATAAATACTAGAGGACTGTGGGAAAACAAGAATGCTAATGCATTATTGGTAGAGCTTGGGAATGATTCATCCATTCTTGAAAGCGATTTCAAAGTATACCCAAAAAGTCATTAAACTGTTAGTACTCTTTGACCCAGCAATACTGCTACTAGTTCTATATTCCAAAAAGAACAAAGAAAGATAAAAAGACCCATATGTACAAAAATATTTATAGTAGCTCTTTTCATGGTGGCAAATAATTGGAAATCAAGGGAGTATCTATCAAATGGGGAACAATTTATAATATATTAATGTGATCAAATGCTATTTTGCTATAAGAAATGATAACAGAGATAGTTTCAGAAATACTTGTATAAACTGATGGGAAGTGAAATGAGGAGAACCGGTTTATACAATAATAACAATATTATAAAGGCAAACAGCTTTGAAAGATTTAGGAACATTGTGTTAATCACAGGACTAAGTTCCAGAAGACCCATGATAAACATGCCACTCACCTCCAGAGTGAAAGGTGATGGACAAAGAGTGCAGATTTAAACATATATGTGTGTGTTTGTATGTACGTACACATAAATATACACAGATATGTATTATATAACATGTTGGTATATATACACACATACATGTTTGGACCTGGTTAATGCAAGAATTTGCTTTTCTTGACTGTACATGATTGTAATGAGTTTTGTTTTCCTTACTTTTTTAGTGTGGGAGGAAGGCTGGAAAGAGAATTTGGAGATGAAAATAAAATAAATTTTAAAGGAAAAAAAAGTAAAATAATTAGTGTGAATGTGTTGCTATGAAATTGTAATGACCAAGATTGGTCCCAAAGAAACACTTTGTATAGTTTCAATCTTTTTAATGTGATGCTTAGTTTGTTGAACCATTTTTTTTTATCTCTTTCTGTTATAAGAGATGGCTCTCCAGGAGGGATAGTGCATTAGGAAAAGTCATTGTCTTTGATAATTTAAAATAAACTTATCTTATTTTAAAAGTGAAGGATTTTTAGAAGAGGAACTTTTTTGTGTTAAAGAAAGATTTTAAAAGTCTGATTTCATTCAGTGGCTATGGATAAAATAAATAGTATATAATGTTTTACTTTCTAATGATTCAAGTGTTGAAAAGAAGTATCAATTCAGAAACCATTTGCAAAAAAAATAATCACTGAGATGAGGGCAGGGACAATGAAAAATAGCACAAAGTTACCTTGATTATAATGGATTCTACGCCCTGATGCAGAGGTGTGAGACGCTTAGTTGGGTTGACGCTCCAAAGTGCAGCACAATCCAGATTGAGATGTAATTTAGAAATATTTAACAAAATAAATAAAATTACAATAAAACATAGGTAACATTGCATTTCAAAACTAAGTCAATATGGGTCTGCAGGCATCCTTGTGTATGGATTAGTAGCCCTATTTCAATTTCAGTTGTATACCACCTCCCAGAAAGACTGGGCCCTAATCATTTCAGTCAACAGGGGTCAGAGTAAAAGGTCTAAAGCAGCTTCACTAGGCCAAATGTCTGAGAACTGTAATGAGGGTCATATTTAAGACCAAACAATAACCAAAATATTTACATGTATAAACTAAGGCATAACCCTAAAAACAATTTCTATATTAAAACTTAGGGCTTTTTTATTTTTCGGATTGAATTTGGTCTTTCATAGACTGGTACTTGTAATTTTTTTTAAATTGGGAATGTTAAAAATGTGTTCTATTCTTGCATTTCTCTAGCCCTCCATTTTCTGGGATTGACCAAATGATGACTTATAATTTGATTCTCAAGGGAATTGAGAAAATAGATTTTCCCAAGAAGGTAACACGACGCCCTGAAGATTTGATTCGCCGACTTTGCAGGTAGCATAATTGATGATAGTAGCATATAATTGAAATAGCCCCTTATCTATAAGAAGTTAAGTCTCCACATTCATTTCTCCACAATAGAAAATATTTGGTTAATTTTACATGTCTTTCTGGTTCACTGAGAGGCACCATACTTGAGTGGGGAGAAGGTCAGCCTTGAAGTCAGGAATACCTGCTCTCGACCACCCCCAATACATGCTTGCTATGTGACCACGGGCAGGTTATATAACCTCTCAGTGCCCCAGTAACTGTAATATGGGAAATAGTTCCCTACACAGATAAAATCATGTTTGGACCAAAAATCAGAATCTTTTCCATCAATTTCTCAACTTTCTAATTACAGAAAGAGGGGCCACATTTTACTTTACAGGATATATAGGTCTAAGAATTGTGAGCCGTCCTCATGCTGTATGGATAGTTGCAGTTTCTTTGTCAGTCAGGGTTAATCTTGAGAAACATCTTTCTCTGTTACAGAGCAACAGAGAAATCTGAACTCTAGGTTAATAACGCAATTAGTGATTTACATCTTTCTTATTTTAAGCATGACCAATGTTTTAAAAGTCTACTATTGCAGCCTTTACCAACTCAACTTCTTTTTGCTTTATTTTTAAATCCCCAAATTTTACATTTTTTTTACATTTTATACAGATATTCCCTCTCCCCTCCCCCAGAAAATCCTTCCCTTAACTCTTATAATGGAAAATTTCTGTAATTCTTGTTTAATTTTCAGGAGATCTCGATAACCGAAAAAAAATGTCACAAGAAAAACAATTTAACATGTCACATTCTGGCAAACTCAGAGCGTTTCTGCTATAAAGACACCAATTTACTTGTATGAGTGAAAGGGGGAAAATGGACATTACTCCTTTACTGAAGTAAAATTTACAAACTCATAGAAACTTTTTTTTTTTTAAGGCAAAATCCTACAGAAAGGTTGGGAAACCTGAAGAGTGGAATCAATGACATTAAGAGGCACAGGTACCATGGTCATTTCTCTTTGCCCAGAAAAACAAATGAATAGTAAAATTTGTTGGATTTTTAAAATGGCTTTCCTTATTGAGTCAAAAGCTACTTTCTAATTTTTTAAGAATTTTGTACCTCCAGATATTGTCCAGCATTTTCTTTGTCATATCCAGGGGCACAGTTGTTATAAAGAAGCTAAAATAATTCCTCTAGTAGTTTCAGAATGTATAGCTTTTATACCTCAGTGAAAATAAGTTTATAGCTACTCTAGTATGTCTCACTTTTAGATGCAAGTTGTGAGAATCACCATTTAAAGCCCTCAAATAGTTATCTTTTCATCCCTTCCAACGATTTTAAAAACTTAAGTTCTAGGAAGAGATTGACTTCTAATAGGGAAATTAATTTGTTTCTGTATTTAGAAGCCCTGAGTTTTTTTAGATGTCGGTAGCCAAGGAGGACAGCTAAATCAACTGCTAAAATGCTATATTTTTGTTTTTGGTATTTTTTTATTTTAATTTAATTTTTAATTTTTAAATTTATATTGTTTTTGCTATAATAATGTATCTACTTTAAGATTTTTTTCCTAAGGACCTCAAAATATAAAGCTTTAAATTGTTACCCATGTGGCACATCATGTTATTTCTTATGAAATGGATATCACAGCAGGAAGTCTTATAAGGTTACTATACAACTTCAAAATACTGATTCTTTCTTTCTTTCTTTTTTTTTTTTTTTTAAAGCAATCTGGGTTAAGTAACTTGCTCAAGGTTACACGGCCAGTTATTTCTGGGTGTGGTGCTGAGTATCTGAGCCCGGATTTGATCCAGGTCATCCCGACACTGGAGTCGGTGCTGTTACTTGCTGAGCCACCTGGCCGCCCCTCTGATTCTTTCTTTAAGCAACAATCTACCATAATTGAATATGTGAAGGATTTAGCCAAATTACATAGCACCCAAATTGGCCTCCTATACCTTTGATGACTTACATAAAATGCATACTCTAAATTAGATTATAATTCAGTTGCAGTGGTTTCATTTTGCTTAACAGAATTCTATAATTTTCAATTTCCTTTTGCCTATATCACATATAGGTATTTGAATAGAGTTATAATATATAAAATAAACTTTAAAAATTATTAATAAACATTAAGGAAACATTATAATAAACATTAAGGAAAGGATTTAGACCTTCTGACTTAAGACTTATCTTTTAAGTTTAAGATAAGTAACTCATTTATTAAAAAGTGACTCAGAATGAATGCCAAAGGGCAGAACTTGTCCTCTAAAGGAGAATCATTGTGCAGTAATGTATGTAAGAACTTGGCCTGATGTTGGGAAACTGTCCCTTTGCTGCCAGTGGACTTACTAAAGGGCTCTGTTGAGGACAAACCAAGACCCTCACTTACAGGGTCAGATCTATATCATCGTTCATGTTGCCCAGTGGTCAGTCATCTACTTAGAAATATCTTGAAATAGGACTAGTCATGTTCAAAACAATTTTATATTCTAATGGTGTTTATCATAACAATAACCTTTTTTTTTTCATTTCTTTTGAGGTGGCTGAATGGCTTTAATTGGGAGGGACTGAAGGCAAGGAGTCTGCAGTCACCCTTAAAAAGAGAGGTACTCTATCCACTCTCTTGTTTCCATAGGAACCATTTTTTGCAGATTGTCAAATAGATTAAAAAAATCCACCAAAAAAACCCCAATGAAAATAGTGGAGGGGGATAAGTGATGGTGAGGGATGGTCTTCCTGCTTTAAGGGACCATGAAAGTGCCCTTTGATTCCTAAGCACTAAGATGGGGGTTATATTTTGATTAGAAGGGGGAAGGCTGATGTCTTCACTGCAGCATTTTCCAAACTGATTTGTTCATAGAACATCTTTTAGTGTAGAATTTATAGACAAAGGTTAATCCATGGCCCGAGGGTATGAAAAAAGAAAGATCATGTGAGTCTAGACCTAGGATAAAGTGGGTATTAGAGAACTCTGGGAGTAAAATAGAGGAAATTAACATATATTTTGTTTTCATAACAATATACTACATATAACAAATTTTAAAAATAATACATAAATTTATATTTAGTGTTTTAGAGAAAAAAAACTTATCAGTCAGATTTTTACACAGAACCCCCCCCTTCACATCCCATGAACCAGGAAGATTCCATAGAATAGAGTTGGAAAAATATTCCAAGAGCAGTATTCTTCACCTTTTTGTGTTGTGGACCTTTTTGGTGGCCTAGGGAATCCTGGAGACCCCTTCTCAGAATAACATTTTTAAATGCATCCAAAAAAATTCAAAGGAAACTAATGATATTGAAATACAATTATTAAAATGTTTTTTTAAAAAATATGGACTCAAGGTTAAGAACCCGTGGGAGCCTTTGTGAGATGGAGAAGGATCTAAGACATTTAGTCTGACCTAACAGTCCTAACAGGTAGGAAATAGTCTCAGGACCTGTTGTTTTAAAATGTTATTCCAGAAGAAAAAAAATAGTTATTTGGGCACCTAGTTTGTTGAACATTCTTTTTGACTCTCTTTTAGTCCTTGTGGGGTGAGGAGTAGAGAAGGGATGGGCTCAAATAGGCTTGTTTTTTTTTAACGTTTCATCTCTTCCCCATAATAATGAAAGACCCTTTGGAGTTACAGTATATGAAACAACTTGTGATATTAATTATAAAAAGAGAGAGCTTAATGACATAGAGGATGGAAGAAGGCAGTCACAAAGCCAACAAGAATCGAATTTAACTCCTCTTTTTGGGCCTCCTTCTCCTCCTCATCCTCCCTGTGTCCAGGCAGCCCCCGGGCATCAGGGATCAGTTCTGACACCCTAGGTTCTCTACCCCAATGAAGTTCTGAACAGTTCTGAACAGGAAAATTACATTATGAGAGTTGTCTTACCAAGATTTGAATTGATGATTCAAATATTCTGTTGTGAAATATTTTCTTTTTCGGTTAGACAAAAAGGAGTGATCATAGCATAAAAATCACCATTTTGGCTGAACGAGGACCACATATTTGGGACACTGATATTGCTTACATTTGCTTTCACTGTTTTCCTATTAGCTCAATGGACCCATTGATCACAGCTACTTTGACAACTATCCCCCTGAGAAGGGAGTACCCCCAGATGAATTGTCGGGTTGGGATAAGGACTTCTGAAGGAAGAGAAGCATTTTCCGCTTCCCACACACCACAGAAGAGGCACAGAAGGAGAATTCACCCACTCTGATGCCCTTTTGCAGTATGAAGCCATTTCATGTTGCATTTTGTAAAGCCTGGCAGGGGAAAAGGACTCCTCTCCCATGGATTTAGGGTTCATTGGGTGGGTGTTTGAATCCCAATATCTAAATGAGAAACTGCTGGCTAGCCACGGTATTGATCAACAATACCCATCACTTTGCCCAAATGTTGAAGGTTAACCCAAAACAGCTCCTGGGAAAGTAATAGCACTTCTGCCTTCTACTTGCCTCCACACATTCCTTTTCTAAGATTCCTTCAAAAGCAAAATATATTTGAGAGCCAGCTAAGACATTTTTTAGGGGAGGAAACAAGGAAAAAGAGGAAACAGCTCCCTCATCTCCTCACCAAGCCATCCTTGCACCTCTTTAGAAATGACTGTCATAGAGCTCTTGGGAGCTATTGTTTGGTCATGAGCAGATAAAAGGAGGCTGGCAATGTAAAGATTCTGCTCAGAGCCTTCTGTCCCTGAAGTCCGACATGACAATTCCAACTAATCCCATATGTCAAACACAGACTCTGGAAAATGAAAATATTTGAAGATCTTGGACCTTTCTACTTTTAGTGAAATACCTCTTCAGCATAATGTAGTCAAAAAAGTGAGACAGATTGTGGAAAGAGTGATGAATTTCAAATATGAGGACCTGGGTTAAAATCCTCTATTTTCTACTTACTACCCATGTGACCTTGGGCTAGTCACCTATAATTTCCCTTTTTTCATCCATAAAATGAGGGGGTTGGACTAGATGGTCATTGAAATTACAATTCTAAATGTATGACATTATACTGTAAAGTGAGCCCCTAAAGGAGAAGATACTTCTGTCTTCTGGGATTAGCCCTGATACCTTCATGAAAACAATCCTTTTTGGAAACAAAATAATTGCTTAAAGGGAGTTAAAAAGTATAGGGAAGCAACACCTTCCCTTGGACAATGGGGAAATACTTTATCTTCTTCTTCCCTCTACTTAATGTCTTTGAATCTGTTTCTTCTCATACTGAAAGTAAAAAGCACATGGAAACAAAACTGAAAAGGTATTTATTCATCATTTTAAAAAAAAGAAATAAATTTCACTAGCTCAGGGAACTGACTCGGGAGCTTTGACATATTTTAAACATGCCTATGAATGTCCTCATTAGAAAATCAAAGGAAAAAACTATTACTATAATTAATTTGAAAGGAAACCCAAGTATGCAAATGTTGATTATTATGATCAGCAATGAGTCAATAATTCTTTATAAAGACATTTGAGGGATAAATGTACTTTCTTTTTACTTTTTTTTTTATTTGGAAGTAAAACAGGAGCTTGGTAAAATAGCAGAATTTTAAATAAATGAGTCAATAAGGATTCCATTCCCTTCCCCCTACCACTGCTCTACCAAATGAAAGATCTGTAGGATCATAGATATCAATGAAGACCAGTATTAGAACCACATAAATTCATGTTAGTGAATTCCACTGAGTGACCACCAGAAGGGAAAACCGTAAGTGAGACTGGAGACTTAGCTCTCCCATGTTAGCAGGACTGCTGAGTCTTCCTTTGCACTGTGAGTGGCCTATAGGCTCACTCCTCCATTTCACAGACTTGTCCCAAGTGCCAATTGCAGAGTAAAGAAAATCAGCTGCGTGCTCCTATCCCTTCCCTCCAAAGAATCAGCTGATACGAGAAAGCCCCAGTTCAGGAATGCTTCGCTATAGGGCTAACAAGATGAGTTTTTCTCATTTGGGATCATTTTACTAAACCAAAGAAAACTTTGCTTATGGAATTCATTTTATAAAATTGTATACTGTATATAGTAGTACCATTTTTAATAGGATGGAGATATTGAAGAACTTCTAAGGTCTTTTAAAATGCTTTTCTTTTCCCACTTGGTTTGTATATACTGTAATTTTCTTGTATGTAAATATATATGTATGTATACATATATTTAAATTACATATTTAAACTGAGAAACTACAAATGTAAGAAGTGGATGTGTATTAAGTGTATCTGTACCGTTCTAATAGCTACATTTTCCTCATAGAATTTTCACAGATGTCATTCTTGGACAATATGAGTAATCCTAAATTAAAACAACAAATTTGACATGCCTGTGATTATCCACCATTACTTAAGTCATTTCTTTATGGATGTTATTGTGTTATAGTAGATGCAGTTGGTGGAGCAGTGGATAGAATGCTGGGGGTGAAGTCAGGAAAACCTGGTTGAAATCCAACCTCAGACACTTACTAACTGTGTGACCTTGGATAAGTCACTTAACCACTGTTTGCCTCAGTTTCCTCAACTGTAAAATGGGATAATAGTAGCATCTACCTGACAGGGTTGTTGTGAGGATCAAATGAAATGATATTTGTAAAAAATTGCTTAGCACAGAGCCTGGAACATAATAGACATGATATAAATGCTTATTCCTTCCTTTATAGTTAGCTTTTTCTTGTTTTTCAAAGCCAAACTTGTTTTCTACAGGCTGTACACTCACCATTTTTTCCAGGGCACAGTATATGATAGAAAAAAGAGTTTAAGGGATTACATATCTTCCATATATTTATATATACACATATATATGTATGCATGTGTATATTTATATATATGCACACACACATATATACATATTTGAAGGGGTTCACTCTCCTCTTCTACACTCTAAAATTTTTCTGTTCTCCTTACTTCACTTGGTAGTTCAGTCTTCCATACCTGTGCCTTCTGAAGCTCTTCTCCAAGAGAGACAGTGTGGAATAGTGGAAACAGCACCCAGTGTGGGCAAGTGGATCTCATCTAGATCCTGCCTTTGCACCTGATGGACTGTGCGTCTCTTGGAAAATTCATTTCGTCCTCCGGCCTCACTTGCCTCACCTGTAAAAGGAAGTTGGATTCCATCTCTAAGGTCTCTTCCAGGTTTAAGTCTTGTCAGCTTCTAGAGGGGTCAAGTGACACCACCTGGCTTTTGGTTACACACTGATGAAATGGAGTCCATAACAAGTAAAGACATTTTTTAGTTGTGTGGTGCACAAAATGTTCAAAATATTCTTATCACTCACGTCTCAGCCTCCTCTCAAAGGAATCTAGGAATACCCAGCCCTAAATCAGGTCCTGGGTGCTTGACCCCATGTGTCACTTTCTCTCTTGGGACTATTATACCTTTCTTTCTCCAGGAAAATCTAGCTATGAGTGATTTCCAGGTCTTCCTAAAGATGGATGGCTGGGTTTTCTCCTGCAAAGTTATTCATTGTACCGTATGGGCATCAGAAGTGGTAACAGCTTTAATTTAACATCCACAGAAAACATATAAGATCAGAAGGACACAAGTGCCCATGAATAATTACAGAAAACAGAACCTTCAAAGAGCCCATTAGGTTTCCTCAGGGGAATTGCCGAACAAACCCTCCCCATTTACTTTGGGGGAAATTTCTTCTTACTCACTTAGGAATATCCCGGAGGGGTGGAGAGGTCCGGAGCTCCTGGTTCCTGGAGATATCACGTTAGTGCCCCCAGCTGTATTGCTAGCAGGCTTCTCAGACAAACACACTATTGGGGAAATCTCACTCTGGGAGTCCAGTGCCTGACTCTTGAACTCAGGATTACCTAAGAGGCAACACCTGCAAGGATGGATACTTGTACTGTCAGGATAATTCACCTCTAACCTGTGCTCAGGAAAGGATGATGAAAGACAGCTGGGGTTGAATTCAGGTGCAGAGATGACCTTTCCTGTTCCACCATCTCAGACCAGCTGCTGCCAAAGTTATCATTTTCTGCTCCTGTTCAAGGGAAGAAAAGAAAACCCTCCCTCTTTCCTTTGACCTCCTTCCTTCTTTCACTCCAGCCAGGACAGAGAGAAGGCTAAGGGAGAGGAAATGTGAGGGGAAAAAAAAACTATGAAAGTGGTTTAAGAAAGGTCAGTTGTAAAACAACTCCCTCTTAGACACCCCTGCGAGGCAGTGACTCTGCCCCTTCTCCCAGCTGTCAATGGCCAGTCATTGTGGATGTAGCCCCAGTCCTTGGGGATGTTAGGAACTAGGGCACATGCTCACCTCTGGGAGGGGCCCCTTCCCTTAGAGGTCTATCCAGTCCTAATCATCACCATTACATTCTTTTAATACTTTTTAAAAATGCAAATCACTGACTAATGAATCAAATGGTCATAAAATATTTGATTTTGTAAGCTTTTTGCATAAAGCCTCATGATACAACCACTGACTATTGGCAGTCTTATAAAACTATCATAATAGGCCTTTGAAGATATTTCTCTTTTTTTTTAGATTGTTTGGCTTTTCATAGTATTTTAAATACTGAAACGTATGACCCAAATTTGATGATATAAATTTATTTTGAATTTAAACATGGTAGACACATTGGCTTGCCAGGCTATGTAAGATCTAAGGAGGGGGAAGAAATAATTTGGAATCCTAGTTCCCTGAATAATTGAAGTCATTTGTAATTTTCCTTTGGTACTGGCAACACGTTTCCATCAAGATTAACTAAACAGTTCATGACATTTGAAATATCTGCAAATACTTAGCTCAAAATTGACCAGAATGTTTTGTGTTTTTGATGCCATGAGGAACAATGTAGTTTTGTTTACTGAAATATTCCTTGTTAAATTGAAAAAATGGTACAGTTAAAAATAAATAACACTGGAATTTGTTTGGGTAACAACCTACTAAAGATATAAACTACTCATGGAGGAACAAAAGAGTTGTACATAAGCCAACAATGGAAAATACACGGAAGAAAGCGTATGTGAGAGTTAAGAGTAAAGCCCGATTTTGGACATAAAGTAGACCAAATGAGAATCCCTAGGAGAAACCTACGTATCTTAAATGTGAATATGAATCAACAATGTCATGTTGCTATTTTAAACAACAGGTAATTGCTAAGGTATCCTAATGGGAACACGCAAGAAAGATGTGGAGCAAAACCTCCCCACCTTAGTCAAAGCTCTTAGTGAGGTCCTTTTTAAATATTCTCTGTTTGATTTGTTTTTAAGGAGCTATGAAGAAACTGCTGGATTGCTCAAAGCAGATTTTAAGACTCTTACTGACCAAAAGCTTCTCATGAAAACAAAGGCCCATTTTTTGATGCTAACATTTTACCAGTATTGCTTTCTGGCAGTGAGAGGTGGAAGACCCCTCCTTCCAAAGAATTAAGGGTAAGATTCACACACAGGGCAATGGAAAGGCACGTGATGAGTGTGTCAGCAACTTTCCCCATATAACCAACCAGGAACTCTAAAGAACAGGAGTCAAAGATGTCACAAAGAAATGGCAGGTGGACAATCATGATGCTTCATTGGTATCTTGTAGCAGCAAGCACCCCAGCATCTCCAGGGTGGCTGCCAACACAGGTTCTTGGATCTGCTTTGATAAAGGAAAGCAACTCAAAATGGGTTAACAAGCTTACTTTAATCAGTCAAATATGTATCGTTTACCTAGTTCAGGAGAAAAAGTTCAGCACCCCGAACTTCAGAATATACAGACAGAATTATCAAGACAGAGAAACAGATCAAGTAGACAGTTTTCCAAACTGTCCAACCATTATATCCATACCAAATCAACATCTGGGTTTCAAAGCCCGGGGGCCCTAGACAATGGCTTCCCAGAGTTTCATCTGATCAAATCATAGAACACTGTGAGCCCCAAAACAAAGCTACACATCAGGGCTTATATAGCCTTCTCCTGGCTCAGAGAATGTAACAACCTTATTGACTCACTGGACAATCAAGATGTATCTACTGAAAAACAAGCCTCCCACCCCAGGCTCCTGGTGCACTTTAGCCTAGGGGCAGGGAAGATCTTTAAAATTTACATTCCCATTACATATCTTCACCATGGGGAGACATGGATGAGTTGCAAACTGTATTCTTGTAGGGAAATTCCAAATTGGTGAAATTTCACACATTGGATTAAAAAGAAATTGGATAAAAGAACCTAAGTGTGAAGAACAAGTCCTATAAGCAAATGTGAATGGGCTTAAGGGCTTAAAAAAGTCTAAAGAAGATGGGAAAATAATTGTTGTCAAGTATATGAGAGTTTATTCTAAAGATTAATGTTGAATAAGGTTTTGTCCAATTCCAGTGTATATCAGATGAGAAGAAATGGCTTACGTGTTTCTTCCTGATGCTCATCTCTGATTTTATTTCTCTCCTTAAAAATCTTCAAGTATTTCCTATTGCCGACCAGATAGAATACACCTTAGCCTAGCATTCATCCGTTGTCAACCTATCTCTCCAGCTTTCTCTCACACTGCTTCCCTTTGTTACCCCACATTCTAGGAAAACTGGGCTACTAAAATATTTGCCACCCTCAAGGTGAGAAAACAAGTGTAAAAACGGGTGCATTTCCAATCTACTTCCAAAACGGCTGCCAAACTATAGAAAATTGTTAGTCTCATTAAGGGCAGAACTGCAGATAGACTAGTGGGAAAATAGAATTAAATTTGCCGTGGGAAGTGACAGTTGAGAACTGGCTTGATATGAAACTCTTCTCTCTATGGAATCATGTAGAAGCCTTGTTTATCCATGAGGAATATATGAAGAAAGCAGGAAGGATGTGAGGACAAAACTCTCCCTGTTAGAACTATTTTAACTCCACCCACCCCTTGTTTCTGGAATTATCTCATAATTATAGCAGGTGGCCCCGGGGAAGGACAAACATTCTGCTGTTGGACAGTGAAGGCATAGATGTTGTGTGGTCTTTATCACTGTTCTTGCTTTTCCTTCCAAACCTGCAGCTCTGGGCACCCCCATTCTTCTGATCACCTAGATTCAACGCTCAGTGTCATTGTAGACACCTCATTCTCCCCCCCACCCCCATTATCAGTTGTGCTAAAGATTTTCTTTTCTACCTCCATAGCATTTCTTGCCTAGGTTGACCTCTCATCACCTCTCACCTCTCTCTCAATTCTATTCCACTTCAATCTATCCTTTACTCAGCTGTCAAAGTGATTTTCCTTTAGCACAGATATGACCATATCACTCTCCTTCTACTTAATAAACTCTATAGTGGCTCCCTATTGACACTTGGTTTGAATATTATTTCTCCTTTCTCTCATCCTTAAAATGTTCTATTTTGTCCAATATTCTATTTTGTTCATTATTAGTACAGTGGCACATGTGTATAAATTATAAATAAGTAGATATACATACATTGAGAGGCTATTCTCCAAAAGGTTTTACTGATAGCTACACATTATTAAAATAATTGGAGACATCTGCTCTAGGTTAAAAGAGAACTATCTAACCTGCAATTCCCTCCATTTTTTTGGTCAATCCCCAACTTTCCATTATGTTCACTTCCTTTTGGTCATGTTCCTAGCTTTGCTTCTGTTTTAAAGTAAGAGGATTTGGAAGGTTCTGGTCAAATAGAGAAAGTATTAGAAATTAAGCCAATCAAATTATTCAAGCTTAAGAACAGGGTTGTTGTTGATCAGTCGAATCTGACTCTTCATGACCCCAAGGACCTCTGGCCATTCTGTCCTCCACTATCTCTCAAACTTTGTCTAAATATGTTTGTTATTTCTGTGATATTTTCAGTCGTGCTGACTTGGGATTGGTGCAATAAATAATAGTTGGTTAATTGATAAAGGACCACAAGCAAATATTGCTGTTTAACCAGTCCTTGATTAAATATAAGGCCAAAGAACTTATTCTCTGGTACAGAGGTTGGGACTTAAGGCCACAGGTTCCCTACCCTGATGTGTCTGGAAATTTATCCGTATAAAAAAACATTTCTCCCTTTTCAAGGAATGCTATCAGTTTTGAGACATCAATTCACAAAGTCTGTGAAAGGAAATAGCACTTTAACACAAATCCAAAAGCCTACTATGCCTGCATGCCTACTATATAGCAAGCACTGTGCAGAAGCCAGGAATATAAAGGTAATAATTACACAGTCTCTGCCCTCAAGGAGTTTACATCTCTCAAGAGACAAAGTAAAACAGCTGAATGGTGTATATAGTGGATAGTATTAAGCTTATAGTCAAGAAGACATGAGTTCAGATTCTGCCACAGATACTACCTGCCTCAGTTTCCTGAAGGAATGATAGCACCAACCACACTGAGGTGTGGCATTAAATAAGGTAACATATGCAAAGCACTTTACAGACCTTAAATATCTATATAAATGCTAGCTATTGTTCACGACTGTGTTAATGACTGCGAATATACATCCACACAATCAGTCCAAGTTAACTTTTGGGCAGGGGAGAAGATCAGGAAAAGCTTCATGTCAAATGTGACTAGTAGCCCTGGAAGACCTCAGAGGGAGTCTATCAGCAGAGAGGAAGGGGGTATAGGGATGTTTCATGAGTTTCCCCAAATCCCAATGGAGATGACGATTATAAATGAATGATGAGATTTAAAAAATCTTTTTTATTCCATTTCTTTTTTTAAACCAAATGCTTTATTAACTTCTAGTTTACATCATTCATTTCCGCAAGATTTTGAATAACAAATTTTCTCCCTGTTTTTCCCCTACCCACCACCCCAAAAATAGCGATCCCACTGGATATCCCCTCCTCCAATCTGCTCTCTCCCATATCTTCTCCCATACCCCTCCAACTTTCCAGTAGGGTATGGTGGATCTCTGTGCCCTAGTGCCTGTATATGTTATTTCCCAATTACATGTAAAATAATATTAATAATATTATATATATATTTAAATGTTTTATTTTAAAACTTTGAATTCCAGATTCATTCCCTTCCTCCCTTGTCACCCTCCCTTACTGGGAAGATAAGCAATTCAGTATAGGTTGCACATGTGTAGCTATGCAAAACATTTCCATAATGGATATATTGTAAAAGACTGACTATATTTCCCTCCCTCCTATCCCACCTTCCACTTGTTCCAGCCTGCCCTCCCTTCCATCATCCCTCCTCTCATCCTCTTCCCCCTACTCTCCTGTAGGATGAGATACTCTATTTAGTGTGTATGTCATTCCCTCCCTAAGCCAAATTCAATAAGAATAAGGTTGACCCATTCCCCTTTGCCTTCCTGTTCTTCCCCTACATTGTAACCATTTTCCCTTGCCTCTTCTATATGAGATAGTTTACCCCATTCTGTCTCTCCCCATCTCCTCTCATTATATTCCTCTCTCACCTCTTAATTTCACCTTTTAAGTATCATTCCTTCCTATTAAATTGGTCCTGTGCCCTCTATCTATGTATACCTGTACACATACATACACATATTCACATATGTATTCATAAGCCCATATATAGACATATATATATATATGTATGTATATGTGTGTGTGTGTATACACACACATTTCTATTCCCTTCAACTATTCTCATACTGAGAAAAGTTAAATAAGTTAAAATTATCATTTTTACATGTAGGGAGGTAAATAGTTCAACTCTGATAAGTTCCTTATGATTTCTTTTCCCTGTTTACCTTCTCATGCATCTCTTGCTTCTTGTATCTGAATGTCAAATTTTCTATTCAACTCTGTTTTTTTCATCAAGAATGCTTGAAAGTCCTTTATTCCATGGAATGATTATATTTTCTCCTGAAACATGATACTCAGTTTTGCTGGGTAGGTTATTCTTGGTTTTAATCCCAGCTCCTTTGACCTCCAGAATATCATATTCCAAACCCTTCAATCCCTCAGTGTAGAAGCTGCCAGATCCTATGTTATCTGATTGTGTTTCCACAATATTCAAATTCTTTCTTCCCCCCATCCTACCCAAAGAAAAACAACCAAGCAGAAATGGATGATACAGTGACCATGTCTGACAAAATATACAATATTCTCACCTGCTAGTCTCCCACATCTCTGCCAAGAAACAGGAGAGATTTTTCATTATTCAGGACCATTGCTGGCTTTTAATTTGTCCCTTTACCTTACTGAAGTCATTGCACATATTTTTCTGCTTCTTTTGATACACCAATTTTAATGAAACTTCGCATGTTTCTTTGAATTCTTCACATTTGCTATTGCATTCAGCTGTTGTAGTTTGTTGGATTGCTGTTCCCAAGTAATGAGTTCTTGACAAAATAAACATCAACCTGTTCTCTCCCCAAGTTTCCCCTTCCCCTCCCCCCACAGTCTTTTGTATAGTTGTGCTTATTAGCAGAAAGGAGAAACTGAGCCTGGGAATGCTTTTGTGCTGAAAGCTTGTCTTTTAGCAGTCTCACAATTCTGCAATCTGGTTTCCTTGTATGTACATTCACTGGCCAGGGCTGATATCTGGACTCCATCTAGTGGTGACATAACTGAGTCAAAATACTACATAAATTGAAGGATGTGGATACACCATACCAATGGTTGCCCTTGAGTTGCAGTTTTTATTTGAAGGTTACTGCTGCTGACACAAACCGAGTCTGATGAAAACAAAGTACAGCCTTCCTTCCCCACCAACAGAGTCTGCCTGGACCCTACATTCTGGTCAATGGCTTTCTCAGCATTTTCCTAGAATGTCTTTGTGACTCAGTCCTTAAATGGGTGCTCTATCTTCACCCAAAATAACTCACCTTTATCTCTGACATGGATGTTAGAGAATTTCATTTTTTAATAGAGTTTGAATGGCTTGTAGGATTATAGATATAGAGCTGGAAAGGACATCTGGTCCAGCTTTTTCATTTAACAGATGAGGAACTGAGGCCCAGAGAGGTTGTAGCACTCACTCAAGGTCACACAAGTAGTGAGTAGAACTGGGATTTAGGCTTAGATGCTCTGACTCCATTATGTGAAAGAAGGCACAGTCAACCCCCCACCCCCAAGAAAATAATGAAAGTAAAGAAAAAGTACCTTTGATTTGCATTCAGGCTCTGAAGATGGACAACATCTTTCATCACAAGGCGTACAGAACTGTCTTGGATCATTGTATTGCTGAGAATAGCTAAGTTATTCATAGCAGATTATCATAAAATATTGCTGTTCCTGTGTACAGTGTTTTCCTGGTTCTGCTCATTTCACTTTGTATTAGTACATGTAAGTCTTTCCATGTTTCTCTGAGAGCATTCTGAAATACATTGTTTCTTAAAGCACAATAGTAGTCTATCACAATCATATACACTGGACATTCCCTCAGTTTCCAATTCTTTGCCACTACTAAAAGAGCTGCTATAAATATTTTTGTACACGGGTCCTTTTCCTTTTTGTTTTTTTTTAATCTCTTTGGGATACAGACCTAGTAGTAGTATTACTTGGTCAAAAGGTATGTATGGTTGTATAGCCCTTTGGGCATAGTTCCAAATTGCTCTCTGGCATGGTTGAATCATTATACAACTTTACTAATATATATATATATGTGCATATATATATGTATAGATAGATGGATAGAATTAAGAGAGGGAAGGACTAGTATTAAGAGGGCATGGGAAAAGCTCCCTCTAGAAGATGGGATTTTAATTGCGATGAGGAGGAAGAACACTCCAGGTAAGAGGTACAGTCAGAGAAAATGCCCAGAGATAAGTGATAGAATATCTATGCAGAAGCTTTCGTTTTGTGTAATTCATATTATTTCTTTTATATTTTGTATTTGTCTCTATCTCTTGTTTGGTTAAGAATATATTTCCTACCTATAATTGTGAAAGGTATGTATATGATATGTTTCTCTTTTTTTTTTGAATAGTATGATCTTTAACCTTAAGGTCACATATCCATTTAGAATGTATTGAGGAGAAGGGTGTAAGGTGTTAGTCAAAGCCTAATTTCTACCAGACTTTCCAGTTTTCCCAGCATTTTTTATCAAATATGGAGTTTTTTCCTAAGTAGATTATGTTTTCCACTTTATCATTTATTGACTTCCATTGTTTCTGATTCTCCCTTTTCTGATCTGTTCCAGTGATCCATCTTTCTGTTTTTTAACCAATGCCAGATAGTTTTGATGACTGTTGTTTTATAATATAGTTTGACATCTGGAAGGGCTATTTTCCCTTTGCCTCTATTTCTTTTCATACTTTCTCTTAATATTCCAGATTTTATTTTTTGTTTTTCTAAATGAATTTCTAGAACTACCTCAAATAAAGTGGGGAGAGTGGCCATCCTTCCTTCCTTCCTTCCCATATTTATTAGAAAGGGATCAAGTGAATCACCATTGTATATGATGCTTGCTTTTGGTTTTGGTTTTTGGATGCTTCTTGTTATTTTTTTAAAAGCCCATCCATGCCTATATAGCTGTCTCTTCCACATTGTGGGGGTTAGGGGTGCAGCACACCGCAATCTGGAAAATCCACATAACATTTTTTGGCCTTCTCTTCGGGGTACTTTACTCTGGGAAGCATGGTGAGTTCCATTGTTCTTTAGAACACACTATACCAGAGCCTCCTGCATTTTATGGTGGTAACAGAACAGTCTTGTTACCGTGTTTCCCCAATAATAAGACCTATCCCGAAAATAAGCCCTCCCCTTACTGTGTAAGATTCCTCTAAAATAAGCCCTCCCCTGAAAATAAGCCCTCTGGTGTTTTTCTGTCCAAAAAAAATTATAAGACAGTGTCTTATTATCAGGGAAACACGGTATTCACATTTCATTTCCTTTGTATTTGAAAGTCATTCTCCTAAACACTTGAATAACTTGTTTCCCAATTGAATTAACCACTACCTAGGAGTTTGTAGCCTTGGGCTTTCGGGGGTTTTTTCCTAGAGGCAATCTGTGAATTTTTTCAATTGTTTGTTCATTTTCTGTTTTGGGAAGTTTTCTAATTTATTTTTTGTTTTAAGATATTCAGGTTCTTTTGACCTGTAATGTTTTTCTTGGAGACCTGTGATCCTTAGGTGGTCTCTAGGCACCCTGTCTTCAAGATCAGTGTGTTTTACTTGGATACTAAGCATTTTCTTAAAAGTTTTTTGGCTTCTCTTCTACATTGTCCTTCATTTCTATGTATTTGTATCCCCAGTCTATCTCTTTTGTTTCTTTGTGAAGACTTGCCATTGCAGATTCAATTTTTTTCTCTTCTGTCCATTATTTTTACTGTGCAGGTCATAAATTCTGCTCTCACAATTCTCATTTCTCTTGGAAACCACTCAGGAGAAGCATGTTCTCCTTAAATTCCATAGGACCCTTTGTCTCATCAAGCCTTATTTCATTTTCCTTAGTTTTGCAGTATTTATTCAGAAGTGCCTTAATTAGCTTACTGAGTCTAACGGCCATATTTCCTTCTGTTGTTAATGCCTTCCCTGTGGATTTACCTGTTTATGTTCAAGGTCTTTTGATTTTCTTCTTCCTGAACTCTTGGTAATTTCAGTTGTTTCTCCTTTTATTTCTTTCTGTTGCTCACTTTCTAACTCCCTCCTGTCTGGTGGCAGTTTCCTTAGGGCCTGGATCTCAAAGCATCTCAGCCTCCTTTCATGCTGGGCATTCCTGAATTATCAGCCTAGGTCTCTGCCTCAGGTGACTTTTGGGGGACAGAACTGACTCTAGCTAGATACTGAATTCTTTCCCTCAGGCTCAGTAGACAGAGTTCTGCACAGCTTTTCCTCTACACATGGCTCCCTGGCTTGGTCTTCTCCCCATTTCCCCTATTCTTCAGTTATCTGCTCTTGCACCAGTACTTCAGAATTTCCCCTGGTACTATGGAGTTGATTCCTATAGTTTGAGTTTCAAAGGCTCTGGGTGGAAAGTGGGGTGGAGGATCTTGTCCCTCTGCTTTTCTTCTTTTCTTCCCATCTGTTGCAGAGACGTTATAGCCCAGAATGCTTTCACTGCAGTGCAGTGCTGATGTCTGTGGTAGCCTGAGCAAAATTATAAAGGACTATATGAGGATGCATTGTTTACATGCTAATGGCATAGTGGAGAAACAAGTGTGTTCTCAGAGCCCTATTGTTTCAAGGTCTGTAGAGAAAGTTACATAAAATAGTTAAATAAATAATTTGGGGAGTTTTGGGGGTCTGTTTTGATGGTTTGGGGAGAAACAGAAAATGGGAGAGACAGTGACTGTCTTGGGGAAAAGAAAGAGGAAAGGGAGGGAACTTATTATCTTCACAATTCATTATCTTTGTATTAGATGAAGAATATAAAAACATGAAGGGAGGGATGAGAAAATAGGCATCCCTCATTTTCATCCGAAGTAGACAAAAGATGATTAAACACATTTTTTATTTTTGGCTCTTTGCTGCATTTTTTTCTTTGACCTGGAAACTCTGACCTTGGGGATTGTAATTTGGGGGCTTCTTTTAAGACATGAATGGTAGATTGTATTTTCTATACATCCTGGTTCTAAGAAATATGGACAATTCTCATTTGTGATTTTTTAAAAAAGATGTCTATACCATCCAAAGAGATCACAAAAACAGGAAAAGAATCCACATGTACAGAAATAGTAATAGCAGATCTTTTTGTGTTGACAAAGAATTGGAAATTGAGGGGATGTCCATCAATTGGGGAATGACTGAACAAGTTGTGGTATATGAATGTAATGGAACACTATTGTGCTATAAGAAATGATAAGCAGGTGGACTTCAGAAAAACCTGGAAAGACTTATATGAACTGATGCCCAGTGAAATAAGCAGAACCAAGAGAACACTGTACACAGTAACAGTCACATTGTGTGATGACTGATTTTGATAGATTTAGTTCTTCTCAGCAATACAAGAATTTAAGACAGCTCAGAAAGACTCATAATGAAAAATGCGGTCCACATCCAGAGAAAGTTCTTTGGAGTCTGAATGCAGATCAAAGCAGACTATTTCCTCTCCTTTTGTTTTGTTTTGTTTCTTCTTTCTCATGGTTCCTCCCATTAGTTCTAATTATTCTTCATATCGTGACTAATGTGAAAATATGTTTCATATGAATGCATGAGTAGAGCCTATATCAAATTGCATTCTGCCTAGAGGAGAAAATTTGAAACTCAAAATTTTATGGAAGTGAATGTTGAAAGCTAAAAATAAAGAAATTAATTATAAAAAATATGATGCCTACATTTTAAATTAGGCATTATTTTCAGATAGTCCAACAATTCTTTGATTATCTCTATTTAACCTATTTTTCAGGCCCATTGTCTTTGATGTTATATTTGTTATATTTTCTTCTGTTTATCTGCCCAAACTTTGTTTTTGGTTAAATATTTCTTGTTATCTCATGGAATTTTTTTTTGGCCCATTCTAATTTTTAGGGAATTGAATTCCTTAAGTAAGATTTGTCATTGTCTATTCTAAGTTATTAATTCCCATCCCTAGTTATTTCATTTTTAATTCTTATTTAATTTCTTGTACATAGCCTATGAGCTTGTATAGTTCTTGTGGTCAGACATCCTTTTCTCTGAGGCTCAACTTTGACTGATTGTGGATTTACTCTTTTCTGGTCTTGGCCATCTTGAGTAAGTGTAGTCCATATTGGAATATAAAATCTCAGGTCAATTTCCAATCCTTGATCTTGTGGCATTTACAGTACTAGTATGGGTTTTTAGTAAAGCAGGTTTTAAGGGTGATAGTGACATAGGTAGCCATTTTTACTCAACAAAATGAGATCCAAATTTAAGATGGTATTTAAGTCCAAACTATTTGTTTTTTCTGTTTTTCTTTTTATCTATTCATTCATTTATACATTTATTTATTGTGTTTGACACTTTCTCCTGTTTACTTACATATTCAGCCTCCATTTTTGGAGTCTGGGGCATGTGCTTGGGTTCAGATTTCATGCCTCTACTCTTGGATGACGTTGTACTATTGATCTTGAGTTCAGGGGCTGAGTATGTCCCATTCTGCAGAAATTTTCTGGTTTTGTTTCATTCTGTGATTTGGGCCAAAGTTGCCTAGGTGGTGGGTTGCATATGGGCTGCTTGGATGTAGCTGGGTATGATCTGTCTACAGGCCACTCTTGTCCTGTCTTTTGTCTTTGATGGGGTACCTGTGCTAGGTCTGAGTAATGGTCTCTCCCTTTTTCATTCTAAGAATGGTGACCTTTGGTTGTCTATGCTGAACACTACTCCATCCCCATCTTCTGCTGTGGGATCAGGCTCTTTCATATATAGTCATTCACCTCCCATCCACTCTATACTTCCATATGATTCTGACAGTCTTTTTTCCCCCTAGTCCTGGACTGAATAGAGGAGTTTGTAGATGATTTTCTTGTTTTTGTTTATTATTGCAACTCGTGGTTCATCTTAAGAATATCACTGGAGTGTTCATGGGGATCTGGGCTCGTCTGGGTCCTAACATGTCACCCTCTTTGCACAGTTCCTAGGCTATATTATTTTAATAGTAGTTTGAAAGCTTGCATCCTTGAGCCTTACATTTCTAGATATCATTTCAAAGAAACTATTAAGCCTGTCTGAAGCATCAGGCTGCAATACAAGTCATCATGTAATCCATATATTAAAAATCAAAAGTGTTCGAAAATTCTTTGTTCCCCAAGTATAAAAAAGAATGAAGGAAAAAAGTTGCAAGTAAGCAATTTTATTATTTTCATAATTTGTAGTGAAATGTTCTCCAACATCAGAGGGAAGTAATGCAAACAATGCAAAGCTGATATACCCAATGTTCTCATTTTCACCGCACTATGTATGTCTTTTAGATGAACTTAACTGAAGATGAGATTCTTCTCATTTTATTGGTAACTGCAGTGGAAAACAATTATTTCAACATCTAAAAGTGTAAATTATTACTAGTACAGGAAGGCAATAGACATAAAATAAATTAAAAGCATCTTTAAAGTTTCTTTCCATTTACAAATATATATAGAATTGCAGCAAACTGTACAAGCACAAAATTCTCAGTTAAAACATTTACAAGAACTTGTGTGTTTTTGTTGTTAATGTTTTGGTTTATAGGAGATGATGTCATTTAATTTTCCATCAACTACATTAAAATACAATACCCAGGAAAAATATGTAGACATCTGCTTATTCCATGCTTTCTCACTGATCAATAGTAGATGCAATTTAAGACATTTTTTCCTAGCTCAGGACAGTCTTTAAATCAAGCCTTGGCTCAGGAAGAAACCAATGTAGAGGCATTAGTTACTCTTTGTTAGAGAGGAGACTAAGTCACTCATTAATGAACCACCAGAATATGGAAAAATGAAAGCACATAGACTACATAAATGAATAATATGGCTATTCACAACATGTTATATTGATACATAGGTCTTCTATATGACAATTGCCCATGAGATTAATACGTGATCAACAATAGACACCTTTATTCAGAAATAGCATAAAGGAAAAATAAAGCTTAAGGATAAATGTCTGTCACTTAAATCTAGTTAACTAGAAATAAATTTCTTGGGTTATCATAGTCCATATTGGAATCTAAAATCCAAGTTCAGTTTCCAAAATGCTGGATCTTGTGACATCTGCACTTCTAAAACAAGTTTTAACAAAGCAGATTCTAAGGATGATAGTGACTTAGGTAGACATTTTTACTCAATGAGATCATATCCAGATTTAAGGTGGTAGCAAAAGAAGTACCTGTAGTAGATGATACCCTGGTTCCTTGGCAATAATCTCTGGGAGGCAGCCCTGGAAAGTGTGCATGGGAAAGAGTGATGAACTTGGCATCAGTCACAAGACCTGAGTTCAAATCCTAGCTCTTCTACTAACCACCTGAGTTATCGTGGTCAGGTGTCTTAGTATCCCTGGGACTTAGTTTCCTCATCTGTAAAATGATGGGATTGGATTAGTTGGTCTCTGAATCCTTCAGAATTCTACCCTCCTGTGAGATAGATACATGTCTTTGGGAATCTGCAAGAGAGATACGGGTTGATATAGATGTAACGTCAGTAATGATCACAACTCCTCCCGTGATGCCCATACTTGAAGGTTTTCAGAGCACTTTCCTCACACTAACCCTGAGAGGCAGACAATATCCCAAAGAATTAGGATCCCAGGATCCTAATTCATATAGCTGGTGCCTTGTTGTGTGTGAGATGAGACTGTCTTGTGACACTCCCACATTTGGACCTTTCAGAAGACTCCTGACCAGGACCCCTCCCCCACCTCAGTTCTTCAGAAAGGACCTGTGATTTCAGTAGCGTGCCCTGGTATTTAATTGTGTTTAAACATCTGACCTACTTAAAAATGAATATTGGCTGGACTGGGGGGAGGCAGGGGAGATGGAGACATTGTTCTTAAGTGCACATTTCCTTCACTGTACCTTCTGCTCACCCATGAGAATTGCAACGTTCCCAAAAGGCCCCATCACAGCTATCATACATCTTTCATCTTGTAGAGATAAAAATGATGGGGACATTTATAAACTACCATTGGTCAAATCCTATTACAGTGAATTCCAAAGGACTGTCAAAATTCCGTTCACTCTGGAAATTGTCATATTAAATGCTGATTAAAATAAATGCTCTATCATCTGGGACAGATAGATTTACAGAGTTGGGTATTTATTTGGATTTTAGGGGCTGTTTGGTAACTGGTTTTGACTTGTCGTAAGAGGAGAAAGTGCAAGTCATTTATTCTAGTCATAAAACAATTCCTTTTATGTGTCTACTCCCATAAAAGCCTAGAGATAATCAGTTTCCCAAACAAGACTTCAGACCTGAAAAGATTCCAGTATTTGCTCTGCACTTACCACTTCAACCTAGAAATCCAGGGACTTAGAGTGACCCATTTCTATAGCAACTGAACCCAAAGTACTTTGGTCAAACCTACTTAATGTCAATTGTCTCTCCCATTTCCTTCTTGAATTCAATTTGATAGAGCAGCCACTAATACATTTCTAGCATACACTGTTGCTTTTGCCTTGAAATTTGTAATGATGTTTCTTTAAAATTGGCTCTTCCTTTCTTTATCTCTTGAAAGATTAAATTGATGTCAGAAAAAAAAATGAACTGTATTTCCCCACAAAAAATAGGCACTTGTGCACTTTATCATCATAATCCAGAACTGTCTTTAACTCTTCTGACATTTATATAGGGAAAGCACATAAGTATACAAGCCTTCATATACACCAAGGAGCCGCTTGACAGTAAGCTGCAGGGAGGACTTTCTAGTTATTCGTAATGCTATCCAAACCAGGGCAACACACCACACTCTTACCACATTCCAAAGCACAGGAGCGATCAGTGTATGTTTTACAAATGTGGGTATTGGGAATGAAACCAACTCATGTAATACACATGAAATAACCAGATTGGCAGACTGCTAAGAGCTGGAAGACGTTTCAAGATTATTTGGCTTACCCATCATTTTAGAAATGAGGAAAGAGGTAAAATGATTTGCCAATGTTAAATAGATATATTAGTGCCTAGAACATAGCAGATGTTCATTTACTTTACTGAACATATGAGTGAATAGATAAACTTGGGTCATAAAAGGTCAAGATGGTGCTAGACACTAAATTCTTTTAGTCCAGTGCCTTCCCCACTATGTCTGGTTGCTTCTCATAGGTATATTTTTTTCTAATTGGCCGATATGACTGAATGAAAATCATTTACCAAGTACCTACAACGTGTTAGATACTGGGACTTCACTGGCAAAAATGAGACAGTCTAGGGTTTTATATTCTACTAGAGGGAAACAATGCAAGGGAATGTAGTCACTGAAAGGAGTGTTTTTTTTTTCTTAGGAACTCACAGAGATGGTGAACAGAGCAATAGGGAAGTTCATTGTCTTGTCCTTTATAGAAGCAGTGGTAGGTAAGATAGAATTGACTACTCTTCATAGAGTAAGAGGTGGAAAGTGTTGGGGCGTAGGAGGGCAGGTAGGTAGGGTCAAGATGGCAAAATGTGCCAAGATGTATGGGTGGATACATGTGAAGCATGGTCTGGGGTCCTTTGGAAGGATTACATGATGGAGTCGTGTACCTACTCATTTACTGACCAGTCAGAAATTGCCACTGCCTAGAATATAGTAGCCACTTAATAAATGCTTTTTTCTTCCTTCCAATTGAGCCCATACTCAGGGAATTATTATCCAGAATGAATAATTTTACAGATGCTAGAGCTTAGGTCCTTCATGCAGCACAATTTTTTTAAAACAACTAATGGCTAAATCTCTAGCCAATGAAAAGAACTAGGGATACAAACTTAATATTCTCTGCTCCAGGCAAGTTGACTGCCGCCTAACAGGCATCCTCTGTGATGGTACAAATAGGTGACTCCTTATTGGATAAGAGAGCACTGAACCAATAAAGCTGAGGGAGGAGATAAGGCAGGAACATTTGAATGGCTCATTGGGAGTCCCCTGAACCATAGGTGCATGGGGAAAACTCCCTCTCCCTTAAGTCTCTTGATTCCTCCCCACCTCCTCTCACATCCCTAGGGATTGTTAAGTATAGCTTTCCACTGAGATTATTCTTTCCTTGGATGATTTGATATTTTATCTTGCTTCAGCGCTGAAAAGCTCAATTACTCTCCTATAATTTACCCTAACCTGTGTAACTCTTCCAATTTCTGTTTTATGGTTTCTTGGATAAATATGTTTGCTCAGTATCTGTGATTGTTTTTTGTGTATTAAGTGTTTGTCAAGAGGGATCTAAGCTGTTCCAGAGTAGGATGCTATCTTTCCTTTTGGAGTAACCAGGGAAAGTAGCTTTTATCCTGAACCCTAAAAAGCATCATGCCCCTCAACTGAAAATATCAAATGTTTAGTGGGTATACAATTCTAGCCCAAGATGCCCATTTCAGTTAAGGAGTGGAGGAGTGAGTGCCCAGCCATGGACTGCCTCCTCTGCCAAAATGGGGAAATCAGTCTCTCTGAAGATGTGGGGAACAGAATTCTAGAACAGGGCTATCTAAAGATATTACTGCAACACAGGCCATGCTAGGGAACGGTGGTTCAGGTTAAACTGTGACACAAATACACAAGTGAGATTGTCCTTGCCCTCTAGGAGTTTATATTCTAAAAGTAATGGTTGGCCAAGGAAGGACATTTTTTCATTATTCAGTTATAGGAACTGCAAGGGGAGCCATTAGCCAGCTCATTTCATACCTTTTATGGTATGTTAGTATTGATTTGATTACTGTTCCCAGAGCATGAGGTAAGAAGTATGTGGCTGGGTTAGGTGGACCAATATGGTGTGGCAGAGAGCCAACAGTACCTGAAGGACATCCCTATGATGAATAGGATAAACCCTGTCCTGTCCTGGATGGGATGTGAATTTTGCTGGCTAAACACTTTTTTTCACTCAGTCAGGACCAAGCAAAATAGGTCATCCCTAGAGCAGAGTGCTTAAGCTGAGAGGCTGAATGGAGAAGAATGATCTCTGGAGGTCCCAGTGGAAGGGTCATTGATCTTGATGGGGAGGGCCCAGTGGCAGTGAAGGTAGCAAGGTGCCTCCTCATTGGGCATTTAGACAGAACAAAAGCTTTGTAAGATGCTTCAGCATCAATGGTAAATGGAGAGAAATGCAGGATAAACAGCAGTTTAAAGAGCAGTTGTTCTGAATATTACATATTTTATTTATGGGATTTCTCTCAGTGAGGTTACAATGACGCAGTCAGACTCCAAACCCATTTATTCATGGTCTGGGGATGTAATGAAATCTGGACTCGAGTATGTGATTAAACTTTGAAATTGTGGTTCAAAGACTTCTTTAAGATTCTAGCTTTCTTTTCCCTTTAACGTCTAATGGTCACTTTGCAGGAGTCATTGATGACTGAAAGGACATGGATTCAAAAGAAATTTAGGGATTCAATTTAAAAGAATAAATGAACTTCCCAAAGCAGAAAAAAGGGAAGGAATTATATTTAGGATTTTTAAACTGAGGAATTGATTTCCTTTTCAGGAGTGCAATGAAATATTCTCAATAATATGTTCACATAATTTGATAATATGGTTACTGACTTGCTACAAAATAGTAATTTACCCTTTATTTTTTGCAAAACTTTTACCAGTGATGGGATAATAGTTGGCAGCACACAAAAGGAAACAACTGTGTGTGGACTGAGTTGATGGAACACGTTAAATAAGCATTCTTTCACAGACTCAGGAACATGAGTTCACATATGAACACATGTACATACAATCAGAGACACATTCCACCCACTTATTTGTATAATAGCCTATATAGAAACCGGATTCCCAAAGGCTTTTAGAGTAAGTCAAACTCAATTGGAATATTAAGCACTTACTGAATTGTCCCGAAATCTCTGTAAGGCAAAAAGCCTAGTTCATCACCTTTGATCTCCAGAGGAGTGGAGATGGCTGAATGGCAAGCTATGACATTGTGTGAACAGCTTTCAAATTACCTTTCCAAAAATAAGGTGACGTCCTCCTAACATTTAAAATCAGAATTTTTGTTTTGTGATTCATGACAGATATAGATTCACAATAGGGAAATTCTTACTTTCAGTCACATTCAGAGGCAATCTAAGTTCCAGTTCTCAGTTGGAAATCTTCATTTTTTCCTTCTCTCTCTCTCCCTCTCTCTCTCTCTCTCTCTCTCTCTCTCTCTCTCTCTCTCTCTCTCTGTCTCTCTCTCTCTTCTCTCTCTGTCTCTCTCTCTCTTCTCTCTCTCTCTCTGTCTCTCTCTCTCTCGTGTTTATAAAAGTCTTTTGGAATGAAATGCATTGGCAGTGCAAAAAAAAAGTCCATTAAAAACAATTAATTGAGTTAAGCATTCAGAAAATCCCTTGCAAGAGGTTATCTACAAGCACAGGACTCCACTGTCATGTTAGGATACACTTTTAGCACCACATTCTTATTTTCATCAAAGAATAAGATACTGAGGGAAGACATCTTTTCCGGCACACAGCAGGGCTCAGGGATTCCTGGAATGACACCCACAGCTCTCACTATACTCTGGATGGTGGCATGATTGGATGGCTTCAGAGACTGGGAAGAAAAATGGGGTGGGGGAAACATAGACAGAAGTTAGGTAGAATCACATTACGGTATAACTTTGATTATTCAGAATCATCAAATAAATCCGCTATTAGGAGGAAAAGGCAAGCCATGAGGCATCTAATCATCATACTTCTAGTATAAGACCTAAGATCATCATACATCCAGGCTAATCTCTTATAACCCCTATGCTTATGTCTACAGCATGGTTTACAATGAAGATCCTGGAATAACATAGGAACCTGTGATCAAAGAAACATTAAATTATGTTTTATATACTATACTTACTAAAGTAGGAAACTGGTCTAGTGCTTTTTAGGAGAATTATTATATTTAAAAGAAGTACTGAATCAAAAGATGCTTAAGTGGATTAGAAAATAATGCAGTGAGGCTCTAGACACCTCAGATGTGAATCCATAATTCCTCTGGCCTTCACACTTCAACACCACTGCTCTGAGTCAAAGCTCCTCCCCTATCTCTATCCATCTAAATTATGGCCCTTTGGCCAGCTCCACCCACCCCTTTCACCAAGTCTTCTGGGACTCCTATTTTGCCATGAAAAACTACCCTTCATTCTGGAATTCTTCCTCTCATTCTCTTATTACTTACACTCTCAGAGATCTGGTTTTCTCTAGAGAACACTTCATCACTGGCCATGCTTTCTAGCAATGGTCATATCTTTGCTCGTATTCCCCATCATCATGGCCATGGAGGGGGAGTTGGAATAATCATTATTCCTCACTGCCATTTCCAAACTCTCCCTTTGCCACCATTGCTTGGCAAGTTCTCTTTGTCCTTAGCATTTTCTTAGGTCACTACCCCTATGCTGACTTCACTTTTCTTCTTTTCTAATCTCAATTCTATAGTTAACCAATTCAATTCATATCATCCTCCATTCTGAAGTCCCTTGCCAACTCCAACCCTGGGTCCATTGACATTCTCTGTTCCTGTTCATGTATTGATGAATGGAACTGGAAGAAATCATGTAACCAAAGTAACTGGTTACATGACAAATTGTGTAATTGAATCTCAATTGGACCAGTTTACAAATCCTCCATGTTTATTTCTCTATCCCACTCCTCACTGAAATTACTCCAAGCCTTTTCTTCTTTCTTTGAGTCTCCTACACCTGCTGAACTAAGGACCTTGCCTCTTAGTTTAATGAGAAAATTAAGGCCATTCACTATGAACTCACTATCTTTCTTTTCATCTCAAAGCCTTTTTACATCATCCCTCTCCCATCTTCTAATTTTCTGATGAAGAGATGACCCTTTTTGTCAAGGTCAACCCCTCAATATATGCCCTGGATCCAATCCCCTTCCTTCTTATTGAGCAGAATAATACCAACCATCTCTCTCTTTTCTCTGATCTTCAATCTCTCCCTATGTACTGGTTCTTTCTTTTGGGTCTTTGCTGATTTAGTCAGTCAACAAGTATTTATTAGGCAACTTTTCTGTGTTGTGCATTGTTGTAAGCATTGTAGATACAAAGAAAGGGAAAAACTCAGATCTTTCCCTCAAATATCTCACATTCTAATAGGGGTGAGAATGTGTGAAAAGTCTGCACATTCATAAATTCAGTGTAAATGGAGATGATATCAGAGAGAGGGCACACGCAGCTGTAGCACCTTTCCTGATCTCTCCCTACCCATAGCTGCTAGTGATCTTTCTCACTAACCACCTGCCCTGTATCTATTTTATATTTATTTTGTATTTCTTCTGCACATATTCATTCTGTATGTACATGCTGTTGTCCCCCAAAAGAATGTGAGCTCTTTGTGATGGGGATTGCTTCATTTTGGTCATTGTTTCTGCAGTACATAATATTATATTTGGCACAGAGTATGTGTTTAATAAATGCTTCTAGATTTTTGACAATGCCCTACGTTTCTCACAAAATTGGGACATACATACGGTATGTATATCTGTGCGTACATACACAGATATACATGTGTACATAAATATATGTCATATATGGGGCATAAAGATGTGTTTATGAGGGAGCGGTACAACACCATGGTAATGTAGTGAAGATCTGATCTATCTTTGAGGGTCACCTCCTATTTAAAGGCAGAAGAAGCTGAATGAAGTATTGCGTGGTTGGTTATTCATTATGTAGTAACATAACAGAAAAGAGTCTGTGAACCCGCTTCTGGTACTTACAACCCATATGACCTTGGGTATGTTACAACCTTTCTGGACCTCAGTTTCCTAATCTCACAAAAAAGCTTCTGAGGTTCTATCCAGCTCTAGACCTCGGATCCAAGACTAGCTTTACAAAAGGGCTAGAGAAAACGATTCACCTGACGGCCACTGGGTGCCACTGTTGCCCTACAGGCTGGAATTCTTGAAAGTTGACGTTCATGTGGTTATACCTCTCAGGAATAATGTAAGCAAGAAAATAGAAGGTTATCACATGAATCCCCAAAATTTGACCAAAGAAGCTTGGGTAAAGCTATTTTCTGGGAAAGAGCCTAACGGGCCTATTATTGCTCGTGTGGAACAACATGTGGTTTTGTTTAAAATATCCCAGCCAGCTCAGAGTAGAGCTCACATTGCCCAAGGGCTGGGAATCCAGAAAGGGGAGGTATTGCCAGAGTGATGAGTTGAGCGTTCCCTCTTGTATAGTACATGTTGCATATTTTCAAATTGCTACTACTCATAACAGCTCTTTGAGGGGGCTGGCAAAACCCTTTTTTTTAAAAAAATTGTTTATTTTAAATAAATTTAGAAGATGAAGTATTAGCGGCATGCCCAGAGTCACACAGCAATTTGATGGTGGTAAAACTGTGGTTAAAAGGTCTAAGATATATCCTTTCCAGAGGCATTCCCAAACAAATGGTGATTTCATTCTCATAAATTCCAGAGCTTGGAGATAGAGTAAAAAATTTTAAAAGCCTAAGAACACTAATGAATGAAGAGAAAAGAAGTGATATACCATATCTAAGACATGAACATGTTGACTGTGCCTTTCACCATTTGATCTCATCTGGCATATCATCATGGGAATTTGGAGAAATGTATGTACATGTTGGAATATATGTTAGCATTCTAACGATTCTTAAAGGGTGTGTAATGATAACATGACTGTATTTATACACAAACATATGAGAAAAGGTAAACACACAAATTCTTTCAGCTGTAACACTACCGTAGGTATATGCATATATATATATATATATTTGTAATTGCACATGTGTATGTGTGTATACACACTAAACTCTCATGATGATAAACTTCTTTATATTGATTCAAAGAGAATCTTCAAAATGAGTCATTTGAATTTGCATACTCTATAGCCCTCAGACTCACAAGTTTTCTTGTGATGGCTTTGCATTTTATTATTTTAGCAGCTTCCCTAAATTTTAATTATCATGCAAGATGGCATCCATTTAATCAAACAGGACTATTATATCATTTTTCTAAACATAAACCATTTATTTAACAAAAAGGCAAAAGCAATAATTATAATATCACAGTAATATAAAGCAAATCCAGGAAATCATAACAGCTAACCCATGAACCAAGGTCATCCTCTCCCTCCATTGCACAGAATCTTCATGGAAGAGAATGGGCACATAGTTAATAAAACCTAGCAGAAAAACACATGAGTGAAGTTGACGCATCTTCTCCGTACCCCTCACAACTCTGAAATACAGGATTCGTTGTCTTTCATGAACAATTTGAACCACACAAAGACCCTTCTATACTAACTACTCCCTTTCTAGTGACTAGGATCATTTAAAATGGGGCCACCTGGGAGAAATTTAAGGTGAAAACCAACTATCCCATTTTGCCTTGCTCTAAAGAAATAATTCGCATTGACAAAAATGATGAATTCTGTGCATGTGACACAGGATAGATATGGAAAATATTCATGGGTGTTTCCTTAGACATTCTTGCTCTTTGGCTGAAATTCAAACTCACAAATCATGCAGTCAGAAAATATTAGTAGTCTCTGATGGGCTTACTGGAATTTAACACAAGCCTTTGATTTGTGTTAATCGGTCTTATCAGGATTCCCCCAATGTATGTAATTCGTGCAAATGCAGATTCAGTCTATTTTCTAGGGAGTTGGATTTTTTTTTCTCTACTTGGGGCTTCCTCTGGTGATGTCTGCAACGACCAGGAATAATTATGTCATGTACAAAAGAGCAGAGCAGCAATTCGCTGACTGGAGACATACTGCCCGTCCATAAGTGCTGTTTTGAGTTTTGATTCTGTCTCTTGTGAGTACACATTGTTATGCTGAACCACACAGATATCTCTCATGTATGCAAAACCATGCTTGAGCCTTTAGCAAGCACTTTTGGAAAACCCTTGCTTTTGAGACAGAGTAAGACATCACTTTAGCCTTCACTCTGTCAACACCTTTGACTACTTTGGTAATTTACTCCCTCCATCCCAGGGGTCAAAAGAAAGAGGGCATCTGTAGGACCCAAGGTGGGAACAGGGAAAGTCCCCTGAACTAAATTAAACTTCTTGGATCAAGCTTAACTCCTGCCTAATCTTTGCAGTTTTTCAGACAAAGTGGATCTTCTAGTCATTTTTTAATGAACTACGACTGAGACATGAATCCAGTGTCTTTGTGGGTTTTTGCTGTTGTTATCGTTTGTTTTAGGGAGTGTGGTGTAGTGAACAGAGAGTCAGCCTCGAAGACAATAGGATCCGTCTCTGAAACAGAATGTGACCTGGGCAAGGCACAACATCACAACGGTCTATATAACTCTCTGAGGTTAGAAGTTGCAGGGAAGGAGTTGACCTGTATTCTTTATCCAGAATTTCCTTATGCCAATGAAATTGTAAGTTCAGACTTTACTCCAAAAAAGCAATATATTTTTTTAACTAGGGCCTAGGGACAAGTCACTTGGCTGGCTTTATGCCTTGCTTGAAGGTGAAATTACACATTCTGCTCTTAACTAAGCTAGAAAGGCTCCATTTGGTAGAAAACTCAGAAAAATCCAAATGATCTGCACCGGTCAGACTTGCACCTGCCAAGCTTACAATGTCCTTGAGAGATTTGCTGTTCAGTTGAATTTGATTACAGACGCATTAGCAGGGGAGAGTATGTCATCAGCTAAAAGCTTTCATTCCTGACCTGGGACACAGGGTTTGGCCTGGCCTCAATGCTTCATGGTATTCCAGTCCAGCACACATGGGTGTGATAGTTCTGAAACCATCTAATTGAAAGCAGGGAAAGGGCAAAGCCTGGAATTTGGAAAAAGCAGAACACAGCTGTTCTGAATTACTGAACAGGTTGTCAACTTTTGCAGATGAAGAGCTCAGCTATGTAAAACCCAGCCTAACTCACTTGAGGGGCTTGGATGATGCATGCCTGGGGCAGCCTTTGTGTTGGACTTCAAGTAGTCCCATTTTGTACTGAATCAACACAGCTCCCCAACTCAATGCATCAGTCCGGTACAAAAAGCTTTTATTTTTCCCTTTTCTCAAAATATTCAACAATATTTCAACATAAAATGTCCTGGCACTCTGAAAGAAATTTTAAGGCAGAATTTTGTACAGACAATAGCAAAGTCATTTTATTAATTACCATTTATAAGGAAGCTTCATAAAGCTTCATTTTCCATCATCCCAATTACTAGTCCATTAACAAGAAGGGGGAAAAAAAAGAACTGGGAAGTTTGGGAGACAGAACAGAAAGTTTTAAAGGTTAGGCTGATCACACACAAGGTGATGAGAGATTGAGAACAACTTAACAGCCAAACTTCCACCCTTCACTTTGGCAATGGAAAACTGAAGTCTCCCAGACCTGGTGACTATCCAAGTTTTGACTAAAATTATTCTGATTTCAATTGTTTCAGCTGATCCACTTGTGTTTCTCTCCATCTCCAAAGAAACGATCACACTTTAGTGGCCCATTGGACTGGCTTTAGGTGTGGACTGGATTTCAGACTTTGTGATAATTCAACATTTAAGATACAATGTAAATGCAAGGAATGGGGATCATAGGTTTAAGAACTGAAATGGATTGTAGAGACCGTTTGTCCAAGTCTAGGAAAGCTAAGTGGCTAGTTTGACACCTCCCAAATTGGAATTAAAGCCCAAATACTCAGATTCTTCATCTAGCACGCTTTCTACCACACCTGGCTACTACTGTAAATATCTATGCCCCATCTCCACCCCACTTCTCCCATTTAAAAATTCCTTATTCCCCAGTTTCTTCTTTCTTCATTCTTCCGTCTCCTACTTTCTGTTCCCCACACTGGCCACAAATACATTCTCCTCACACATATTTTCAACATTTTCATCTTTTTCTCATCCTCTGCCTCACGGCAAAAATGGTAAAAAATGGTAAGAAAGTGACTGTGGCGACCATAGGTCTTGAGGCAGCAAAAGCAGCCCCAGGTAGCAGGAATTGGGTCTAGGAGGAAGAATGGAGGCTGAATACTTAATGAGGGATTAAATAATAAATTGGCTGCTCCTTCCCTGACAGCCCAAACCATGGATTCTTTTGGCTACAACCAGGAGTTAGCATCTTGGGTTGGGGTTCAGAGAAGATCCCTGGGGCTGTTAGAGGCTTTCAGAGTCAGTCACATTGCATCTAAGTCAGAGGTGGGGAACCTATGGCCATGGTCTTCTAAGTCATTGGGTATGGCCCTTTGACTGAGTCTAAGTTTTACAGAACAAATCCTTTTATGAAGGGGATTTGTTCTGTGAAGTTGGATTCAGTCAAAGGGGCCCCACTTGAGGACCTAGAGGGCCACATGTAACCTTGAGGTTGCAGGTTCCCCACCCCTGTGAGATGGAACTCATCACGACTCTTTCAAAGATACAAAAAAAATTATAGTAAAATACAAATCAAATAAAATACAAAATTAAGGGGTTGTGATTTTTCTACTTAGATACCTTATTTGAATATATTTTTAAAAATCACTATATTTTCTTAATGGAAGTTTAATTGGTAAAAGTCTTCATTAAAATGCAAATGTATAGAATGCTTATTTTAGTTTATGAAACATGAAAGAAACTGGGTCCTTTCCTGGGTAAACTGTCTTTTTGGAAGGGCTAAATGCTAACTTTTTTCAGAAATTCCACAAAAAGAATAAAAGCTCTTGAAATTCCCTGGCACTCAGGCTGAAACAGAAAACAAAGCCTTAAGGACAGAGTCCTGGAAATCAGCCTCATGCTGAAGGTGTATATTAGATTTTATTTCCTAAATATCACAGAATTTGGAATATGCAAATACTATTTTAAAACCCATAAGTCTGAACTTGTCATGGGGAGGGGGGAAGAGATTTTTCAGCTCTTGTCTTTTTTCCCCATTATCTAATAGGAAAAATTTTATTCAAGTTTTACATAGAAAATCTATTCCTGGTCTAAATTCCATTTATAGAGCCAACTTCTATTTTACAACTGAGATTAGAATTGTTAAAAGCTGAGGAATAGAGTGTAGATACTGGTTTAACAGAAGGACAGCTATATGTTACTGACTAAATTTGTGGGGGAAAAGTCCATTGGAATTGTGAGAGTTGGGGTGGGGAGAACAGTAGGAGTCTGCTAGAAATATATTTGTCAGGTATATTATAATGTAATGGTATGATAAAGTAAAACCCATAATTGGTGTTGGAAAGGAGAGACGAGCTCTGACAGAATGAGATGGATTCTGGAACAAGTTCATAAAGTCATCTTATTATGTTCCTTCCTTTACTTTTTGATGGTTGTTAGGGACATAAAATTAAATCAGTTTATAGGTGATTTTGAGGGGCCAGTTTACTGACCCTTCTTGGTGCCAATTCTTTTGCTAAGAGACAATAAAAAAGTTATCAGGGCATCCATCTGTTTAACTGCAAGACCTTGACTTTTTCCAACCATTCCCTTAATACAATCCTTATATATCATCCTTTGACTATATTTTTATTTGCTTATTGTGGACAGATTCAAGTTCACACATTACTGATCAGATTAAGACATCCAGTGTTTGGATTCTACACAAAGACTTTTTCATATATTTTTCTTGATTCTTTAAATCAATCCTGAGTTCATACTATTTTAATAGCCCTTAAAGAGCAAGCATTATTATTTCTTAATCTCACTAACATGGTAAATAAAAGTGGGGGTGGACTCTGGAGATAAGGGGAAAACTCAATCCAAACACCTTCATATTCAACAGGATGGATGAAAATAGAAGAAAAAACGGAAGTGCCTACCTTTGGCATGGGAAACTGGCATGCTCCCGAACAGTAATATGCATCAAAGGACTTTGGGGAGATAATCCATTCACTCCAACCAATATCTGCAAAATCCACTTTGAGGTATCGTCTGGCACAATTACGGGGTTCAATCCATTGTTTCCTCCTTGCCTTCTTCAAGGTCTGCTCATCAAATTGCAGCGTCTCACTTTTCTGGTGTGGGCCCTTTCTCTGCTTCTTTTTATTTTTACTCTTCTCGGCTGGCTGGATCTGGAGAGTCTTATAGGGCTTTCTCTTCTCCCAGCCTCCGTTCTCCTTATCCTGGTATTCTGTGCCTGGAAGCTCATTGTTCTGCAGGGGAAGCAGGGGGCTGCTGATGGAGCGCTTCATCCTCCGCTTCCTGGACAGAGCTGTCCTCATGTGGTTGTTCAGCCTGGCTAGGGCTCCAGTGGGAAAATCCCAATGTCCCTGGAGACTTGATACCACACTTTCTGATTCAGAAATGGATGAATCATTGGCGTACACTAAGATATAAGGCTCAGAGTTGGTTGGCATTCCCTTTGAAAGAGAGTGTCCCTCAAAAGTGATCTTGATACCTATGAAAAACTCACCATTTTCTTTTGCTTTGGTCAGTATTTGAGTGATGTCTTTGGATTGCCAGGCTGACATATCTCTATGAAGTTTAGCAATATTTACCAAAATATGGCCCAAGAACCGAGTTTGGTTCCCATCTGGTGTAAGGCTCCAGGCAGACAGGGCAATCTGTATTTGTTTCCTGTATCCATGATGAGAACAACCTCTGGGAGATATGCAGCTCGAATTAATGTTTAATAGTTCTCCAATGGAGAAATGCAAGTTTGCAGACAAAATACTTTCAGACTTGGTTAGGGAAGTCAGGTTGAAAACATGTAGTTCTTTGTTTTCCAGGATCCCTAGGAGTTGGGGGAAAAAAAAACAGGAGAAATTCAAAATGCCAGAAAAGATCAAAGCAAGAACTAACCATTATTTCTACTCTCTGAGGGAACATTATAGATGCACTGAGCTAATATTGTAGGGGAAAGAGCTGGGAGTACAAGTCACAGTAAAGCAAACTAGCAAAGTAGGACATCCTGACAAAATAGTATTTTCCCATATCTCCCAGTCTCAGCTGGAAAACAAAAATGGCTTACATTTGTATATCACTTTATGGTTACAAAACTCTTTCAAGTACTCACAAGAAACCCAGTGAATCAGGTAGTGAAAACTCTTATTATCCACATCTTAAAGATATTTAGTTAGAAGAAACTCAGCCAGCAGATCCCTAGAAATGGAATTGGCAGCATCTTGTAATCGGGAAAGCAGTGGTCTGGAGGAAAACCTGGGTGTAGTTCCAGCTTTCACAACTAGTTAAGAAACTTTGAGCCTAACCTTTGCAGGCCTCCATTTCTTCATCTGTAAAATGTGGGAGATGAACTACAGAATCAGAAGACCCCTTAGGTTATCTATTCCGATTTGGAAAAGGAAATTCTTTCCATAAATCACTGATAAGTCAACCTCTGCTTGAAAGCTACCAATGGTTTTAATTTTGAAATGTCTCAGATAAAATGTGATTCTGGTGAAGAATTCAACTTTACGACATCATAGGATTCAGTCAAGTTTCAAGGCAATAGGGGAAAAGTGCTACATTATAACTGAATGAAAAAAAAATTCTCCCCCACTATTTGGGGGCAGTACATTCTACTTTTTGAAAGTTCTCATTATTAGGAAATTTTTCTTTCCTCAAATGTGTCTGCTCATGCAGATATTTTTCCCAATGCTGATGATGGCAACCTATCCATGTGCCTCTTTTCTATGTCCTACTATAAGTTAATCACATGAAGTAGCATCAATGTGCTTTCTTGACACCAATCCTAAATCTGCTCTCTATAACTCCTCCCCTTGCTTCTATTTTTGCTCTCCTGGGTCTAACTACAATTGTCCAAAAGTACAGTGGATTATTTTGAGAAGGAGAGGGTTCCCTCTTGAGGTCTTCAAGCAGAGACTGGTACTTATTTCCTAGTGGAAATACCTTTAGTCTGTGTATTACACCACATGGTTACCAAGGTACCTTTCAATGCTCAAGTTTCAGGATCTTGTGAAGTATTTGAAAACAGCTGTCTTGCCCTTTCAAAATCTTCTCTTCTCTAGGCTAAAGATGCCTAGTTTCTTTAACTGTTCCTCACGTCACAGTCTCTTGTCTTCTTATTATCCTGGCCATTCAGGTTCCACATCCAAGATTTGAACCTGGGGATTCTGACACCAAGTTCAATGCTTTTTTTTCCATTTTAACAAAATGAATCCATACCTTCCACTATATAGGAGTAAAGAGGGTTAGGGTGAAGAATGAGGATGGGGTGGGTAAGTATATAAAGTATTTACCTTTTTCTGAGGAAGTGAAGTATTCATTTAAAGTGCTACTTTTCATTTAACTTTAATATAGTACTACTTTGTCTCTACTACCTTGAAACTTGGCCGAATTCAGTGACATTCCATTAATATAGTCAATGAGTTGTGTTTCATTTGTCATGTGTATTAAAAGAAAGAGAGATCCTCTCCATTTCTCACTCTCCAAAGACAGAATCAGGGGAAGCAAAGAGAGCTCAGGATGGTGCAGCTGACTAGCAAATAGCCTGAGGTTTGGACTCTAGATTTGATTCCCAGATCCATAATCAGACCACTAGGATCCATGCTCTTACATATTTGTTTCAGGAAAACACACGCAACCATGAAATCATGTCGCTGATCAAAAACATATTTTAGTAAAAACAAAACATTTCTCTAAAGATGTGGAAATCTTAAAAATGAGTTCATTGAGTTCCCTAAGCACAAGTGAAGTACAACTGGAAACATGTTTTACTCATTTTTAACAGTGTGTGAAGGAAAAGGAAGAACCTGCCATTGGTGCACATTTGTACAATCCATGACACCGAGATAATATTTTACAGACCCTTATAACAAAGTCATGGCATCAGACTTGTTCCCAATCTTTTGCTTTAATTCATACCATTCATCCTAGTATATATTTTTATCCAGACCTTTATGCAGGAGATTGAAACTATTCCAGCTTCAAATGAAATGAAGAGAGATTGCACTATATAGGAATCTAGACAATGGTAAGTAAACAAACATATCATTCAAAGGCTATGGGTACCAGATCTTTAATGTCCCAATTAATTCTCTTCCCCCCCCCCACCCCATTTTAACTTAAAAATGTTTCTCCCTTAAGATTTCCTCAGGAGGAATCTTCTGGCAAGGTGGAGACTCAAAAGTTTTTCCTTATTTCAGTCCCTTAACAGAATAAAGATATGTTCCAAAGGAAATGAAAGAACAGTAATTAAAAGAGAAGAAATAAAAGTAACTTGGCAAGGTAATCAAGTTGTTAAAAATATCATACAGGACCACAATAACAATCAAATTGCTAAAAATATCATACAGGACCACACTATCAACTTAATTGTTCCACAAGCTCTCCATGCTCCAGATCTCACAACATCCATTCTTAATGGTGGCAGCTATAGTGACTGGAGAAAGGAGAAATCTGGGAAGAAAGGAAGGAAACAAGTATTTATTAAGGGCCCCTGTATTTGACAGACACTGTGCTAAGTGCTGGTGATATACATACTAACAAAAAGAAAACCATTCCCTGTGCTCAAGGAACTAATGGAGAATTCTAATTCTAATGGAGAAAGGACCAATTGTAATGGAGAAAGAAAATATAAGCTGGTTGGGGAGTGGAGAGGAAGTTCCCAGGGAGGGGGCTTGGTTTTGAAGTTTAGAAACCAGGAACAAGGCTGGATGGAGAATGAAGGCTGGCCTAGGTCCCTCCACAAAATGGAGACTCCAGGAGGAAATCACCGGTGAGAGAAGGGGGAAGGCCTTACAGAGGGCTTCCAAATTGAGAATATGGCAGGGGTGTTTGCATATTGCGGGGTGAGGAATCCTCAGATCCCGAGGGAAGTTTTAGGATGAGATATGATGGTTTGGAAGTCGAGGAACCAGGAACATGGCTGGGATTAGAATGATGTAGCTTTGACTAGTCAGAACAATGTCTTTTGTGACCTAGTGAAGTCTCTATCTTGGCAGTAACTTAACCACACTCTTCAGTCCTTCAACAAGTTCGGGATCTGTGTACCCACATGAAACAACAAAGCAGCACAAACATTGGGGGAAAGAACAAAGGAAAAAATTATAATGCCATGAACAAATAAAATGGGGGTAAGAGAGCCCTAGGACAAAACTATTAAAATTGTATAATTCAGCAATAATTACAAATAGAACCTTAAAAAAAAAAAAGAACAGAAAGGTTGTTAGAACCCAGAGAGTGGTTTAAAGGACAAATAAAATTACTATTAGACAGAAGCTGGGAAATTTTAGCAAAGTTATAAATTCATAGTGAATATCCTGGGGGATTGGAGTGGGAAGGAAAGATACCATAAAAAGAACTAAAAAAACTCAATAATATACTAGAGAAAACTCAAAAGATAAAATTTTAAAATAATATATAAAAATAATTATAAAAACCAACTGATATAGAAAATAAGACATATAGATAAAAATATAAAGATCATCAAGTTCCTAGAGAAAAATGAAAAAAAACCCCAGAAAATCTTGTCAGTCATATTTCAAGAAAGCATAAAATAAAACCATCAAAAAGTACTCAAACTAGAAGGCAAAGCATAGATGGACTTCACAGCCTGCCACCAGAGAGAAACTCTAAGTATAATATATCCAACAATATTATTACCAAGTTTCAAGCTCTAAAGGTAAAGAAAAAAATAAATGTTGCAATTGTGTTTGAAGAGACAAATACCATACCAAGAAATCCATTCATTATAATGCAGAACAATTAATTATAAGAAAGGAAAGAATAGACTTAAACATGCTATACTTAATGGGAAAGGAAAGAAAAAGGCTTTTAGTATTTGAGAAAACCAAAACTGGGTACAGACTAAGAAGACAAATGCAATAGAAAATACAAACAAATAAACAAACAAAAATAAATGAATTCAAACATCTGAAAAGATATCCAGTGCTTATGTTCCAAAAGGGGGAGGAGAGATTTATTGTCTTTTCAAGTCAGTCATTTCTAAGGGACAATGAAAGAATGAGACAAGCTATGATATTGGGAGCTCAAAAAAGACATATTAAGGAGAAGGAGAGGAGGGAGGTAAAAACTAACTCTTATTACTTATTGAAATTGGGGTGTCACAATATAAGATTCGTCAAACACAGAGGTGGGAAGGGACTGAAGAGAATGGGGACCATAAGAAGTCTTTCAATTAACTTGATGAAATTACAAGACAGCTAGAGAATCAGTCATGGTAGCCTTAAAAAGCAGGAGCAAGCTCTTCAAAAGGAATCATTTCTTATAATTGAGAAAAGAATCAGACATGGTGAAAGAACCTAGCTTTTGAGAGCGAATTATTCTTTGCCTTTTTCCTTGTGCCTCTTTCAGAGTGCAACAATGGGAAGATTTGGGGGTTGAGAGAAGAGAGGTGATTGCTCTCTTCACCCCATTCACAATAGTGGTTTACAGAGGAACCGCTTGTCCAATAGGAGATGTGGTGTTCAGGAAATAATTAAGTCCTGGACAGGAGGAGCATGACCAGTGACATGGGCAGAGCAGCAGGTAAGCAGAGATACTCTGTCCATGGGAGAGCAGCCTGGGGACACTGTGAGGAGCAAAAAGCCCCACCAGGTCCCCTGGTAACAGAGGTGTGAGCTACCTTGGCCATATCTATCTATCTCTATCTATCATCTATCTATCTTCCTTCCTTCCTTCCTTCCTTCCTTCCTTCCTTCCTTCCTTCCTTCCTTCCTTCCTTCCTTCCTTCCTTCCTTCCTCCCTTCCTCCCTCTCCCTCTCCCTCTCCCTCTCTCTTTCTCTCTTTCTCTCTTTCTTTCTTTCTTTCTTTCTTTCTTTCTTTCTTTCTTTCTTTCTTTCTTTCTTCCTTCCTTCCTTCCTTCCTTCCTTCCTTCCTTCCTTCCTTCCTTCCTTCCTCCTTCCTTCCTTCCTTCTTTCCTTCTTTCTTTCTTTCTTTCTTTCTTTCTTTCTTTCTTTCTTTCTTTC
>NW_027185655.1:12659969-12679196 GCF_028583685.1 Petaurus breviceps papuanus | reverse complement strand
TCTTTCTTTCTTTCTTTCTTTCTTTCTTTCTTTCTTTCTTTCTTTCTATATTCCTTATAAGCATGGCTCCACACCCACGCTCATCTCTGTACTTATGCCTACTCTTTGCACTGTATATGTGGGAGAAGGTGCTCATGTTTGGTGGGCTGGGAGGGGAGAAGAAGGGATGTCTTACTAGTACTATTAATACTATGCAATTTCAGTAAATGCTTTTGCCTTAAGATAACTTTTAAAGAGCTGACTATTAAACATGGGGGCTTGTGAGCTAGTTTATTTAGTAGTATTTAGTAAAGCCACAGAGTAACCAGGGGCTGCAACCTGTGAGTGAGATTTGGGGAGGAATGTCCTAAAGGTGAGCCTGCCTCACTGGCATCATTATTATTGGCAGGGAGGCAATGTGGTGGATAGAGAACTCTATTGTTCCCTGGTGATGTTTCTCTCTGTGCACCCAATTTGGTGCCAGAGAATGACTTGAGGATGGGTAGAAGAAAGTCCAGTATTCCTTTTCTTTTTTAAAGAATTATTTAAGGAATTAAAGTTAAAAGCAACCTTAGGCAGATTCAGTTTTTCCAGAAAATATTTTCATTTCGTGATATATATTCCCAGACTCTGATCTCACTGCCACTATACACACAAGTTCAAGCCTTTATTATTTGCTTGGATTGTTCCTCCAGGTCTTCCAACTCACTACTGCCATATAATTTTCCATCAAGCATATCACCCCTCTGTTTAAAACCCTTCTATTATCACAGAGAAGTTCCTAATCAGGAGTCTACAAACTTAGTCATTTAATATTTTCATAACTAAATTTCAATATAATCTATATTTTTATCCTTTGTATTTTATGCATTTTAAAACATTATTCTGAGATGGGGTCCTTAGGCTTCAACAGACCAACTGCCCAAGGCATCCAAGACACACAGATAGCTATGTCCTAGAGGACAAGCTTCATGCTCTTTTGCCTGGCCCGAGGCCTTCTACATGAAGGTCCCATATCTCCCACTATATCCTACAATAATTCTCCCATAGGTAGACTGCTCATGCTGACTCTGAAATATATACTGTACCTTGTTGTTTTCATGCCTTTGTTCAAGCTAATTCGCCTAGCTACAATATCTTCCACTTTCCTCCATGACATTCAAATCCAACATATCCTTCAGATGACAGTGGAAATCCCACAGATCTAATGGAATCTTCTATTGTACACTTAATATTTAGTGCTTATACCAAGCGGGTGGCATTTAATAGATAGCCGCTTGTAAATTTCTTGAATTATCCCCCCGTTGTTATTTAACAACCTTTCCACCACTAGGCATTGTGTCTGTGAAATGAAATAATTTTCTTGAGGGCATGCATTGGTCATTGTATTTCTTTATATATCTGACAGCATGTAGTATAATAGGCATTCAACAATACCTATTGAATGAATGAATGAGGTCATCATCTGAAGCAAAGCAGAAAGAAATGCTGATTTAAAAAAATTATGCGTAGAAACTCAAACGATCAATATTTATTGCTCATCTACTACTAAGGTAATGTGCTAGGCCTTGGGGATCCAAAGTGGATCCTCAAAGAGCTACAGAGAAGACAAAAAATAGAAGACAAAATAGCACATATGGAAGTAAGGTAGTGCAAAGTATATGTAAAATAATTTTGAGAGTACTAATTACTGGAGTTAACCAGGAAAGGCCTTGTGTAGGGGGAGGGCTATTATCTCTTCCTTGAAGGAACCTATGGATTCTATGAGACAAAGGTAAGGAGAATGTGACTTCTGGGCCTGGGTCACTTTTGCTAAATTATAGAATTAGAGGAAACTGAGATCATACAAATAAACATTCTGATGAATAAGAATAAACTAATAACTCATGGTAACAGAAAGGATGCCATGAAGAACAGAAAAATACCAGGCAATTAGGAGGGTGAAGGAAGGTTTTGGAAACCATGTTGCAGGAGAAACTAAAAAAATCAAGATATTTAGTCTGTAGAAGAAGCCAACTAGACTAGGTATGGCCTAGATAATACCTACCTTGAGACAGTTAAAGGCCTGTCACACGAAGGAGCTTAGAGCAGAACTATCTATGATCATTTGGTAAAAATTATCAGGAGGCAGATTTCAGTTCAAGATTAGGTAGAACTTTCTAATACTAAGTGGATGGAATGTTCTTCCTTTCCATCACTCCCTCTTAAAATTCTGCTTGGTACTCTGATCTGGGGACACTGGCCTCTTTGTTGACACTCTTCCCAACTCTAGGTATTTTCACTAGCCATCTTCTATGCTTGAAATTCTCTCCTCATCTCCTTCTACTGTCTTTCCTGGCTTCCTTTAGGTACCAGCTAAAATCCCACCTTTTCCTGGAAGTCTTACCTGATTCTCTTTAATTCTAGAACCTTCCTTTTGTTGATTATTTCAAATTTGTCCTGAATATAGTTCATTTGTGTATTATTTGTTTATATGTTTTCTCTCTCATTAAGCTGCGAGCTCCTTGACAGTAGAGATTTTTTTTAAACTTTTCTTTGTATTCCCAGTACTTAACACATATTAGGCATTTGATAATATTTTTGGCTGACTCTATCTTTCGAATCCAAACTTAAATATCATCTCTTCTATGAAAGCTTCACTTACCTCTGACAGCATTTCTCCCTCCTTTATACTCTCACAGCCCTCTGTCTATACTTTTCTTACATAATGAATGTTATATTATTATCTATGTACATGGCTTATCTCCATAAAAATCTTACCTCTCTTTATTTTTCTAAAACTTGTGAGAGCAGGAAATATATCTTTTGAATCTTTGAATTTCACCCAGTACTTAACAAAATGCCTTACACACAGCTATGAAAGATAAATTAATGAATAAATTAGACTTATCAAGAAAAAAATGAGTTGCCTTATGAAGTTGTGAGTTTCTGTTATGGGAAAATTCCATCAAAGACCAGATGATCATGTATCAAGGATAGTATGAAAGGGGATTGCATCACTGACTGGACCTCTAAAGCGTTAGCTATAAGATGAGTCAATTTTTTTTTTTTCTAAAGAAGTACCTTTTAAAAAGTTGACAATATATGACCATCACCCATAGATGGTGCTATTTTCTAAGTGATAGTAAGGAAATTCACTCTTTCATCTGTGGTTTTGCTAAGAATTTACCTAAAACAAGTGTTTTGGTTAGCTAGGTGGCACAGGGGATAGAGTGCCAGGCTTGTAATCAGGAAGACTCATTTTCATGAGTTCAAATCTGGCCTCAGGTATTTACTAGATGTGTGACCCTGGACAAGTCATCTAACCCTGTTTGCTTCAGTTTCCTCATCTGTAAAATGAGCTAAAGAAGGAAATGGCAAACCACTCTGGTATTTTCACTAAGAAGACTCCAAAAGAGTCAGACACGACCAAAAGGAACAGTCAAAAAACAACATAAATATGAATTATGATCTAATTAATATTTGTCCAACTTCAAGTACATGGTGAATTTAATGAAAATCCAATAATTCCAAAATACAAGGGACATTGAAAATAATTTAATTCTATGCCTTCACTTTATAGATGTAGAAACAGAAACAACATAAGGAATGGGTTTGGTTGGCCAAATTCACTTAGCTGAAGTGTTAGGACTAGAATCCAAGGGTCTTGAGTTCTTTTCCATTTCCCAGCACCACACTGTAGATTTAAGTGAAATACATGCTAAAGTCCTATTTTGGTTTTCCATTCATTTTCTTTCTTTTTCTTTTTTTTTAAGCAATAGGGGTTAAGTAACTTGCTCAAGGTTAAACGGCCAGTTATTTCTGAGTGTGGTGCTGAGTATCTGAGCCCGGATTTGATCCAGGTCATCCCGACACTGGAGCTGGTGCTCTTACTCGCTGAGCCACCTGGCTGCCCCCCATTCATTTTCAATAAAAAATAAAACACCTATTAAATCCTAGCACAATTCTTGGATTTCAAGTTAGATTTAACAATCCATGCTATAAGGATGATCTATCTTAAACTGAAGAAATAATAAAGATTATATCACAGGATAGAGGATGGAGTCATAATCCAGGAAGGAAGATAAGGAATATAGGAATAATTTTAAGTAGAAAATAAAGCTGCAATTTTTGTCACTTATTATTCCCATTTTTGCATGAAACTTTCCTTTGATATCTCTAATCTCTGAACTAGAAGAGATTAAGAAGACCTGGCAAGAATACACAAAAGAATTATACAAGAAAGATCTTGACCAATAGCCATGATAGTGTGGTTACTAACCCAGAGTCAGATATCCTAGAGAATGAAGTCAAACGGTCTTAGGAAGCATTGCTAACAATAAGGCTAGTGGAAGTGACAGATTTCCAGCTGGAAAAAAAAGATGATGCTGTTAAAATGCACTCAATATGCTAGCCAATCTGAAAAACTCAACAGTAGCCACTAAATTGGAAAAGATCAAGTTATATCCCAAGCCTAAAGAAGTACAATACTGAGGAATGTTCAAGTTATTAAATGAATATACTCATTACAGATGCCAGCAATGTTATTTTTACATTAATTATTTATAATGTAATGTAATTTATAATGTAATTTTTACATTAATTAAACATTAATATTTAATTATATAAACTATGCAATATGTGAACCGAGAGTTACCAGAAGAGCAGGCTACTTTTCAAAAAGGCAGAGGAGCTAGAAACCAAATTGCCAACATTTGCTGGATTATGGAGAAAGTAAAGGAGTTCCAGAAAAAACACCCACATCTGCTTCACTGACTACATGAAAGCCTTTGACTGTGGAGTTCACCACAAAATATGTCAAGCCTTCAGAGATGGGAGTGCTAGGTCATCTTCTTGTCTCCTGAGGAGCCTACATGCAGTAGTTTACAACTGAACGTAGAACAACTGATGGGTTTAAGATTATAAAATAAGTATGAGAAGACTGTATGTTGTTATCTTATTTACTTAACTTATTTGCAGAGTACACCATACCAAATACCAGGGTGGATGAATCAAAAACTGAAATAAAAGTTGCCAGGAGAAATATCAACAATCTCAGATATTCAGATAAGACCATTTTGATGGCAGGAAGTGAAGAGGAATTAAGAAGCTTCTTAATGAGAGTGAAAGAGGAGAGTGTAAGCTAGCTTGAAGCATAATATATATAAAAAAATAAGATCTTGGCAATTGGTCCCATCACTTCCTGGCAAATAGAGGGAAAAGAAATTGAAGTAGTATCAGATTATATACTCTTGGCCTCAAAAATCACCATAGATTGTGACTATAGCCATGAAATTAAAAGACACTTTCTCCTTGGAAGGAAAATTACGACAAATCTGGAAAACATACTAAAACACAGAGATATCACCTTGCCAACAAAGGCACATACTTCAAAGCTATAGTTTTCCAGTAGCAATGTATGGTTGTGAGAGCTGGATTGTAAGGAAAGCTGAGTGATAGGAATTGATGCTTTCAAAATATGGTGCTAGAGAAGACTTTTGAGGGTTATTTGGACAGCAAGGAAATCAATTTAGTCAATACTTAAAGAAATTAATTCAGGCTATACACTGGAAGGTCAAATACTGAAGATAAAGCTTAAATATACATGATGAGAACTCTTGGAACTCATTGGAAAAGACACTGATGTTGGGAAAGTTTGAAGGCAAAAAGAAAATGGGACAGTGGATGATGAGATGGATAGATAGTGTCATGGAAACAACCAACATGATTTTGAACAGACTTCAAAAGATAGTGAAGAATAGAAGGGTCTGGTGTGCTATGGTCCATGGGGTCACAAAGAGTCAGGTCACAAAGAATCAAACACATGTAGAGTGATAAAGATATATTGAAAAGCTGTTTTGTATCTATGATGAATATATCAAAATCAAATTTGACTAATTAAAACCTAGAAAGTCACAAAATGTTAGTCAAAGACAAAATCTTTAACTACAAATTTTTATTTAAAGAAATCATATCTGCTAGAAATGGCAAAAAAGGAAAATGTAGTATTTTATAGAACTATTCTCTTCTGTATATTGTAGGCTGCCCTTTATTCCTCCATGAAACAATAATCAGTTAATTAGTGGTTAAATATTTGCCGCTACACATTGAGTCTTTGATTATGATGGTTATTTACTACTTTGTATTATGTACCTAATTTATTCCATTGGTTCACCATTCTATTTCTTAGACAGTACTAAATGGTTTTGGATACAGAGAGACTATTCTATCATGACATGTTCCCTCACTTGAGCAAGGTACAGAATTGACTTCACAATAGTGAATGGCAAAAAAAAGACTGAAAGACTACTCGATTTTGTTTATTCTTTCATTCACATTCCCACCCATAACCAAGTTATGTACTCTTCATTTTTACTGATACATTCTCTCCATCATCTCTGGGTTTTTGCACTCACTACTCACTCCTTTCCATGTCTGGAATGCTCTCCCTCATGCATCACTTCTTACTTGAAAACTTTCCTAATCAAATGCTAGTGCCCCCTCCAATCACCTTGTGTTATTTTGTACATGCTTATACTAGTAAAAACAAGGTATAGAACATAAGCTCCTTGTGGGAAGGAGCAAAGTCTGACTGGGCACAAAATAAGGGTTAAATTAATGCTTGTTGACTAATCAATATCATAAAGTTGTAGAAATTTCAGAAGTGCTGAATGAAATTTTAAAGGAGGGTACATGTTTCTTAGCTTTTCATAGTATCTTTATAAAAAAAAAATTAACCATGTACCAGAGCATAAAAATCTCATAAACAAATACAGAAAGGCAGAAATATTGAAAACATTCTTTAGGGAACATGAATTACAATTATGAAAGGACATTTTAAAAAAAGATACAAATTTAAATGAAGACAAAACAATATAATCGAATGGAATATGTGGATCAAATTTCATTAAGAAAATGACAACAACGAGAAATCAGATCAAAACTTTTGGGATGTACCTAAAGCAGTCAATGAGGTGGTGGTGGTGGTGTTTATATTTTTAAACATATGCATCAACAAAACTGAAAAACAGATCAATGAACTGAGTAAGCAACTAAAAAAATAAAGCCACACATAAAACTCTAAATGAAAAGTTGGAAATTCTAAAAATCAGAAAAATCAACAAAATTGAAAACAAAAATAAAAGGACTGAATTAATGAATAAAAGTAGGATCACTAAAAAAAAACAAACAGTAAAACAGACAAACCACAAGCTGATTTGATTTAAAAAAAATGGAAAACCAAATTATCATACTCAAAAATGGAAAAGGAGAATTCACAATAGGGAAAGAGGAAATAAAAGGAAAAAAGATGTCAATGAAAGATTTAAAAACCAGTGAAAGAAAGCAGAAGGAAGTTCAGGAGACACTGACAGATGGTTTTGTTAACATATTAAATTTAATATACATTTTAAAAAATTGTAAGTAATAGAACTTCACCATTTCATATATCCCAAAAAGAAAAGTCAGATCAAGTTTTGAGCTAAAGGATCAACCCTTTGGAGAAGTTGGAATGATGGAGACTGGATTCTGCGTATAATGTTGGTCTTGGTTGATAGGTTTAGTTTTGCTTAACTCTCTTGAAAAAACAAACAAACAAACAAACAAAAAGCCCCCAAAACTGTTTAATTTTTGTTATATGAATGAATGAATCAACCAATAAAGCATGAAGTGATTTCTATGTACAAAGCCCTATTCGAAGCATTGGAGAGACAGACAGAAAGGCGATCTTACTTTCTAATGGAGAAGACAACATATACAGAAAGTTGCAGCAGCAGCAAAACAGATGGAAATGCATTTTCTTTAAGATAATTTCTGCTTACAAAATCATTAATTAAAAAATTATAACTAATGTATAATGTGAAAGTATTTATAGATCCTATGCTTGACTATATGCCGCCATGCGGGGGAGGGAAGGAAGGGGAACAAAATTTGAAATTCAAGGAATCATGGAATTGAATCCTGTAAACTAAAAGGAAACAAACAAATTAATTTTAAAAAATCCTGTCAGTTCCTGCTGTTGAACCATTTGACAGTCCTGAGGACTTCGGTGAAGAGAACTTTATTTTCTCAGTGTCCAGGAGGTGTAGCTGTCGTTCCCATAGGAGCATCTCCACAGGGGCTGCTTCCTGAAATGATGGTTGAGGGCAATGGGAAGGAAGCATTTCTGTTCCCAAGATTCTGAGTTCAAGGTCCTGACTTTCTTTGTCAGGATCTGAGGAGAGACAGTGGTGCCCCTCCCTCTTGTGCACACATGACTATTAGTGGCACTTGGTCAGTAATTATTGCTAATGGTGATGAGGAAGGCAGGCCTCTTCTCCACAATGATTTCTCCCTTCAGTGATAGCTTTGAGAGCTGGACTGGTGTCTGGAGTTCCTGCTATTCTTAATTATCTTGGGTTGTCTCAATCAGGATCAGAGGGGAGATGGTGGTCAAGGTTATGGGGGTAGTGTTGGCAGAGGTGGGTCAACCTGTCTAGTTCATTCTGCCTCCTGTCTGTCCTGCTACTTCAGCCTGACTGGCTTTCTTGCCCTGTGAAGTCTCTTCTCTGGAGGAGCCAAATGATGCCTATAAGGGTTGGCCTCCTATGTTTATAAGGAACGTATCTTGGGGGATGGGTGAGGAAAAGGTCATGTTGGGGAATTTAGGTTATATAATATAAAAATTTTAAAACCTGACATTGCCACTAAAAGATTAAAAGGTATGTTGCAAGAGACCTTCTTATGTATAGATATGCTGGAAAAATTCCATTATCATACCATGTGTTTATATTTATAGAGAATATACTAGCATTTTTATAGACTTCCATAACTATTCCAGGAATGAAAAAGGACACAGTCACAAGGACAATTTAGTTATAAAGTCATTAGCTAGAGTTTAGATTTGATATCATGATGCACTTGCCCCGCTGAGGTCAAGACTGTGTCAGCATTTCCCTTATAAAATCTCCATGTTCATGGATTCAACACAGTTGTCTTTACACTGTCACTATCAAAATAAAGATATACTATTTATTAGTTTATAAGCACTTAAAGTACAAGAGAATTTGGTGTGGAAAAAATGTTATCAACTTGCGTCACAAAAATATAGTACCAAACTTCTGAAAGGTAAACTGAATCAGCTTAAGATGAATTTTTCTTCTTTTGCAAAATAAAGAAATTAAATTCTTGTTAAGTTTGATGTTTGAGCATTTTCTTATACAGAAAAGAATCAAGGGATTATCTTTTTTCCATTTTTTTCTGTCAGTATGTAGGAAAATTTTTACTATTTCTTCATACTAGAGTTTTTGTTGAAATACTATTGAGAAAGCAATATTTTTCTTTTTTAATTTTAATTTATTTAAGTTTTCAACATTCACTTTCACAAGGTTTTGAATTCCAAATTTTCTTCTCATCTCTCCACCCCTCCACCCATCCCATGATGGTGTGCAGTCTGATTACTCCTTCCTCCAATCTGCCCTCCTTCTATCACCCCCCTTCTTTTATCCCCTTCCCTTCTATTTTCCTGTAGGGCAAGATCGATTTCTATACCCCTTTGCCTGTATATCTTATTTCAAAGGAATAATTTTTCAATCAAATTTACTACACTAAAGCTTAAGAATTTGCACTAGATTTTCTATATAATTTTCAATTTTCCCCCTTACATTTCATAAATAAAAGGGATTATATAAGACATTCTGATTTTATTAAATGGGCCTTACATTAAAATATTGAATAGCAATAATAAGTTTTAAAGTGATTTTCTTGGGGTGGCTAGGTAGTGCAGTGAGTAGAGTGCTGACCCTGGAGTCAGGAGCACCTGAGTTCGGATCCGGCCTCAGACACTTAACACACACAAATAAAAAAACCTAGCTGTGTGACCTTGGGGAAGTTACTTAAACCCAATTGACCTCCAAAAAAAAAAGACTTTCTTATTTTTCTATTTATCTTAATTGATGATATATTATTTTAGCTTATTTTATCTTGAACTTTTTTCCTAAAGAAGCAAACAGCAGGTAAGTTTAATAAATTGCAAAATATCAATCTATCCCATATATTTCAAGCAAGGAGGGTCATTTTTCACAGATCCAAGGAGAATTATGTTTAATAAGAACTCTCTTGATCTGAAGTTCAGAAAAGGATGCTGGGAGATGAAATCATGGAGGTTCCTTTCATCATAGGATTCTAGATTAAGAGCTGGGACCTTAGAGCCTATTTTATCCAATTCCCTCATTTTATCTATGGGGAACCAACACCCAGGTAGGTAAAGGCACACAAGAAGCAAGCAACAGAGTCAAAATCTGAGCTGAAGTCAGGCCTTTTTCCACTTACCATGTTGTTTCTGGAACTTTGTTGTTATTGTTAAATCCGACTCTTCATGACCCCATTTGGGGTTTTCTTGGCAAAGATGCTAGAGTGGTTTGCCATTTCCTTCTCCAGCTCATTTTACAGATGAGGAAACTCAGGCAAATGGGATTAAGTGACTTGCCCAGGGTCACACAGTTATTAAGTGTTTGAGGTCAGATTTCAACTCAGGAAGATGAGATCTCCCTGACTCTAGACCCAGTACTCTATCCACTGCACCACCTAGCTGCTTTGTGGCCCTCCCCCCTCGAATTTAAAAGAGTTTAAATAAGAACTCATGGGGGAACATACTCAGTTTAAGAAAAGAATAAAACATTCTCTCCGGATGTTCTGAAACCTAGAATAACATAGACCATATGAATACGATAGAACCAAGAAATTCACTCTGAATTTTGCATATCCACATTCTTTCCAATTTAGGAAAATCTGAGATGGACATAGTGGGAGTTTTAAAGATGAGTTTCAGAACAAATAGTCTACCAAATGTACCTATGGATCTCCAGTGCCCACATAATCCTGTCCCTCTATCAGTGTTTGGGAAAGTCAGAATACTATTCATGTCCGTATACAAATGTAGTCATCGAAATGATATGCTTTTAGTTCCAAGAACTTATTTTAACTATAGGGTTAATTTTCGATTGTCTTTAAGTGGAATTTCAGCTTTAGAAACTTCTTGTACTGATTCTATGGTCCATCTGACTTTCTGAGTGTACCCCTCTATAGAGCAAAGTGAAACTTAAAGTATTTGTATGTCATTGATGCTTCTCTCTCTTTTTCATTAGCATGGATAACAAGAATTTACAGTATCCTGAAAAAATGCAGGTTGTAAAAAATCTTGCCAATGGAGTAAAAACTTCATTATGAGATGATCATTTTACTCCTTTCATCATCCCCCCTGCTTTAAGTGGAAATATTAAACAATTCAAACATAGTTCATTCACAGCCTACTTTTTTTGGGTGCAGAAAATTCCAAATAACTAGGTTTTATGACTGTATTTTGCCACCTTGACAAATTCTAAGCTATTACATGATAATTCTTTCTCATTGTTTTGGGGACATTTCACTGAGATTGCTATTATTTAGTGAGACCTTCCTTCCACCTCTTGGCTCCCTGTTATCTATTTGAAGGCCTCCTTGTCCAGCCATTCACGACCAGAAATATGTCAAAGCTGCACAGCCATTACTCTTAAAAAGAGGAAATTCATGTGTGGGTCCAAGTGCATACCTGTATTTTCTAAGAGGAAGTGTGGTGTCATTTTTGATTGTCATTTGGCCTCAGAGTCAGGAAGATTTGCATCACACACCCAGACTTCTGACATATACTGGCTTGGTGACCTTGGCAAATCATATAACTTGTCAGTGCCCCAGACAGTTAGTTAACCCTTAAGTTGCTGAGCAGGTGCTGATTTGCATTGACTTGGGAGTTGCCTCAAAGTGAGTTTCCTATCCCACTGAAAGGAGGGTGCTGTTCAAAACAAAACAACCTAACTCTACAATCCAGGTGATGTTTTAAAAAGTCTAAATGCCCACTGAAGTAAGCCTCTTTTTTCAAAAGAGCTACTTATTTAATTTTAAGCAGTTCCTTTTAAGAACACCTTAGAAAGGTTGTAGTTACAATTAAGAAAAGAAAGTCCTTATTATGGGAACGGTGATAATATAATTAACTAAGAAAGGGGGCAATCCCAACGTGCTATGTTTTATTTTTATTAAAAGGTAAAAAGGACAATTTTTTAACAAATGCTAAAAATAAAAATTCATCATATGCCCCTTATTCCATCCTCCAAACCTATGACATGTGACCATGTGTTTTAATGGAGCTTAATTCTGCTGCCATTAATAACTTAATAAATAATTTCTTGCCAAGGGAAAGATAAAACCTAATAGGTTGAATTGTTTTGAGTAAATACTTTTCTATCTCAAAACTTATAAGTACTGCAAATTTATGACTTTGGCAAACCAAATTAATGGCATCAGTGAAGGAAGCAGAGAAAAGAGGTTAGTGAAAAGTATATTTAGGATGAATGCCACCTCCCAGCAAGTAATAATTTAAGTATAAAGTAATCATAAAGAGACCACAGCAGCTGGTTTTCAACCAAAGACATTATTTTAGGTTTAGAACAATAAATAATGTTAATCAATAGCTCAGGCTGAACCTTTAGTACAGTTTGAAGAGTTCCACATGCCCTGAGATAATATAAGTTTAGAACTAGAAAGAATCTCCAATTTGCTAATCCAGACAGTTTCTGTCGGCCTTACCAGAACACATGTCATAAGGAGGACCAGGGAGAACAAAATGTAATGTAGCTTCGAGCCAGACTCCCAACGAAGCTTGGGTGCCTTCTCTGTGGCTTCTAGGTGAAACTACCTTCCTTCAACATCCTTTAGCAACTGAGTACCTAAACATCTTTGGATGGAGTCCAGGACAAACCACTTCTTTAGGGGGTGCTTGTGGGACAAAATAATAGTTGGGGTTTAGCTAATATTTATCCTAGAAAAACTCTGGTTTTTAAAAATGTATTAATGATTAAAACATGAATCTAAACTTCACAGAAGAAATACCCTTAATAAAAGGATTTGTTCTGTAAAACTTAGACTCAGTCAAAAGGCCGTACCCAAGGACCTAGAAGGCCACATGTGGCCTTGAGACTGCAAGTTTTCCACCAATGTAGCCCATTTCCTTGGTTCTTGGGTTTATCTGCCCAATGTTTATTTAAATATATTTATAAACACCTAAGTATTTTTTGTTTTTTTTCCCCCAGTAACTGGTGTTGGTGGTATCAAGGAAAGAGGGCCCTTTCTTCATGGTGATGGCTCTCTTCAACAATGCCTATGGACTTTAGGCCAGAAGAAGGGCCATTGGTCTTGGGGGCACTGCTATTCCCAAGGTTCTTGGGTTGTGTCCTGGAATATCTACATTGGGGCATGAGGAGAGGTGGTAATTGAAGTGGTGGTCGTGGTTTGGCTTACCTGGCACATCATTCTTCCTTTATCTCTCTCAGGTGCCTAGGAATTTGCTCTCTAGAGTTAAGTGCTTTGACATCTTCAAGGAAGTCTATGTAATTCACAATAAACCTAAGTTGGGATTGTTACTTAGAGCTCATCTTGAATTGTGAAAGATCCATTTCTTGGAAAGAATTGACTTGTTACAAGTACCTGTGAAAATCAAACCAAATCTACTGTTGGGCTCCTTCAAATAAAATGAAATTAAAAGCTGATGCCTTAGGATTAAGGTTCTTGTATCTGGATAACTGGATTTTTCTTTCAGTGTTCCACATTTTTGGCTTTTCAATGTTTTGAAACACCAAATATTTTCATAGTTGATATTAAAAAATGAGACATGAAAAACTCTATTTGAAAAATTGAAATTTTGTAACTGGAAAAACTGCTTTTTGAAGTATATGTGTATTCTTGGTGAGAAAAATCTAATACTGCAAAGAAGATTCAAGTTGGTAACCTAGAAAGCAAATATAAAACTCCATGTGTTGGACCTAATTCCAGCCTAGGTCATAAAGCCATTATCTTGGGAAGCAATGCCCATGGGAGGGAGTGAATGCTAACCCCTCCCTCCTCAGCAATCACAGCTCTGGAAGACCAAGAAAATAAAATTCTTGCTACTCACATCCTTGGTGCCATCAAATGATTCGACATTAGAAACGGATATGATTATTGGTAAAATTACATTAAAGAAGATTCATTACTATCTGCTTTACTGCTTCACCCTAAGGACCATGGGAGACCTTTTCATCTAAAAAGTTGAAACCAATGTCTTCTCTCCCAATCAGATACAAACTACTTGAGAACAGGAACTGTCATTTCTTCTCTTTGCATCCCTGACATTGAACACAGTGCTTTGTATGCAGTAAGTGCTTAACATATGTGTTTTCATTCATTCATTCTTCATTCATAAAAAGCAGATTCTGCAAACTATTGAGACTATTACCTGGGAGTAAAACCACAAATACTTAGGGATGGTATTTACTCTTTCAATCAACTGGGTACCAAAATTTAGTTAATCCTTCCCTGTAGGGCAGCTTCCTAAGAGAGCTAAAGCCAAAGTGGTTATTAACTAGACCAGGGGTCCTCAAGCACAGCCCTTTGATGGAAACCTAGAGGAACTAGAGAGCCGCATGTGGGCTCGAGGCTGCAGGTTGGTTCCTCACCCCTGAATAATTTCAACAAATCAAACACATTAGTTCTCTTTTGATGAAAACCCAGATCTTCTATATGGATGAAGAGATTCATTTTCCTGGTCTCCAACCTCCTCCTCACTTTCTCTGTCCCAACCTATGTGATTCATCAGCAACATTAACTATTTTTTAAAATGTCCAAATGACATCCATTCTCTTCGTTTATTGTCATTTATTGGTAGCAACTAACCAGATTACTCCAACAGGTAACAGACATGACTGCCATCAACATCCCATTTTTTATGCCAGTCTGAGTATATTCAGAATCAGAATGCCTAGGTCTCCATCAGTCTGGTTGAACCACTTAGTTCACCTGAATTTGTGCAACAAGTCATTGGGTGATCTATAAAATGTATGATATTGTAGTTCCCTCACCCTGCCCCTACTCCAATTTGCTGGTGATACAGAACTGTCCCTAACACTTCATGTAACTGGACGATAGCCTGTATGGTTGACTTTTGGAGAAAGCTGATAAATAGTCTATTTCACAGCAAGATTGAAGTGGTTCTCTGACTCTTCGCTGACTCCTCACACAGATCATCCTTACATAATACTCTGCTGAAAAAGAAATCTGCTTTAGCTCACACTGTAGCTCAAGAGCTTTATACTGACAACCATAATTCATATTTACTGTAAATGTCATCATGCCTTAAACCCCAAAATGCATTTCCAAAGTCCAACTTGGGACTTTCCTTGATGATTTTTTTTCAGAACTTATGCATATCAGAACTCTGGGGAATCACTGCTTAGTAATTTTGACATGAATAGTAGGGTGATATAGAGGGTTGGGGCATCTTAATGATTCACAGTTAACTAGATTTACAGTTGACTTTACCTTTATCACACACACACATACACACATTTACTACAGTAGACAACTGTATCCTCAAAGCTTGCAGGCACAGACATCTTCCAGAAATCTACCTCGAAAGCTGTTCATATTAACAATAAATTATATATTTCTTTGCAAGGCCAGGGAATAACCTCTCAAGCAATAAATTTCAGTCTGATAATCTGTGTTGAAAGCTAGGATGAACAGCTTTTCTCTGCATATACTGAAAAGAGTTCACAAACACTGCCACCCATTCCCAGCCCCAGGACACACAAGCTACAAATTCTCAGAAGAAACTTCTCCACCTATGATCAAATTTTGGTTACTTCAAACAATCCAAATGTCAGATGGCTATTTTCTTCAACCAAGGAGCTACCAAATTTGATGCAGTTCTACACGACATGGCGAAGTGGCTGCTCTGACTAAAGTGCTGGAAGTTGGAAAAAAGCATTTTAAAAATGGAGCAAAGGGGACTATGGGTGTGGAGCTCTGCCCATACTTACTCAGTTGACCCACAGGGTAATTTTGCTGAACTTCCCCCCCCCCCCTTTCCCTTTTTATTAAAGCTTTGTTACAAGGGATGATTTATCATGTGTGAAAGGGGAGGTCATATTAGCAAGTGAAAGCAATGATAAAAGCAAAATACATCTTTTTTTTTTCTTCTAAAAAGTGATGCAAAGGAAAGCTGTGCATTGCTCGCCAGACTTCTGATTTGGGAGTAGGCTCTCAATGGCACCTGTATCCCCACAGGCACCAAGGAAAGTCAGTCTGAGAAGCTTTAATAGAAAGAATTGGGAATCTGGGACTTGGAGATGGACAGCACATAAAGGTCCCTTTGGCCTTTGTGTCCCTGTCCCTCTTATCTCCCACCCCCATGCTTCACCTCCTTTTCCACAGTGCCATTCCACCCCCCTCTCCCCTTCCAGGCACACACCTTCAGCCTCCTCAGCACCCCTCCCCACCTCTTGGCGACCCTTCACTGAGTCTACTTCTCACCCCCCCCCCCCATCTCCTCGCCCAACATGTCTAGAACAGAAGCTGAGCTGAAAGGCCACCTCACCAAACATAGGAAAGGGACTCAGGCGAGGTGGAGGCGATGGTGGGGGGGGGGTACACAAAAGGGGCACGGAGAGGGTCCCCCTGGGACTGCTAGAGGTAGGGATGGAGGGCGACTCACCTGCTCCTCGAGCTCGGAAGCTGCGGACCGTGTTGCCCTCCGGGAGGGGTACTTGCCGAGGGTGCCTAGGCTTGCGGGGCGCCCCAGCGCTGGCAGGACCGCTTCCGCGGTACTTGTCGTAGAGCAGCAGCATATGTTCGGCCACCTGGTCCGGAGGCTCTCTCTCTAGTGTGGAGCTCCTGCTGGTGCCTCGGGTCAGCGGTCCCGGGACCGCGTCGGGGGACCCTTGGGGGTGCTGCTGCAGGCGCTCCCCGCGCCCTGCGCTCGCGTAGCTCCAGCTGAACCACAGGTAGAGCAAGCAGCGGAGCCCCGCCATCCTCCTTCTGGGGCGATGCCCTCCCTGGAGCGTCGGGCTGCTCCTCGGTGGCACTTAGGGCGGTCCTGGCGATGCCTGCCTCGGAGGGCAAGGGCGGGTAGGCGGGCTGCAGGCAAGCGGGAGCCGGGGGATTTAGGACAGCCCCGGGCAAGGGAAGCGGAGAGCGGGGGCGGGGGGGGACCCTCAGTTAGCTTCAGTTGGGTGAAGAGAGTGCCCAAGTCAGCGTTCGCTCTCAGGATTTCTCCGGAAGCTGCTGCCAGAGAAGCCGGGCGGGAGCGGTCATGGAAGGGGAGCGCTCCGGCTCCAGGGCGCTGCGGGCTCCGGGGCGCTGCGGGGAGAGCCCAGCGGGCGAGGGGGGACGCGGGCACCCGACGGTCCTCAGGGCGGGGGGGCGTCCGCGGCTCTCCGGGGCTATTCTTACCATCCCCTTCTGCCCTGGCTCTCGGAGAGGCGGGCAGGGGTGGGGAGATCAGCTGGTGGGGGGCGGGGGGCAGGAGAAGCTCGGCGGCGTGGGCACTGCTTGGAGCTCCTTCTCCCTGAAGCGCTTCTGCGGAGAGGCATTTGCAGAGCCCAGGCACAGCCACTCCAAGTTGTGTGTGTGCGAGTGCGTGTGTGTGTGTGTGTGTGTGTGTGTGTGTGCATGTGCGTGCGTGCGTGCGTGTGTGTGTGTGTGTATGTGTGTGTCCGCTCTCTGCACTGATCTGTGCAATCAGCAGCCAATGGCTCATTCCCAGCTCGGACACCGCTGGCTGCTGCCCGAGAGGCAAAGAGAAGGGGAAACTCACCACAGCAAGAGGGGGAAGGAGACTGGAGACCTTGAAAGAGGAAAAGGAAAGACAGGGGCCTGAGACACACCAGCGGAGAGCAGAGACCGGGCAACGCGAACTTTTAATTCATTCCCTCAGAGCAACCTTGTTTCAAGCAGCAACTGGGAAGCAGGAAGACTTCTCTCCACTGACCCTACCTTCCCCGGCCAGCTACAGAATGAAGAAAGCGAGGAAAGCATCAGGACCGTATGGGTAGCAGGGAAGGAAGGGGCAAAAACCATTGGCAAATGCGTCCCAAATCTCAACGCTCGTTGTTTCCTGGCTTCAGGGAGTACAGACTACTCGCAGGTGAAGCAGAGAGTTCCACCTTGGGGCACCTGTTAGCCTCTCTATCCTGCTCACTCGCTCCCACCCACCCTGCAGGGGGAACTGGCCTCTTGACTGTGGGAATTAAGACTGATTAGATCTTCTTGCCTAGGTCTGGAGAGCAGCAGGGAGGGAAGTACAAGGGAAGTAAGGTGTCATCAGTAGGGAAGTTATCCCAGGCAAAGTCCTGGGGAAGGAAGGGGAATTAGATGGAATGCATTTGACTGGAGCGCGTTCGGACTGATACATTTTCATTGTGAGCATTTACCCCTCAGAAATCAGCAAACCTACAAATCAGAGCTCGTTTTATTTTTGTGTCGATTGCCTAGACTCAAGAAAGTGATGGAGAAAATGTTAATAGTGCAGATTAAATTTAGAAGTGTGCAGTGCCAAAATTTTTTTGAAAGAGCTGGATGTTAAATATTTACCAGCGTACCGTCGATAGAAAATAAACCATTCCCTAAGCAGTACATAGAGAGAACATCCCCAGGGAGTGAAAAGATGATATTGCCATTTAAAACAAGGACAACAAAGAAATTGGGAACAATCATGTTTTGGGGTGTCAAAATGTGCAGGCTATTACATTTCTAGAAAAAAAAAACAAAGCAAGGCATTAAATCACAGGAAACAGAACACTTGACAGTCCTAACTATGGTGCCTTTCTATCAAATGGCAAGACTCAGGCAGACACTCAGAATAAAGAACCCTAACAGTTAGACTGTGTTAGCACTTGCTGCTTGAACCCTGTGCCTAATTTGGCAATTTTATTGGTTAAATTAACTTTTGAAATGTAATTTTTACATTAGAGAATGTTTATGTGTCCTATTATCAGCACAGAGTGAATTTATTCTAAAGACATAGGATTGGGGGTGTGGTAAGGAAGAGAAAGAGAGAGAGACAGAGACAGAGAGAGACAGACAGAGAGACAGAGAGAGAATTTGTAATTGAAACAGTGAAACACTTAAAAATATGGCTTGAGATTCTAGTGCATATCCTTACCACAGTGTCTGAGTGCAAACTGCTTATGAATATATACTAACACTATTAAACATGATACATTACACAGAGAGACTGCTCTTTACCTCTCCCCAAAGGCCTGACAAGTGAGCTAACCAATCAAACAATAAATATTAATTGATCTCAGAACTATACTAGATCCTGTGTGAGGAAGTATATATAACAATTCATCATGGACTCTGCCTGCCTTCAGTAGGTTTACAGTCTAATTGGTGGGGCATGGTAATTCTCTCTCTCTCTCTCTCTCTCTCTCTCTCTCTCTCTCT
>NW_027185655.1:12605004-12659869 GCF_028583685.1 Petaurus breviceps papuanus | reverse complement strand
CCCAGTCCTCATTGTCCTTGATCTCCCGGTTCACACTTTTGATCACTCTCCTTGATAACTCTCTTCTCTTTGGATTTTCAGGATACCACTCTCTTCCGGTTTGCTTCCTACCAATCTGACCACTCTTTCACTCTCTCTCCTTTGCTAAATCCTCCTCCAGATCACTTCCTTCAGCCATAGGGATCCCTCAGGATTCTGTCCTGGGCTCCCTCCTCTTCTCCCTCTATACTACTTTAATTCATCTCACCTGCTCTTATGGTTATAATTACCATCTCTATGCTGATGATTCTCAAATCTACCTTTCCTGCCCCAATCTCTTTGCTGACTTCCAATCTCACATCTCCAACTGTCTTTCAGATATCTCAAACTGGGTGTTCAGTAGACATCTTAAGCTCAGTATGTCCAAAACCAGAACCTTTCTCCCTAAACCCAACTCCCTATCTTCCCTATTACTGTAGATGGCAACACTATTTTCCCAATCTCTTCCTCACCTGCTGCCATATCCAAGTTGTTGACAAAGCCTGTTAAATTCTCCTTTGCAACCACTTTCAAATACATCCCCTTCCTCTGATATTGCCCTCACCCTGGTGCAGGCCCTCATTACCTCATGCCTTTATTACGGCATCAACCTGCTAGTGGGTCTGCTTCAAGACCCTCCCTACTCCAATTCATCTTCCATTCAGCCTCTAACATGATTTTCCTGAAATGCAGGTCTGATAATGTCACCCTCCTACTGAATAAACTCCCGTGCTTCCTTTTTGCTTTTAAGAGCAAATACAAAATGCTCTGTTTGGCATTCAAAGTCCTTCCTAACCTAACCCCTTCCTACCTTTTCAATGTTCTTACATCTTACTCCCCAGTAGGTACTCTTCAATCCAGTGACATGGGCTTCCTGCTGTTCTTTATACAAGATACTCCACCTCTCAGCTCCAGGCATTTTCTCTGGTTGTCCCCAGTCCTGGAAAGCTCTCCCTCCTCTACTCCAACTACTAAACTTCTTGGCTTCCTTTAAGTCCCAACTAAAATCTTGTATTTTACAAGAAGCCTCCCCTAACGCTACTTAAATCCAGTGCTTTTCCTTTTAATTATTTCCTATTTATCCAGTACATAGTTTATTTTGTAAATGTTAGTTTATATGTTGTCTCTCCCATTAAATTATAAGCTCCTTGACAGCAGGGACTGTCTTCTGCTTCTTTCTGTATTCCCAGTGTTTACCACAGTGCCAGACATATAGTAGGTAATTAAAAAATATTTATTGAATTGAGTTGAAATGAAATAAGAGAATATTAACATGGGATAAAAAATTTAAGGCAAGGTATCATAGAGCAATTGGGACCTAAATTACAAGATATTGTAACCAAGACCAGCTATGCTAATTTGGAAGTTATTAGTAGTAAAATTAAGTGTCACAAGTGACATTGGAGAGGAGGAGATTAACCTAAGAAAATTTTCAAAGGAAGAATTGATAGTAATGGTAACTGAGAGGGTACTGGAGGAAAAGGTGGATTAATTTAAAATCAGTTTTTAAAAAATGGATTATTATGATGGTTCCATTGATAAGGCTATTTTGATAGTGCATTGTACTAGGTAGAAAGATCATTGATTTGGTTTGGTATTTATTGAGCTTGAGGTGAAAACAGGACATTTAGGTAGAAATGCACATGGGTCTGCGATAAGAATGTAGGGCTGGACATGTAGATTTCTACTTTGTCAGCAAAGATGAGCTCTTGGAACCAAAGAGGAAAAAGAAAAGGACATCCACAGTCTTGAAGTGGGAAGGATAGACAGAAACAGAAAATAGGTTAGACCTGTGGATGGTATAGTGATTTTGACAAAGAAACCACAAGGAGAATTCTGAGAAGGAACAGCTGTTACGAGAAGGAATAGCAAATATCCACCTCCTCTACATACACTGATTTTTCTCCTTGTGTAATTGGGGACTTCTTGTGGAGCATGCTTTAGGATGAGCCTATGTCCTGCCCCTTCATTGCAGTGGATGGACTGTAGAATATGGAGTCAGGAACACGATTCCTGCCTCAGACAATAACTAATTGTGTGACCATGGTCAAGTCACTTGATTTCTCTGTGCTTTTAATTTCCTCATTGGTAAAAAATGGTGATAATAACATCTACCTCACAGAATTATTAGGAGGATCAATTGAGTTAACATATGTGAAACACTTTGCAAACCTTAAAGTGCTATATAAACATGAGTTATTATTATTGATTGTATATCCTGATCCTTTCTAAAGAACATGCATGATCAGAGGCTCCTGGCTGGTTCCCTGGTTCCTGAGTTGGGGAAAGGTGTGTGCTGGGTCCAAGATTAGCAACTGAGCCTATTTTGCAGGTTATAGTTGATGATTTCCATCTCTTTTGGGAGCAGTCTCTTGGTTGCGAGTCAACAAACACCAGCTCTCCTTTAGACTTCCAGCAAGGGTAAGGGGATTTTTTTCTACTCCCCTCCTCCAGTACAGTGGAAATGGTGGGTAGAGAGGAATGAGCATAATGAAGTGGGTATCAAGAGACTGTTCAAGATCAATGGATGGGATATGACTTCATGGGAGTCTGTTAATTACTGCCGAATGAGTTCAGGAGGATTATTAATATGACTGGAGGTTTCGACTCAGGGTGCTCCTCTCACGGTCTTACACAACTCAAGCAGAGGGCCAGTGTGAGGAGTTGATGGAAAAGGATTTCTCTCCTATCCCTGCAGGAAGACTAGGGCAGGAGAGAGGTGGAGGGAGCTGGAAGCAATGGCATGTCTCTGTCTCCTACAGGCAAGAAAGGTCCCCTGTATGTAAGAAGGATCTCTGAAAGTGAAAAGAAGCCAGTCTAGGGGAGAAGTACATGAAGGAATAATTCTGATCCCCTGCTGGCAGAAAGATTCCAGGTAAGGAGATGGGAACAAGATGAAAATACACACTCTGGAATGTATATTCTCTAGGTAACAAATTTGTTTTCATCTTAAATCTTTTCCTTTCCTGTTCCTCTCATCTTTTGGCTTTCACTAAGACTTGACTCCTTCCCAATGACACATTTTCCCGGCCAACCTTTCCAACATGGTTTGTACTTTCTGTCATTCCTGCTGATTCACTACTTGAGGTAGGGAAGCTGGAATACCCCCTGCTCCACATTGTTACTTCCAAGTTCTCCCTCCATCTCCATCACTAACTAACCTCTCCACTCAATCTCTTTCTATAACACAATTGGAATTCTGGTAGTTATTGTCTAGCATGTCTAGACAATCTTTCCTCCCCAACTCCTGCCCTGATACTAGAGAACTTCAACATACATATTGATACCCCCCCAAACATCCCAATCTCCAAGCTCCTCAACTTGCTTATTTAATATCACATATTACTTCACCCCACCTTAGCCACATACAAAGATAGTCACACTCTTCCTCTTGCCATCACCTACAAATGTACCTTGTCTATGTTTGTGAACTCTGAAGTTCTTGTCCTTCTACCTCTCCCTCTGCCTTGAGACTCCAAAACCTGTTCCTCAGTCTCACCAGGACTTCTGATCCCTTGAATCCTTAGTTTTCCCAGGCTCTCACCTCCACACTGGCTACACTACTCTCACTTACCTATAATGACCCCTTATCACCTCCACACTGCCTTCTTCTCTTGCATCCCCTCTTTTCTTTTCCTACCTAAATCTTGCTTTTCCAAGCCTCAGCCTTGGATTACTCCTACCATCTGCTGTCTTCACTCTAATTAGTGTGCTGCTAAATGAAGCTGAAGAAAATCATGAAATGATGCTAACTAAATGCTCTACAAATTTATGTCACTTAACCTCAACTGGACCTTCCCTGCAGCAAGGCAATCTTTTTAGACCTCTCTAATTGACTCACTATCCCACTCACCACAGTGGCTCTTCAAAACCTTTTTATCCCTTCTGAAACCTTCCATGGCTCCTCTTTTCCCTACACTCTCAAGTGAGAAGTGCATCTCATATTTCATTGAAAAGAATGAAACCATTTCCTTGCTCCTCTCCCCTCCTTAGCCCACACTGTCTCTGCCACTCCTGTCTCACATAATGAAGTGGTCCCTTTCCAAGCAATCCTGTTCCATCCCATTTTCTCCAGTATATATCATCCTCACTGTCTCATTTATCTTCAGTCTTCCCTACTTCCCTACCTTCTACAAATGTGTCTTTGTCTTCCTTATTCTCAAAAACCCTCACATGATCCACTCATCCCCAGTAGCTATCTTCTTTGCTTTTGGTCAGTTCTGCTTTTTAAGACATTCTTCTCCTCACTGACTTTTTGGACCTCTTTTGCCATTAGGGTTATTCTATTTTGTAAGGTGTTATTTTCTTCAGTATTTTTCTGGGTCTCCTTTACCAAGCTGTTGACTTGTTTTTCATGATTTTCTTGCATCGTTCTCATTCCTCTTCCCATTTTTTTTTCTACTTCTCTTGGCAAAGGTACTAGAGTAGTTTGCCATTTTCTTCTCCAGTTCATTTTACAGATGACGAAACTGAGACAAATGGGATTAAATGACTTGCTCAGGGTCACAGAGTCTGAGGTCAGATTTGAACTCAGGAAGATGAGTCTTCTTGAGTCTAGATGCAGCACTTTATCCACTGCACCACCTAACTGCCCTAATTAGAATGCTAAGGGTTTACTGTAAAGAACTGGGCAAAATAATGACAAAATTCATTTGGAGGAAAAAAAAGGTCAAGAATTTCAAGGGATGAAAGGGAAGCAATTTCTTTCAATAAAAAAATTATGAATTAAGGGAGCCTACTATTCCTAGATCTGAAAGTATATTGGTAAACATTAAACTTATTTAGTACTATATTAAAAATGGAAATATAAATAAATCACATAAGATAGATGAGCAAGACCTCGTATCAAACAGAAAAAAATAGACCTATATAAGATAAACTGGAGAATAAAATTACTAGGGAGGAAGACTGCTCAATAAAAACTGCCGAGAAAAATCAGCTGGAGAATCATTCTCCAAACCATAGTCAATGGATAGGAAGCTTTCAAAGGAAGAAATGCAAGTGATCAAAAGCCATATTTTTAAAAGCCTCCAAACCATGAATAACAAGAGAAGTCCAAATTAAAATAACACTGAGGTATCTCTTCATGTTCATCAACTTGGCAAAATAGTAAAAGATAGAGAAAGCCAAAGTTAAAAGGGTTATGGGAAGATTGGCATTTGTATGCTCTATTGCTGTAACTATACATTTGCACAACTATTACAGAAAACAATTTGTGATCAGTGAGATAAATGACTAAACTCGTTATATACCTTTAACTCAGATTTTACTACTGGGCTTATATCCTAAGGATATCAGTGATACAAAGAAAAATTATCTATCTATCTATCTGTCTATCTATCTATCGATCTATCTATCTGTCTGTCTGTCTGTCTGTCTCTGTCTGTCTGTCTATCATCTATCTATCTATCTATCTATCTATCTATCTATCTATCTATCTATCTACCTGTCTGTCTGTCTGTCTGTCTTTCTATCTATCTATCTATCTATCTATCTATCTATCTATCTGTCTGTCTGTCTGTCTGTCTGTCTGTCTGTCTGTCTGTCTGTCTGACTGTCTGTCTGTCTGTCTCTGTCTGTCTGTCTATCATCTATCTATCTATCTGTCTGTCTATCTATCTATCTATCTATCTATCTATCTATCTATCTATCTATCTATCTGTCTGTCTCTGTCTGTCTATCTATGTATCTATCTATGTATCTATCTATCTATCTATCCATCTATCTATCTATCTATCTATCTGTCTGTCTGTCTGTCTCTGTCTGTCTATCTATGTATCTATCTATGTATCTATCTATCCATCTATCTATCTATCTATCTATCTATCTATCTATCTATCTATCTATCATCTATCTATCTATCAAAGTGGAATAAAACACCCACACTCACACACACACATATATATATATATATTATATGTGCCGTATATAATAGCCGTGCCAGTTGATTGAAAAATAAGTGAACAAATTGTGGTATATGAATCTAATTGAATATTTCTAACTATGTAAACTCACTTAGTCTCTTACAGACTATTTCCTCATCCGCAAAATAAGAGGGTTGGACTCGTTGTCTCTTCAGGTCTCTTTAAGTCCTAAATCCATGATCCTGTAATTATTATACCATAAAGAGCAAAGAACCAAGTTGTGTAAACTTATCTCTGTCACACCATTGAAGAAAACTTTCATGATTTAAAAAAATTAATATTATTGATCTTTGTATGTACATGACCTATATTTCTCAATAACTATCCCTTCCCTCACAGAGCCCCACTTTGTGTGATTTTGATGTATGCACAGCAGATATTTTGTTGGAGCAAGCTTTCAAAGCTACATTTTTTCTTTGAATCAAATGCTATTTTTATATTCAACAAAAATAAACATAGTCCAATCTTGTACTCACTAAACCTTTTAGCCAATTGTTTTGACTATAAAGATATAGTCTGCTCTAGAATATCATTGGTGAAAGATCACTGTTTCCCTCTCAAACTTGCCTTTTAGGAAGCTCCTGCTAAATGTGTCAATTATTATCTTAAAAGTTTGGGAGAAATCAGAAAGTATCCTCCTTTCTTTCAACTACCTTTAAAAATGGATCCCTTGACATACTCACAATTGTATCAGAGCCATGATAGAGCTCATCTGTTTATAATTGTCCTGGTTCAGCTGCTCCTACCATCTTTTGCCTGAAAGTAATAGAATATCACAGTCTCCCAAGAATTAAAATTGTGGGTCAGCCAAAAACCAAAAGAAAGGTATATCTTGGGTGTGAGTAGGCTGTAACATATTATCAATGACGAATTGCTTGGGAGAAATAGTATTAAGGATGTCATCTGTATATATTACCCAAAAGAGAGATGAGTAAAGTGAGGAATAATTCAGAGCATGTGTGCCTAGAGGCAGTTACATGGTACAGTGAGATAGTGTTAGATCTGCATTCAGGAAGACCAGGGTTCAAACCTGGCCTCAGATATTTACCAGCTGTGTGACCCTGGGTAAATCACTTAACTTCTTCATGCTTGAGTTTCCTCATCTGGAAAATGGGGATGATAACAGCCCCTACTTCACAGGATTGTTGTGAGACTCAAATGAGATAATATTTATAAAAGTGCTTTGCAAAGCTCCCAGCATATAGCAGGAACTTAATAAATGCTTATTTCATTTCTTCCACTGTCATCCATGCAATGTCAATAGATTTAAAGGAAAGTCCCAGGGATGTTAGATTGACTCCCTATGATGGGAATTTTTATTATTATGGTTTCGTTCCTTGTCTTTTTTTTAAGCAATCAGGGTTAAGTAACTTGCTCAAAGTTACACAGTCAGTTATTTCTGGGTGTGGTGCTGAGCATCTGAGCCCGCATTTGATCCAGGTCATCCCGACACTGGAGCTGGTGCTCTTACTCACTGAGCCATCTGGCCGCCCCTAAGCAATTGGGGTTAAGTAACTTGCTCAAGGTTACACAGCCAGGTGTTTCTGGGTGGGTGCTGAGTGTCTGAGCCCAGGATTTGATCTCCAGGTCTTCTCAACACTGTAGCCGGTGCTCTTACTCACTGTGCTACCTGGCTGCCCCCATTCCTTGTCTTTTAAATAGATATTTAACAAAAGTAGACTTTGATCTAGTGAGCTTCTAATCATGAGTATTACATTTTCTTCCTTTCGCTTTCCAAGAATAATACTTCAGGTAGTTGAGATAAATAATACATTTGTAAAGTATTTTAATCTATACCAAGTGGTCTCCTTACAACAATCCAGGAAGGCAAGCTGTATAATCATAACAGGGGACTGCTGTCGATGTGGGCCCAGCTCATGGAGCATGTATGGGTTCTTTCCCTTGATTCAGAGCACACACAGGTATTCTGTGACTGCTTCCTGTCTGCTTGTGGTATGGATAAAGCTTTTACCTAACGGCTGAGTATACATACAGAAGGCTAGAGTGGAGAAACCCATGCCCTGTTGTAAGGCCGGTGAGGTCCGGAGCTAACAGGCGTGCACGTGGTCGCCTGGGGAGGGCACGTGAGGGACCAAAGGACACCATGAGCGCTGCTGAGGATGCACCATGGGACGGGACACTGGCGTCCCATCACGGGGGTCTCCAAAAGTGCTGAGTTGGCATCACGGGGTGAGGCCCTAGCGGTTCATCACGGGATGGTCACATGGTAAGGTGTGGCTTGGCTTTCCTCCTCCTCTTCGGGGGGGCACATGATTGGCTCACTGTGGCCCGGATGAGTGAAGGGGAGGAGCGGCTAGCAAAAGGATATAAGGGACAACAGGGAGGGAGGAAGTCAGTCGATTGGTTGGTGGTGGTAGGGATAGAAGATGTAACCTGTAGTCCTCAATAAAGAAAAGCGTACCTTCCTTGGATTCTGTGGAGTCATTCTCTAGCGATAGCTGGAGCCAAAGACGTCCGAAACCTGTTGAGGTGAGTATACCTACCCACACAACGTAGCAAACGCTACACCCTGTCTCTACCCAGTGACCCTCAAGCGAGGAAGAAGAAATTCTGTAAGTATCCAGATGGGGGAGGGGCATCCACCTTGGTCGCCATACTCTCCTCATATGGGAAGAACATGGCCTTGAACATAGTGCATCCCCATTCCTTTGCTTTATTGTTTGGTTTTTCCTGATATTGGATAAATGAGTATCAGAAATGGAATGGACCAGGTCAGGACCTAGTGAACTTTAAAATCGGAGAAACCATGCAAGGGTCAGCAAATGGAGTCCATCACCAATCCTGAGCTGGCAGCAATTGAGACTGGTGGGAAACCTGAACAGCCCCAAGGGGTGACCTGTAACCCACCCCAACGGTGAATTGGTCCAGCATCTGAAAAACCAATGCAAGTAAGGGAGAGGTGCATTGATCACCTATGGCATCTTCAGAAGGGAGCTTGGTGGGAGGAATGGTTGTAACAGTGACTTTAACTTGAATCTTCAATTTAAATCAAGCTTAAACTTCATCTCCCTAGAGATCAAAGGGGTAGAGGGGGAGACGATATCCCAGTTTGGGGGGATGTATTTATATTTCTGTTCTTGCTATAACTTCTCACTAATTATCCTTTCATATAAGTTGATGTTGATTGCTTATGAATATTGAGGATATAACTGGCTAAAGGACACTGAGGGAATCCTAGCTAACTCTGATAAATGAAATTGGGGCAGTCATCAATGGTGACTGATAATGGGGGGAAACACACTGGATGGAGACTTGAACTTATGGTATTAGAAGACACTCACTGCCTATAAGGGGTACCTATAGAATGAGGAGGAGGAGGAAATAGAGTCAGCTGGGCTCTTGGTACCCATCATGTTAGGCTACACGTGGATTGAAAGGATAAGTCTAGAGTCTATTTGTGCTATGTAATTATTGTCATTATCTTACCCATGGAGAAACTAAGGCTCAGAAACCTTTCAAAGTTTCAAAGCCAAAGCACAATCCAGGTCTCCTGACTCCAAGTCCTGCCCATGTTGCCAATGAATTCAGTGATCCAGAGGCAACTCTTTGTGAGATACAGCATCAGAACACCCTTCAGACCAGTAAGTTCTGGTGGGCTACAAATGGGCTACAAATGTTGCATTTTTCTCCCAGATTGCAAGAAGTTTCAGAAATGACTTCAGCATTTGGCACATGGAACTTAATAAATGTTAGTTGACTGGATGTTCTAGAACTACAGCTTCCTAGAAGTTTTACCAAGTGGCCATAATGGAAATTGGTCTATGCTGTCCATGTCAAGGCTCTTTAATATTCACATTCGTACTTGGATGACATTTCCCACAAAAGCTGCTGGAAAAGGTGACTGATAGTATAGTATTTGGTGATGTTATTTGGGCTCAGAAGGGTAGAACCGGGAAAATCTCATATACACATTCAGCAAGACAGTTGTTACAAAAAGGAAAGACAACTATGAATATAAAGAAAGTTCTAAGAATGTCCCTTGATTTCCCTGTCCCTAAAAAGCTACTCTTGCAGAAATGTCTGTTACTCTTTAAAAGGCACAAAAGAAATGTTCTAGGTCAGCCTGATCTCCGAGAACCCTTTGCAACCCACCAGGTGATATACAGAGCTAACAGAAGGATAGAAATGCTAAGTGTTTTCATTTGAGAAGCACCATAGTCTGAAATTACGCAACTGGGAGTTCTAAAGAGATCGTTTCTTTATGGTCTTGGAGTATGGAAGTTTTTTTTTTTTTCAGAACTCCCCAATAAAATGCAAGTATCTGTGTACAGGTTAACACCTAAGCTTATCAGCTGTTATCAGCTAATACTTTTCGGGGTGACAAGGGAGAATTGCCAAGGTAGGGGGAATAGAAAGGGGAAGTGTCTTGCCTTGGGTTGGGCCTGTTTTCATAGTGCCCTTTAGGTGATACTGAGATTTAATTTCCATGCTTAACTCATTAGATCCAAGTATCTTCTCTCCCCAATGGCCTTGGGCTAATCTGACTCCGATTACCAGTTACCTGGGAATAGTTAGTGCTGGTTCTTTATCTCACCAAGGGTGTTGGGAGAATCTATGGTCTATAAAGTGTTTTAGATTTCTAGTGTGAGGCGGTTTATAAGTACAAAGTGTTATTATTGATTTTATGACAGGATTGTAAATGTGTCAGTAGACACATCAGCATAATGTAGAAAGAGTTATCTTGAGCTGATTTTGATATCTTTGTAACACCATGTGCATTGGCAGAAATGTTTTATTATATATTTGTAGATAGGGCTTAAGTATTGACATGAAAGAAGCTTTGTTGATGTTTATGACTTAACAGGTGTTTTATATTCACCTCTTATCTGGATCTACCTAGGCTCACACTTAATCTACATGTGATACAGTGAGATTTAGAATCCAACCTGCCTTGACATTTCACCATGGCAGTGCAGGCCTTGTGATCAGATCCTACTGGTACTGCATAGGCAGGTTCCCATCTAGAGTTTCTAACTTCAGTTAGTCCAAAACAAAGTTACTACAATATCATTAGAACTGGAAGGCATTTTACAGATAATGAAATTAAGAAACTTGCTCAAATTCAACAGGTAACCAGGAAGTGGAAAAGCTGGGATTTGGACCCTCTGAAACTAGAATTCCTTTTACAGCAGTGCACTGCATCGAGAACTTAAGACATGATATTTTCCTTCCTGTTTATGGAAATTTTAGGCCTTTACTGTGGCTGCACTTCTGAATTTTATGATTATGGCCAATTAAGGTGGGCTCTGGAGGTACAATTTCCAAGAGGCAAATTTGGAACATAGGGAAGAAGATGAAAACAGTAGCTCAGTGAGAGAAGATAAAACAATCAACAATGGCCCATTGTGTATTTGGCCCTGGATATGTCTGTTGTCCCATCTCTGCCAATCAGCTGAAAGTAAAGAAAGGTGGCCAAAGGGACATCAGCTGGAAGCAAAAAAGAAAGGAAATGGGATTTGGAGGCTCTGATGCAAAACAATTGTTAGCAAGTTGATAAGTACACTAGTGTATTGTGTGGGCAGCAATTTTGAATTATGCAACCAAGAAGCTAAAATGTCCATACACAGAAATTTCACTGCTAGGAATGCACCTCAAGGAGTTGGTTGGAGAACAAAAGCTGGCATTATAAACCTTTAGCGTGTGTAAAGTGATTTACATTATTTCATTTGATTTTCATAAAACACCTTTAAGGTAATTATTATCTCCACTTCCACATATAAGGAAATTGAGGGTCGGAGGAATTAAGTCCAGAGTCCCAAAGGTAGTAAATACCTGAGGCAAGATTCAAACTAGAAGTTCAGCACTCTGTCCACATGGTGTTGTCCTGCTTCCAGACTGGACGGCGCAGGTCATTCAGCTACTGGGCTATTGCCGTTGGATTGCGCCAGACAAATTGCTCTGCAGGACACTTCTCAGGATGCAGCATTTCTTCTGGATAGTTTATATTCCTTACCTCCTGGATGTAGTAAAGTCTTAAGATTTCTTGTTCATGACTCATATCCTTCTATTTTTCTTTCCCATTCAGTTAAAAAAAAACCCTACACTTATAACATATGGTACACATGTATATCCTGTTTACTATTACTTATGCTAACTAGTGAATGCAAACACAAATTAGACAGCTTTCACAATGCATACAATCAAATTTAAATGATTAATAATTAAATTTAATAATTAAAATATACAAAAAATACTCTCCAAGAACAAGCCACCACCCTGATGTTTTGGGAGTTTCAGTAGATTTCTTTCTTACCAGACTCCATCAGATTCCCTCTTTCCCTCTCCAACCAGAGCCTATGTATCTCCCTCCAAAGTGGGCTGTCCAGCCCGCATAGGCTGCTTGAGCCTCAAATGAAGCCAGACCTAGTCATGCCCTAGGAATAGACTGACATCTGGGGCCTCATGAATTTTTATATTTTTAGCTCTTGGTGTTCCTAAGCTGTTTACCACATAATTTGATTGGTAGTATACTTCAAAATCACTCATGAAGTTGCTTATAATAATTTTTCATCAGTCTTATCAGAGGGGTCCAAATAGGTTTAGAAGTAATTTTTAAAAAACATGTATGTTGTTTATTACATCACAACACCCAGGTGCTTTATCTTCTTTTGAAGAAGAAACTCACTCAAAATGGCTAAATCACAAAATGGTGGCTCAAAACAAAATGAAATCAGTTGTGCTTAGTAAAGAAACTCTTATGTATTAGTACTGAAGGTAATTTAGTATTTTTCTCCTTACGACAATACCATGACATGCTGAGAAAAAAAGAAAATAGATATTTTAGAAAGGAATTTTAAACTAGAAGCATAAATCATCAAGTACTAGTTCAACCCACTCATGTTGCATATGATGAAACTAAAGAACACAGCTAGCTAACCATCCTAAATCCTATTCCATTGGCTCCAAGTTAATTTAATAGGCACAGAGGGCCTTTACCTTTCTGATGGGAAAGAAGGATGTGTTCCCTGAAAATGATGCAGTAAATTTTACACCTGGTAGTTGGGTTGAGGGGAAATTGTTTATTAGGAATGCATCTATGTGTTAGTAAAAGGATTGAAAATTAGACACTATGTTTATAGCATTATCTGCTTTGCCAAGTTCAATGTATGGGCTGAGAGGAGCATGGATTATATGAATCAGGAAGCCAGGAATTGGGTGTCACTCAAGAGTGTCAGTCCTCGAGACAGGAAGACTAATTTTCTTGAGTTCAACTCTGGCCTCAGTCACTTACTAGCTGAGTGAACCTGAGCAAGCCACTTCACTCTGTTTGCCTTAGTTTCCTCATATGTAAAATGAGCCAGAGAAGGAAATGGCAAACCGCTCCAGTATCTCTTTCAAGAAAAGCCCAAATGGGGTCATGAAGAGTCGGACATGACTAAAACACAACTGAACAACAACATTCAGGAGCAATAAATTGATATTAATAGCATTCTTTCCTTGTTCTTTAATACATCAGTAGACCCAGGATCTAATCAATTTGGTTACTTCTTTTACTATCTGGAGATTACAAGCAATCCATGCCTTCTCATAAAATATGATTATTGTTAATTTCTTTCCATAAGATCCTTCATAAAGGAGCTACCCAATGTGCTAGGGATATTTTCTTTAACAGTTCATCAAAGTCAGTGGAACACTCAATTTGTCCATCTGTTTTTTTCCTCACTTTCACTCTATGACCAGCCCATTTTCTTTTCCAATTATATATTTCCACCATGATATCATCAGCCTTACCTGTTGACCTGAAGACATTGGTGGCTACATGATGTAGTGTATTACTACTCACCCTCTGTTTCCTCATTTTCCTTTAGGACCCCCATAATTTTGAGTCTTTGAAGATTGTATAGGACTTCACAATCCTAAGCATAAACATAAGAATATTGATCATAAAAAATGGAGTTTTATGTGGAATGACTGAAAGCACTGTGAAATTTCTTAAATGCCCATAAGCACCTCACTTCTCCCTACTTCATTCTAGGCTCAGCTCATTGTCTTTTTTTGCAGTATCTGTCCAAGATCAATATATTGGATATGGACTTCTCTAGTATTCTGGGTTTACTCTAATGATTACACTGCAAAGAGGATCCATAAGAGAATGTCACCATTTACAGGGAATCTTTGCTGGTCTACTCTTTAACATGTCTATATGCTAGAGTCATAGGAAGTGATAACACAAGGCATTTACAATTGCAGTTTGGGGTGGAGTTTATTGCAAGTATACATAAGTTCAGGAGACCTTACTATGAAGACACCCTACCTAGCTCTTACTTTCCTATGGTTTTAGGATACCCATGGATCCTGCCAACTGGGACATGTTTGGCATTGTCTGGGACAACAAATTAGAAAAGAGTGACCCAATGGTTCTCCCCACCCACCTTTAAGTGAAGATTTCATACCCCAGGGTGAGTGCTGAAACTCTCTAGATTGTGGATTCATCATGGTAATCCTTTCTAGGAACTTGAAAAGAGAAACTAGGTGGGTCCTTGCTATCCAAAGGCCAAGGAGTGAGTTCAAACTTTTGTCTTCTATGGAACCCCTCTTCCATATGGAGTTTATACCACACACCTGTCCCACAGCTCCTTCATTTTATTCCTTGCTTAATATCATTAATATAAATGTTATTGATAATATAACAATACTATTAATAATCAGAGGCTCATTGAACAAAATTATTTTTATTGTTGCAGCTATCTAGGAATCTTGTGTGATTTAAACATAAGCATGAAGTAGACATGTCATTGGACTGAAGTCTTTAAGGGCATATTTTGTTTTATTGATCAATAGCTTGTTGCTATCAGGAAACAGAGTTTCTCCTCTCTGATCTCTTATTCAGTTGTGTGACTGGCAACATGTGGTCTGCTATTCAAAACACCTATGAAAACTTGCTTGTTGCTTTATCAGGTTTTCATCAAAGAATTGCTTGTTTGCTTTTACTGATTTTTTCTTTTTACATCATCAAGTTTCATCCCTTTCTCCCTTTTATCCTCCTCCTCCTCCCAGTGAACCATCTCTTATAACAATCTTTTTAAAGAAGGAAAAAGGAAAGGAAAACCTTGGCTCAACCATTTAACATATTCAAAAATATCTGTGGATTTACACAATGTTTCATGGACATAAGATCAAACTTCATCTTTATAATTTTATAAATTTGTTTCAATTGTTTCACTGTTTTTTTTTACCATTTACATTGACATAGTTATGGATTATATTGTTTTTCTGGATCTCCTTGTATCAGTTTATCATCACTTCTCTATGTTCATAATACTTATTGCTTCTTACAACATAGTAATATTATGTTATGTTCATATGCTGCAGGTTGTCAGCTATTTCCCAACCAATGGACATCTACTTTATTTCTGGTCCTTTGCTAACACATGAAGTGCTGCTGTAAATATTTTAGTTTATATGGAGTCTTTTTTGTCAATGATCTCCTTGAGCTGCATTCCTAGCAGTGGAATTTCTGTGTATGGACATTTTAGCTTCTTAGTTGCATAATTGCACATTGCTGCCCAGAATGCTTGTACAAAGCACTAGTGTAGTTCTCTGTTCATAACCCTTCCAACATTTACGATTCTCATCTTTGACAAAGTTTTCCAATGTTACAGGTGTGAGATGAGATGTCAGAGTTCTTTTCATTTGCATTTCTCTCCTTATTAGTGATTTGGAGCATTCTTTCATGTGATTGGCATGGTTTGGAACACTCATGTATTCATATAGCTGTTGACTTTTTTTTGGAGAATTTCTCAGGCTCTTTGGAGAATGTTTTTTGATACATATTTCTGTTAATTGTTTATATATATTGGATATCACACTCTTATTTGATAACAGAAGATTTTCCCCCCTAATTGACCACTGCTCTAATTATCTTCGATGCATTAATGTTTTTGTGCAAAAGCTTTTCAATTTTATGTAATTAAAATTCCCTGCTTTATCTATGTAATTGCTTTTGTCTCATTTGATTAAGAACTTATTTCAGATCCATAGCTGAGAAAGGAATATGATCTGCTTCTCTTCTAATATTCATGTTGCCTTTCCATTTTAAATTCATCGGGGTACAAATTGTTGGGTGAAGCCCAATTTCTTCCAAAATACTTTCTAGTTTTCCCAATACTTCATATCAGAAGGAGAAGGCAGTCAAGATGATCAGATTTGGCAATTAAGTGACCATTTGTAATTTTGGAGAGAGCAGTTTCATTTGAGCAATGAGGTCAGAAGTCAGATTACAGAGAGTTTGGAGGAAAGTAAGGGGAGAGGAAGTGGAGGTAATTAGTATGTATTTTCAAGGAGGCAAAATATAGCATGAAAAATAACAAGAATGAAAAGCCTAGTGATTTTTTAAAAGGATGGGTAGGTTTGGGCATTTCTGTAGGCAGCAGAGAAGTAACTAGTAGTTTGGAAGAAACATAAGATTATAGAATAGTCGTGTAGGGGATAAGGGCAAACTGCTGGGGAACATGAGAGGGGAAAGGTTTATAGACTTTTTGGGGAAAAGGGAGGGAGTATTCTTTCATTAGATTTTATTTTTGATGAATCATAATAACATTGGAGTACATAATAACATCCCAGAGTACTTGAAGACTATGTGAATGGAATAAAAGCTCTGGGATATCTTACCAAGCAGAAAAGGCTTCAGTTATGAGCTTTCCCAGGTAAAGCCTAGGTAAGGATAGAGAGACTCATTAATTCTTTGAATGAATAAATAATTTTGACTATTATAAACACTCAAATTAACTACAAAGGACATGTGAAGGAAGACACTATCTGCATCCAAAGAAAAAACATTGATAAATAGAAATATGAATAGAATGATTTTACACACGCACACACACATGCATGCATGCACATACACACATATACATACATGTACACATATTTGTGTCTAATAATGGCCATCGAGGATGTGGGGAGGGGAAAAAAAAGAAATTTATATGATAACTTAATTACATATTTAAAATGAATAGCAAGTTGTACACAATAGATTTATAGTTACATGTGTAATTTTTTTAAAAAAATTATACTGTTATGGAAATGTTTATTTTATTCCATTAATTAAAAATAAAGTGAAAACATTTGTAAAAAAAATGGTGTGGCACAGAGCCTAAAAAAATGGGTTTAATTTAGTATTTGTCTTGATCACTACAAATATCTCATTAATTCATAATGGAGGAAGATTATTCCATGAGCTTTTCATTCACTTTAATCATTGGACCAAAGTAACTCATTCTGCTTTAGCTAAGGCTTATTTCAAAATTATGTTTTTTAAAAAACAACTATGCAAAATGTAACTGCACAATCTATAAAGTTTAAAGTTTTTAAAGTATAAAGTTTGGAAAGGACATTCACATAAAATCAAATGCAGAATTCCAGGCTTAGAAGGAGCTTCATCAACCTGTCACAAAAAAGGAAAGTCATCATCTAGCTGAAAGATCCTCAGTAGTGGTGGTGGATGAACCCATTCTACTCTGAAACAGCTCTAATTGTTAGGAAATCTTCCTTACATCAGACATTTGGCTTTCCTTCAATTTATATCCATTTTTTCCACTTCTGCTCTTTGGGGTGACATCTCCCTCTTCTACATAACAAACTTTTAACTACCTTAACACAGTTCTCCTATAGCCTATATCCTCCAAGTTTTATATTCTCCAGGCTATACATCTAAGTTGTTATCATCATATGGCATGAACTCAAGTCTTTTCACCATATTGATTACTTCTGAGGACTTTATAGCTGGTCAATCATTGTCCTTCCAAAAATTCAGGACCTACAAATGAACATAATATTACTAATGTAATCTTATCAGGGCAGACTATCTCAGTCCTAGGTACTATGCTTTTTTTTCTTCCTTTTGGAGAGCAATTGGGGTTAAGTAACTTGCCCAAGGTAACATGGCTAGTGTGTGTGTGTGTGTGTGTGTGTGTGTGTGTGTGTGTGTGTGTGTGTTAAGTGTCTGAGGCCGGAACCGAACTTGGGTCCTTCTGACTCTGGGGCCAGCAATTTACTCACTGCACTATATGTTTTTCTTAATGAGACTGCACAAGATTTCATGATTGCCATTTTCTACTACTGACTCACAGTGAGCTTTAGTCTACTAAAACTCAAGATTGTTGGGAACTATCCCAAGCCTAGTGTCTTAAACTCATCAAAGCAGCTGGATTATCTCTTATTACCTCCTTACTTAACTTGTCAACTCCTTATTACATTCATTTTTGTTTTGTCCTTTCAAAAGATGGATGTCTCAACAAAATTTTCCCTTTCCCATAAACTCTGAATAGCTGAATTTCCTGATAAGATGTGCCTGTCCCAAAGCTTCTCAGAAAAATAGGACACAACCGAATCCCAACTGATTTTTACTCATTTCTTGGTGACTGGTATCTCCATCACAATCCCCATGGAGCCTGTTTAGAGTTGCAATCCCTGGTTCTGGGTGACTACTTGGACGCTTTTCATGATCTGCTTCCAGTCTGTGGGAGTTACTCAATTAAAGCCAAAACAAAGCCACTACCTCCAGATCCTCCTGTCCTCAAACGTGTGTGCTTCAGCTATCAGAGTCTAAAACTGAAATGGGGGAGGGGGGGAAGTGCCAAACAGAATTTCACTCTCCAATTCTACCCAATTCAACTTGCAAATGGAAGATAGGACTGGCAGATTTGTTACACTTCTTAATGGCCCTTGTCACACATAAAAAGTTCAAAGACTGAATGAACGTACTACTTATAGCTTTAGAATACAGGCATACAATGAAGCTGGTGAAGGACCATTTCCTGATATTTATACCTTCATTGCAACCAAGAAACAACAAAACCTGCTATCTGGGGGAGAGGCTGAGACTTATGTCAGTGAAGGGAATGGATAGATGAAATTATGGCTCCTTAAGATATAAGTAAAATATCTTCTTAACCTGAGCAAAGTTAAATACTGCCATTAAAACTTCAGAACTTAAGTTTGGAATAAGAGCAAATGTCTGAGTTTAGAAATGTGTGTGTGTGTGTGTGTGTGTGTGTGTGTGTGGTTGTTGTGTTGTATGTGTTGGGGGTGGGGCAGTGAGAACAGCAATACCTTAGCAGAATTCACTTATGGACTTAATGACCTCTCAAATTGGTTTTGTGAATTAGGCAAAGTTTCAAATATCCTATAATAGGTATCTTAATCACATATAGGATAGGGGTAGTGGATAGAGAACTGGCCCCTCTTACACCTATTGTCTGAGAGCTCCTGGGCAAATCACTTAGCCTCCTAATCCCTCAGGCAATTCTTATAAATTACTTGAATAGGCACAGTCAGTTCTGCGCAGGTAAAGGGAGTTTCTTCACTTACTCTAACAGTCTTTCCTCACCCCTTCAAACCTGTATCCTGACAGAGGTGTGCTTGAGTCAGTTCACCTCAGCTGGAGATGGATTGTTAAATTTTTGGTGTGAGCATTTACATCTTGGAAATCATTGAACTCTACAAATCAGAGTTTGATTTATTATTTTGTTGAATGTCAAAAATTAAGAAAGTAACAGAGAAAATGTTAATAATGAAGATTAGACATAAAAGTAGGTTTTGCTTTTCAAAGATCTGATTGTTAAACATTTATCTACCACCACACCCCTGACTGTCAGAAAGAAAATTAAATCATAGTTAACCTAGTAGGAGCGGAGTCCTAGTTGAACTTTAGTTCCTAAACTATGATATTCCCCATAGTTTACTGGAGGTCTAGTAAAATTATCTTAAACATGACAGAAAAACTGAAAACTTTTCATGTATAAACTTTCCAGTGCTCAGTATGTAAACCACTACTTATTCAGCATTCTACTTAATATATCTATCTGTATCTGTCTATCTATCTATCTATCTATCTATCTATCTATCTATCTATCTATCTATCATCTATCTGTCTGTCTGCCTGTCTGTCTACCTACCCATCCATCCATCAACCCACCCACCCATCCACCCATCCATTCATCCATCTCTATCTATCTCTATCAATATCTCTATCATCTCTCTCTATACACATATATATTATTTATCTATCATCTATCTGTCTTTCTATCTATCTAGTATCTATCCACCTGTCATCTATCTGTCTCTATGTAGATCACCTCTATATCTATCTCTGTCATCTATCATATGTCTTTGTCATCTGTATTTATCTATCTCTATCATCTATATGTCTGTCTATCTGTCACTTTCTATCTGGATGGTCTGTGTGCTAGTCATCTCTGAGGAAGAGTAGAATATGTGGGGGGGGTAGGTGGTAACTGAGGGGGATATTTTGAATGTAAAAGTAATCAGTGCATATTGACAGCATAAAAGCAACACAGCTTTTCTTTCTGAAGGGGCAAAGGTCATTTACAATAGCCGTCTGGAATTCTTGAGAACGGTTTTGCTGCTTCCAGCTGAGGGCTGGGGTGGAAGAACAGATGTCACAAGATAAGATAAATGATAAGAGTTCAGTTCCTCATTGTTGTAAACAGTGGGTGACATCAGAGGGCACATCTGCACTATTATAATACACTCAGCACCTGTGTTTTTGTTTTCTTTGCAGCAGGGTGACTGCCCGGTATGTATCAGGAGCATCTGTCTGCCTCCCAGGCAGAGAATCAGGAACCCAAATACATTTTACTTGAGAATAAATGGCATATTTGACATGCATTCCCCATCCTATTCACAAATATGAACTTTACAGATGCCTAGTGTTAGAATGTCTTTGCAACTAGGAAGAAAATGGCAAACTTTGTAAAGTTTAAGGAGACCCTAACAATGATTCTTTGATTGCATAACTTGTTCCTTAAAGATTTGGGAAGATTTAGGTATCTGATCCTGAATCTTTTTGACTTCTGATGTAGACCACTTAGGCTTGAAAAGTGCCTTTCTTTGCACAATTATACTAGGGTTTCTATTCTAATGATAGTCAGCAGGCAGCTACCCTTGAAAGGATAGGATTACTTTGGTGGGCATAGGGGTAAACTAAAAAATCATATCAGTTTTCTGTATTATGCCTCCTAGGGTTACACCAGAATCACACACATTTGTTCAGCTTGGAGGAAGTATGCAAGCATCCCAATAAAAGTGAAGTAATGTATTATTCTAATAACAGATTTCAAGAAGGCTTTAGAGAAGATTGACCCTAAGTGGCAGTAACCAAGTTCTTAGGTCATCTTTTCAAGGTCCCTAACACATCAGTGAAAAACACAGGAGAATAAAAGTGGCCTCAGTTATGATACAATGGCTGAAAAGGAGCTTCTTTTCCATAATGAAAAGACAGTTGAAAAACACTTCAAAGTAAGTTTTGATATTTTTTTGCCCAATGTGCTTGGAATGAAATAATAGCCTGGAGCACTCCGTACGCAGCAGAAACTCCATATGAGCATTTTTGACTGACTGCAAATGGGATGGTTATTTCTTTTGGAATGGCTTATATTGAATGTTATTCTGCTCAAGGTGCATGGAAAGGTGAGGTAATAGGGTAAGACAAAGGAAAAAGAAAAATGACAAGAACCCCTTTTCCCCCACCAAATATGTAATTAATATTACACAGCTGTAATGTAATACCAAAAGAAGGCAACTTCCCAGGTTCAAAATACCAGCATAGGTGCTCTCTATTTTATTCAGTAACAAACCCAGAACAGAGAAGATCAAAACATGACATCATTCAAAATACAGTATTTACTAAGTATGATTAAATAATCTCCAAGTACTACCCCACCCCAGGACCTTCCAATCATTCAATCAATTACAAAGTCTCTGTTCTAAATACTTCTCCACCCCTAGGCTATACCTTAATTAAGTCCACCACAAAGCCCCTTTTCTCAAATGGAGATTAGTTTCCAAACATAAGGTAAAATACATTCATTTGCTCAACCATAGAACACAAAAAGGTCAAAAGTTCCCCACCCCTGGATCACAATTGAATCTACCCCAGAGTTACATCAAGTTTAAACACAGCACTTAATACCCAAATGGAGGTCTTTTCTTCATCTTGACGCGAGGCAAGTTCTCAGCAATCTTAGTTCCTGGGGAGACAAGGCTTAGCAAGGCCATAAGGTACATTGCCAGTCCCTTCATGAATTTATCCTCTGTCTGTAGAACAGTCCTAGAACCCCTGAACACATTAGCAAAGCCCTCTCCCAGGATTTCTGTAAACATCCAACAAGAAAATCCTTCTTCAGGGCTCCTGAACCAACAGAAAGGCTCCCAGACCCCTGCAACAACAGTACTGTCCCTCACCAGTGGACAGTATTCATTCTGTCTGCAGGACAGTCTCCAGACCCCTGCAACAACAGTACTGTCCCTCACCAGTGGACAGTATTCACTCTCTGTCTGCAGGACAGTCTCAGGCCTTCTTAACCAAATGCCAGGTTCCAGGACTTCTTCAACAGGACAGTCTTTCACCAGTGGACAAATCTGGCAAAATAACATCAAAACAGACAGACAAAGTACCAGCAAAACAGCCATGTCTCCTCAGTCCTTGGCAGCTCAGGGGGCAGGTCTCAAAAGTCCAGGGCAATTCAAAGCGGCCACCAGCAATCCTCTTAGTCTCTCTCTCTCTCCACGAGGTGCTGCTTCCAAAAAGAATCTTCCGCCTCTCTCCAGTGTCTCTCCAAATCTACGTCACCAGCTCCTCCCACTTCAGGACTTTCTTTTCACATCAACAAGCCCATCCCACAGGTGGGATTAACAAACTCTGGGTTTTAATACAATCAATTTGAAAACCAAGCCAATACAGGGGAATCTTTAATTGCCATTACTATCACAACAGCTCAGAAAAAAATGGGATCGTAGGGTTTAGAACCAGAGTAGACCTTAAAGATTATTAAATACAACTTCTTCACCTTACAGATGGGAAGTGGAAAGGTTGAGTATATATTGCTTTCTACTTAACAAAGAACCTCTCAACACAAAACTGTGTGATATTCATATGTACCTTGTGAACAGCTGGGACCCTGAGATCTGGGAAATGGCCAGGGCTCTGAGGCTTTGACAACAATAATGATTTGGCTTCAACAACAATGACTCTTGGCTATTAGGGCCATGTTTCTCTACTCCCTCATATCTACCAGCTCTTCAAGTACAACATGCTCTTTCATAAGGAGAAGTTGGAGAACTCTGTCAGTCATGAATACCAACTTTTTTCTGGGAAAATTTCAAATATAAATTTGGAAATTGCAGGTATGCTCATCAATTAGGGAATGGCTGAATAAGTTGTGGTATATGATTATGATGGAATACCACGGTGTTATAAGAAACAATGAGGTCAATGATCTTAGAAAAACACAGAAAGACTTGCATGAAATAATGAAGAGTGAAGAGAGCAGAACCAAGAGAACATTGTATAGGGCAACAGAAGTATTGTTTTAAGAATGACTTTGAGCAAATAAGTTATTTTAACTATTATAAATATACAGAAACAAAAAATATATGAAGAAAGACACTATCTACATCCAGAGAAAGAACTGATAAATAGAAGTATGTCTAAAATAAGTTTACATATCTATACCTATTTGGTAGCCATCTTTATGGTGAAGGAAAGGAGGGAAGAAAAAGAAAAAAAAGAAATTTTATGATAACTATTGTATATTTAAAAGGAAAAAATAAGTTGTACATAATAGATTTGCAGTTTCATGTGCATTCATCTTCTTATCATACTGTATTATAGAAATGCTTGTTTTATTTAATAAATTAAAAATAAAATTAAAGATACATATATGTATATACTTATACATATGCCATATATAGAGAATCCAACAGTTTAAAGAAAAATATAAAGATTATTAAGCCCTTGTATGCTGTCCATTTGTGGATTACAAGAAAGCTTTTTAACTGAATGGAAGTAATACAACAGTGAGGAGACATTAGGAGACAATGGAGTAAATGCAGCATATGTCTGTACATAAAGAAGATAACTGGATGCAGAATGAGAATCCAGGTATTTGAGAAACTGTGATCAGCATATTGATCAGCTTTAATAAAGGAGGTCATCAAGGGAATTTCATCACTTCAAAACTATTTATGGTAATGGAAGGTGTTCTGAAACCTTGATGGGAAAAACATAATACTGAAAAGAACCCCTCACATATTTGATTTTGGAGGAGTTTAGTTACTTACTGGCCAATAAAAGCTCCAACAGCTGTCGGAGTTATCAGGCTCAAAGTGAACCTTGATAAAACAAAGTGAATGTGCCATGAACTTTTTTTCCATCAAATAAATGGCTTGGAGAGTTGGCAGGGATTTGAATATTTTGCTTCAACCACCAGTCCTGACAGGACAAAAGTTTGAGCAGAGAATGAATGGACCAGGAGATATGAAGTGTCTTGGATTAGTTTCAGGCATTTCAATAAAGTATGAAACAATGGTGAGAGTCCAGTGCAAATCCAAGCAGAAAGTTCCCACTTGATAGTATTGCCTTGAATAAGCAGAGCAACTGCTTGAGGTCACTTAGTAGAAAGTGGAGAGATGATGGGCAGAATTTTCCTCCATGATTTGTGGCAAATGAGGCTGAGGAGCAGCTTAGGGACTAGAGACATGCTGAGGTGAGTCATGAAGCAAGGATGAAGGACAGTCCACAGTTCAGTTGTCAAGTTTACAGACTAGAGAATACTAAGCAGCAATTTACTGTACTTGGCCAAAAAATTGGTCAGGTACCTCAAAGGTTGATGCTATTGTTTGGACAGAGGTGGAAATGATAAATATGGGATTAGTATTATTAGTTTTTATTATAATGTTATAAAATAATGGTAACAATTAGTTCTGACATTTAGTGGATCTGCACAGTCAAACTGTTGAGCAGTGATCAAACCGAATGAGTAAATAAGAGAATGCATCCTTAGGTTGAGTTTTCCCCATCTGTTGGAAATTTCACCTGGAGGATGGCTTGAGTTGTGGGAAGACTATTATAGGTAGGGTCAAATTTGGCAAGCGACACTCATTGATTTCAGTGACAGGCCAATATCAGATGCTGGGAGAAAAAAAGAAAGTGGAAGGAACAAAAAATAAGTACAAGAAGAGTAAAGCAGAAGGACGGAGGGAAAAAGAAAAAGGAGAAAGATTTATTTAAAAAGAAAGCATTACCTATTATGGGCAACAATAGAACTGCGGAAGATAAGATGAATATCCCTTATTTTTATACTCTGAAGGACCTTGAAATATGAAACACTTACTTGAGAGAAGACTACACAGGGACCATATTCTGTAATGGTTATGTCTTTGAATCCCTAAGTATGTATTTTGTCTAATTTTAAAATGTGGTGTATATGGAGAGAGGCAGAATGTTGTAGTGGTAGAAGACAAGTCTTAGATTCAAGATGGCCTCATTTCAAGTCCTGCCTCTCTGTGATCATGCACAAATTGCTTAACTTCTGTGTCCCAAGTGCCTTTCTAATACCATGGAGGGTGTTACCACTCTGGGAGTTAACTAATGAAATCACAAATCTGGATTCCCCCTAAACAATATGTCTTGTTATTAGCAGTAGTTGTGGGCTCTGGTCATTGTGTCGAGGAGCAGAAAAGTCAGTCACCAACTTTTTCAGCTTCTCTCTTTGTCTCCAGTTATTCCCTGGACTCCAGGGAAATGTTGATCTTTCAAACTTGCCACCGGAAGAACAATGGGGAAATGGAATGGCTGAGATAACTGTCTCAGAATGGACAACCTTAGCTCCGTTGTAAATTCCCCCTCTCTCCTAGGACTGCTGACTCATGTGGTCTAAGGATTGATCTGAATTCATAAGTTCTTCCTCTCTGTAGAGAGGGTACACAGATAGTCTCTGCCTCCCTCCAGATGCCTATGGAGGGATTTTTAGAACCTGCTTCCAACTGTGCATGACTCAGGTGCTTGCAATGGGAAATGATGGACAGAATAGAGACAGAAGAGCTGATGACTTTAAGAAAATAAAAGGAGGCAGTTTCTAGCTATGCCTTCTATACCTGATAGCACATGATTTGAGTGAAAGGTAGAGGAAAATGATCCTCCATGTGTAGTGCCAATGCAATATTTACAGCGCCCATGATCACTAAAGAGACTGTGACTATGACTATCACATGGCGTTCGATCACAAAATATCCCAGACTGTTCAGATAGAGTATAAAGCTGAAGGATTTATTTAGCCACCAGAAAAACAAATCTCAAAACCAGTAAGGTGAAGTACCAAAGATATTTGGAAGCATAGTAATGCGGAGAGCCACAGTATCCTTTAGCCTTCCCACAAAACAATACAAGATCATTATTCCCTCACAAAACCTCTATTTCCTTGCCTAAGCTCTTCTGTCTCCAACTGTTTGCAACTGTCAGATTTGCTCTCTGCCAGCTTCTCTGTGGGCTCTGCTTCTCCTCAGCAAACTCCTCCCACCGCAGGCTCCAGGGGTAGGGAAGATCTTCAAATTTCCATTTCCATTACACCATGAGAACCTTAACACAGTGGAATATGTCCTCAACTATGTAGGGTTGTATTAAGGGTTCCTGGCTGCCTTCATCATGTGTGTGTGTGTGTGTGTGTGTTTGTAATAAGTCTGGCACATATCCAGACCACTTAAAATGTCATCAATGACATGGAAGAGAACAGGAAGCTGTAACACTCAGCCTGGATTGCTATTCTCCCAGATCCCTGTGGCTCATGCTCCTAGGCTGGACCAGTGAGTTCACCCCTTGCTCTTAGGATGAACAAACATGAGCACAAAGGATAGAGATTCAGGCACATTTCTTGGGGGTCCATGTGGCTTGGGAGGAGTGGGAGAGGTGGACTAATGCTCTTCTTCCTTGCTGTGAATGAAGAAGTTACAAATTACAGTCACACTTCCTCAGAAGTGAATCCAAAACCCTGGCCAGTGTAGACTCAGACCATTTGAAATGCCTATAGATTATGACCACATAGACAACGGACGAAGGCTCCTCCAGACAGCATAGGCCAATGCAGAATATCCACACCTGGTCTGTTCTAGTCCTCCTGGCTCCCAGAAGCATCTCCTTATTGTCTTTCAAGTGAATGACACCATCTAAGGTGGTCTTGGCACTTGCCAAACCCCCATTACATGTATGAGCCGTCTTTCCTGATCTTAGGCAAATGAGTATCACAATGGTGATGTTGAGGAATCACTGTAACCTTGTGATTTCTTAAAGATCTGGAGACCCCAGAAGCCCTGTTCTGTGTTGCCAGAATGTCAATGACTGACAACATGGTAAGGTTCTTCATTGGAGAGGTTATCCACCTCAAAGAACTTCCAGCTTGGCTATTTGATTGGATGGTTCCATTGCGGGGAGGTGGAAAATGTCTAATTTCACCTTTCAAACTGTTTTATGCCTCATTGTCATTTTAAACTCATTGTGTCCAAAACTGAACTTATTATCTTTTCTCCAAAACCCTATGCCTTCTTCCTAACTCCCTTGTTATTATTACCAGGTGGACAGTGGTGTTGAGGGTACCGCCATCTTTCCAGTAACCCCTCTCCACACACTTGGTATCATCCTCTGTTCGTCCCTCCCTCTCACCCTAGAGCTAATCAGTAGTCAGGTCATGTGACATTTCTCATACACTCTCCTTTGGATCCTTCGGCACTGCCACCACCATGACATAGCCCTGAGCCCCTCATTCCTGGACTATTGCTGTAGCTGCTGCTTGGCCTTCCTGCCCCAAGGCTCTCCCTACTCCTGTCCGTTCTCCACTCTGCTGTCAAAAATACTGGTTTAGGAAGATCAGTTTGACCTTTCTGTCATATCAACCCCAGAGGTTCCCTGCTCCTTCTAGGGTAAAATGTACAATTTTCTGTTTGCTTTCAAAGTCCTTCCTCCCCTACTCCCCCACTGCCCCCTGACCCATAAGCACATTTCCAGTCCTTTTGGGTTACATTCTCCTCCTCATACTCTATGATTCAGTGACTCTACCATCATTAGTCTTTTTCCCACAAGTAGTCCCAGGGTATGCAAGAGGAAGAGCCTGCTAAGTCAATAGCCACTCAGTCAACTACCATTTATTAAACGCTTATTTTGTGGTTCAGTGGATGGAGCACTGGGTCTGGAGCCAGGAAGACCTGAATTCAAATCTGATCTGAGCCCCTTACAGTTGTATGACCTGGATAGCCTCTGCTAGCCTCAGGTTCCACAGCAATAGAATATGGGTAATAATAGCACCTGCCTTGCATTGCTGTTGTGAGGATCAAGTGATATATTTGTAAAGCACTTAGCATGGTGCCTGGCACATAGCAAGTGTTATATAAATGGCAACTATTATTTTTATTACTATCATAACACTGTGCTAAGTACCAGAGATGCAAGAACAGGCAAACGCTTGGTTTTTGTCCTCAAGGAGCCCACATTCTAACGAAGGAGACGATATGAAATAACGATGAACAACACGGACATGTACAGAGGAGAGAAGGAGATTTCAGAAGAGAGGCACTAGCTGGGGATGGGGGGAGGGTGGGAAGAATAGAAATAGCCTCCTGCAGAAGGCGGGATCCGAGTTGAATTTTGAAAGAAGCTGGGCCCAAGCCTGAGCAGCTGGATGGCACAGTGGATAGAGTGCTGGGCCTGGAGTAAGGAAGACTCATCCTCCGGGTTTCAAATCTGGCCTCAGATACTTACTAGCTGTGTGACCCTGGGCAAGTCACTTAGCTCTGTTTGCCTCAGTTTCCACATCTACACAATGAGCTGTAGAAGGAAATGGCAAACCACTCTAGTGTCTCTGCCAAGAAAACCCCAAATGGGGTCATGAAAAGTCGGACACGAATGGAGTGACTGAACAACAACAAAGGACCAAACATGGTGGCACAGACCTGTAATCTCTGCTGCTGGGTGATATTGGGGCTGGTGGATTGCTTGAGCTGGGAAGCTCTGAGTTGCAGTAGGGCTAAAGTCTGTCACAATGTGGTGAGCCCTGAGGAGCAGGTCGACATCAGGATACCTAAGGAGGGAGAAATGGGTTCAGTTATGGAAATGGAAATCTCCAGGAAATGGAGAAAGTTAAAACATTCATGTTGATCAACAGTGAGATTGGACCCACAAATAGCTGCTGAACTGGTAGCTTGAGTGAGATTGGGGGGGGGGAGAGAGAGAGAGAGAGAGAGAGAGAAGAGAGAAAGAAAGAAGAAAGGAAGGAAGAAAGGAAGGGAGGAAGGAAGGAGCAAGGAAAAAGAAAAAAAGAAGAAAGGAAAGGGAGGGAGAAAAGGAGAAGGAAAGAAAAGGAAGGAAGGAAAAAAGAGAAGGAAAAGAAGGAAGGAGGGAAGGAAGGAATGGAGAAAGGAAGGAAGGAAAGAAGGAACAATGAAATATCAAGGAGGTAGAAATGAGAGTAAGAAGCATGAGGGATGGGATAGCCACCATGGGACAGCATAGAGTAAGGGAATGAGAGTAGGAGAAAGGAACAAGAAGTCCAAGGTCTGGATTGTAAAGGACATGGAAGGGAGTCAAGTATAGAACACTGGGAAGGTGGGGAAGGACCAACTTGAGAAAGATTTTAAATGTCAAAGAGATTTTACATTTGATCCTGGAGGTCCCTGAATGAGAAGTCAAGAAAGGAGGTGACAAGATCAGTTCTTCACTTTAGGAAAAAAAAAATTTAAGCTTTATTTGGTTTAACAGGAGTCATTAAACATGAACTTTTCTGCTACACAGAAAGAACGAACTAAACCTCTTCTCATTTCCTCTGTTATTTCAGCCCAGATAATTTGTATTCTCTTTGGAAGGAGTCAGAGAGAAAAGAAGAACACTCTGAGAACTTTCATGTGGTTATCATTTCTGGGAAAAGTCTTTCTCTTGTCATCCATATGTTTGGCACATCTGTGTCAATGTGTGTGTTTGGGACTGTGTGAGGATATTGTTTGGAGAAAACAGAGTTGCTATTTTCAAAATATGGAAAAAAATCCAAGTCAACAAATGAAAAAACATTATTGGAACATATTTAAGAAACCATATCATATGAAGAGAAATTATTCAGGCTGCAAGAATATTCATAGCCTTTGGGCTATCCACAATATTAACTGATTGATGTGTTACTAAGGATTACTCATAATAAAAGAACACTGTCTGCATATTTCATTATAATAACATCATTATACCACAGTATGGTGGTATAATATCTTTAATTTAATTAATTTATATATAATTGTGTATATGATATATAATAAATTAATAATAATTAATACCTTTAATATCTTACTGATAATTCGGTTGTATAAAACTATGGAATCAACACAATTAAAATGGATCTCAAATTTTATTGTGGTGAGCTTTAAATAGATGAATAGGAAATTTACTGATTTGTTTGTTCTTCAATCGTTTGATTGTGTCTGACTCTTGACCCCACAGACCAAAGCATACAAGACCCTGCTACCCTCCACTACCTCTAGAAGTCTGTCCAAGTTTATATTCATTGTTTCCATGGCATTATCTATACATCTCATCCTCTGCATCCCCCTTTCCTTTTGCTTTCAATCCTTCCCAACATCAGGATTTTTTCAAATGAGTCCTGTCTTTTTATTATGTGGTCAAAGTATTTAAGCCTTAGCTTCACTATTTGACCTTCCAGTGAATCACCTGAATTAATTTCTTTAAGTATTGACTAGTTTCACCTCCTTGTTGCCCAGGGACTATCAAAAATCTTCATTACTCTCATTTATATACTCATTAATTCAAAAATACGTATCGAGTTACTCTGATGTGAAACTGTGTTTAGACTACCACTTAAGGCATAGAAAGTCTGTTTCTCCTCCTTATATTCTAGAAAATGGATAACAGGATGAATGATGAAGAAATCTAAAGAAATAATAAGACGTTCATTCAGTCCACCCAGGACTGCATGAAAATCACAGCCTGAAATCAATGAGTTTTGGCAAAGAGATTCTGCCAAGGAATCTAGCACAAGTTCAGGTGAGAAGATCAGAAGCCAAATGATGCTTTGTTCCTGGGGAGGCAGAAACTTGAACCACTCTGATGAGGAACCCCTAGGAAATGCCTGAAACCTGATAGCATTCTCACCTGGTGTGTTCGTACATCAGAAGCCAGTGGCAGGAGCTCAAGAAGGTGAGATCAGGGCCAAACAGGACCTGATCACCCCATATAAGAGTATGGGAGGGAGTGCAGCCTGGTCCTGATATAAAGTCACATACTGGAAACTGAGGCTGGAGATATGAGGAAATAAAAAGATGTTGAATTGGGACTGTTTTTTGCTCTTTGTACACTCTGTGCTTAGTACGGTTCCTGGAACAACATACACAGTCAACAAATATTTATTGACTAACTGACTTACTAAACATAATGAGGAAATACTAAGATGTAAAGCCAAAAAAAGAAAGTGACTCCATAGCATTTCAACATCCACTGGACCTGGAGTTAGGAAGACCTCAGTTTAAATCCAGCCTCAGACACTCACTGTGACCCTGGGCAAGTCACTTAACTGTGTTTGCTTTAGTTTCCTCTATGTAAAATGAACTGGAAAAGAAAATGGCAAAGTGCTCCAGTATCTTTGCCAAGAAAGCCCCAAATGGGGTCATGGAAAGTTGGATACAACTGAAACAACTGGATAACAAAAAGAAGAACTTCAGAAGAAAAAGATATCCTTGCCTAGGGACTACAAAAGAACCTAAATGAAATAAAAGCCAAACAATGAAATAAGAGTCCTGGAGGGGAAAAAATAGAAATGAATGTGGAAACCATATCTAAATAGTGGATTCTGAAAATCAGGATGAGTCAAAGAGAATTCAAGGACTCCAGAAGACAAAAGTAAGTATCAAAATAAAATGAAAATACTGAAGAAAATATTTAAAATGTTGAAAACAACCTACAAAAATACAGAGTAGAGGTCATCAAATAATCATTAGACTCCTAGAAAAACATGACCAAGCAAAAACCTTGGGTTCATATTTCAAGAAATCATGGAAGAAAACTTCCTAGATCTATTAGAACCATAGGGCAAAGTGGAAATAGAAAAGCTAATGAGTCACCTCCTGGAAGAAACTACAAGTTTATGACTCCCAGGAATGCCATGGCCAACATCCAGACCTTCCAGGTAAAAAAAATTACAATAGTTTGAAATGGAGTTCAAGAATCAAGGAACCATAATCAGGGTCACTTAAGATTTGTTAGAAACTGCTATAAAGAAAAAAAATCTTGGAATGTGATATTTCAAAAGGTTAAAGATAATGACTTAAAAGCAGGAATAGGTTACCCTGTAAGTCTGAAAATTATCTTTGAAGTAAGAGCTATATCTATCAAGACCAAAGAGGCCCTGATATAGGTTGCTTGTTGTCCTCTAAAAGTAAGGGAAACTGTTGATGAGACTTGAATGGTCCTGCGTCCTAAGTCTTGAGCAGTTTGCGTGACTTTCCATTCACTAAGAATATAAAAAGGTCGCTCCAGAAGGAGTCAGTGCCCCTCAGTCTTGATGGTGTTTCACTGGCCTTTGAGTCAATAATATACTCTTTTGTCTTGACAAGACAAAATCCAGGAGCAATAGGCCAAGCATAGTCTCCAGTCCAGCGGTTTCATTCAAAATATGTGTTAAATCCCTTTGAGATCAAGGATATAAAGGAAGAGATTGGGAATGGAAGTGAGGATGAGATTTGGGAACTGTGAATAGTGCACATCATATCACTGTACTCTGTATCAGGATTTCCTCTACAGAAGGGTTTGAGAGTGAACTTTTGCCATTAAAAGAATTGAAAGGAGAAATTGAAGCAACCATGGAAAAATGGTTGTTGAGGACATGTTCAAGTGGACTCAGTTTAGAGATTCTCACCAGAACAGATTCACTGACTTTGGGAGCTTCCTGAAGATCTACTTTTGAAAGCTATTTAAAATCCATTACAGGCTCCTGATATAGGCTGACCTTTGTTCTGTTGCAGGTAGCCAAAATTGAGAGTTGTGTATTCATGGTCCCATAAAGTTGAGATCTTAATGTAGCTGATTCTCTAACAGGACTCTGAAGGGAGGTGTTACATTTTGAAAAGGAATGTGTTCAGTGAACTGGATCCGTGTGCCTCTTCCCTAAGCCTTATGACCTGTCTATGTGGGGAGGAATTAGATCTTGCCTTCTGGGCAGAGCTTGGATCTATGGCCCCTTCCAAATGCCTTTTACCATACCATCAAAGAGAAATGGATACTTCAACTGATGAAATTCAAGCCAGAAATGTGAAAGCATTAGTTGTTTGGGCAAATATAATTGTTGGTACAAACAAAATCTCTAGAGATGGCAGGCAGAGGCACAGTATCCAATAACCTGATAGATGACCTTCCACAGGATGATGACATGCATGGAGCCCTCCAGATCCTGTTTCCAGCCCAAATGAGGCAATTTCTCTGGAGAGGGGTCCATCCAACCTCACTAATTGTCAACCAGTTGCCAGACAAGCCCTGACAGACAAAAGCCAGCATCTTCCAGGCAGATAAAATTACCACTGCCACCTGGACCACCATTTCCCTCTAGACCATGATGCAGATAGCCAAGGAGCTCATGTGACTTGGAACTGGCGTTGATTCTAGCCCAGAGCCTTTGACCATCATCCTGTGAAGCAATCCTTATGCAGATGCAGTTTGGCACCTGCTTTTATTGGTGCTAAAGTCATATCTATTGAAGACCCAGAAAGGAAAATTCTTGTTCCAAAGTATTTGGTATTGTCAAATGGTTAAACATCAGAAACAAATGTAATTTTATCAGTGGAAATGACATTAAAGATGAAGCATTAGCATCTCCTTTGCTACTGTATCATAAGGACCCTATATAAGACTTTTCCTTCTGGCTTGAAGTTGAAACTTTCCACAATAGGTAATTCATTTTTCACTGGCCTCATCCCTACATCAAAAACCTTTGGAGGTGGAGTGAGGGAGGACAGGATTAGTTTCAGCTGGATCCCACTCCCCTTTTCTTTGGGCCTGGTGCAGCCCCACATGTATACACATTGTTGGCCTGCCCTTGTTCCCTTTGTCTTTACTTCTTTCGGAGTATTATCACCTCAGGTACAGCATGCTTCTGCATCACACAGCACAGACTCCCACTTTTATATATCTTCTCTTCTTTTGCAAGCGAGTAGGCAGAACTGAGGATTACTGCTTGTTGCTGCAGAATAGTGGGGTGAAGGCAGGGTCAGGATGTGCCAGCAAGGACTGAAGCAGCAGCAAGGGAGATTACAAAACACAAGCTGGTGGGTTGGTTTGGGTGTCCTGCCAGAGCATGGGGACTCACAGGAAGACCAGTAGGAGACCAGTAAGAATCTAGTTGATATGTAATAAAGGATTAAAATGGGGGGGAGGGTAAGTGGTAGGAATGAAAAGGTATAGATAGAAAAAATACTTTGGAGGCAGAATGATAAACTTTGTTAAAAGATTAGATTTAAGGAAAAAATCAAAGATGCTTTCAAGTTGTCCAGGAAAGATGACTATACCATGAACTTCCTAGAAACTAGGATTTGGGAAGACCAAGAAAGTTAAGTTCTGAATGTATTATTTGAAGTTGCATCAGTCTATGTAATTATGGTTAATCTAGTTTCCTCTTCTTAGAGCTAATAATTGAGAATAGGATTGGACACGTACCTGGCGTTGCTAGAGAGACAACGTGTATTCCTTCCCGGAACCCTCCATCCATTTCTCCCTGTCCCCTCCCCCCCATACACATTCTGTTGATTACCATTTTCTACAGACTCTGATAAATCCCCTGACGGACTGGGCTCACTCCAGGAGGAAATCTATTATTGTTAGAAAGTCTATACTTTCCCCATCAGACCTGTACCATCTAAATAACTAATAGCAGTAGTAGAAGACAAAGTGGAGATTTTAGTCTTCCACAGTTTTTCTTAGACACATCATTGCCCTACTCACTGAGCTTTAATGGCTCCTTACTGCCTCAAGGCTAAACTAATTCCTTCTGCTGTTTTTAGAATGTTTTTCTTCTGTTGGGTTTTTAAGGCCCTTCACAACATAATTCCAACGGATGTCCCCAGCCTTCCCCACTCTCCACTTGGGCTAAACAAGCCTTCTTCCTATATGTCACACCTGGTACTCCATCTCTCATCTTTGTGTTTTTCCACTGGTGGATCTTCATGTCTGGAATGCACTTGCTCTTTACCTCTAATTTGTTTACTTCCGCCCTTCAAGACCCCTCAAGCATTGCCATAAATATGAAGCCTTTGGTGATCCCCCCAACTGCTAGTGCCTTCTCTCCAAACTACTTTGTGCTCATTTTGTCTTTGAGAATGTTCTTGTATCCCTTCTTCTGACCTCTGTGTGGATGTCATTTTGTTCCTCTTCCAGCAAAAAGGGCAACAACTGACCAATTTTGTGATAATTTGTTATATACTTATATATGAATTTATCCCTCTGAGAGGATGTAAGATCCTTGCAAGCAGAGACTTTCCTTTTATCTTTGCATCCTTGGTGCCTGATACATGGTAGATGCCTAAAAATCGTTTATTGATTGGTTGTGCCTCTGATCCTCTGATGGCTTCCTCATCGATCCTCCTGAATTTCCTCTAGAAGTCTGGGCTTCAGGAACTTCTGCTTCCCCACCAAATATTTCCTCTATCCACAGCTGCTAGCTCTGAATTTGAGGGTAGAGGTGGTATCCCTAGGGAAGTGCAAGAGCAGGTCTTTGGTAATTTTTGTACAGATCTCCTCTTGCATCCCACTTCTGATCCTTTTTAAAAGACTTTTTAAAGGTCCACACAACTTTATTCAAAGTAACCTGACCTCATCAAATCATCCCCCCAAGTGACATGATCACTTCTAAGGGAGTGTTCACAAGTCCCAAATAATGATTTCAACCATTTAACCTCAAATCTACTAAACATTCCTGATAAATTCTGTCTGCTAAATGCCCAACACTCTACATTTACAACCCTGTTGTGATTTTTATGATCAGTTACAAATTTCAGTATAAAATATAATTTTGAATTTTAGATTTTTCAAAATTCCAGTATGTATGTATACATACATACATATCTTTGCTTTCTCTCCTCCTCTCCTTCTTATCCTCCTTCCCTCACTCTGCAAGGAAACACTTGAAAATATTCAAGGTTTTTCTTCAAGGTTTGAAAATAAAAATATTGAAGGTTTGCTTAAAAATATGGTAACACTGAGATATAAACATATGCCTTTAATTCTGGGGTTTAGCCACCTCCTTTCTGGCTCTTTGCCTATGCTGTTCTGCCATCTCTCATTGACATTCAATTGAATTTCAAAGAACAGGATGAACATTATATTGGGCAACAGGAAGAATTATATTCTTGTGGATGGTCTTGAATTGTTCACTAATAATTGGCATTACAATTAGAAGAAGATGAGTAATATTAGAAAAAAATAATGAGAGCACTTCAATAGTGTGGATGTGTGGTGTTTATTTGTGTAAAAATAGAATCAAAAGAAATGAAACTTGGCCATATTTTTTTTGCTATTACTATGTGTCCCCAGCATAGAAACCTCCCTTATAACAAAAACAGAAATTAAGCTGGAAGAAGGGAGACAGAGTTCATTATCTGTTACTCAGGCAAAGATTTGACCTTGACCTTTGGAATCTTATACTAGGTCTGTTCTATACTGAATTGTTCATGAATGTCAATTGACCAAACTCTTCCTGACCTAAAGAAAGTTGTTAGCCTGATTTTCTCCTTTATTTTAGTTTGCTATCATTGTAATCATTTTAATTCAATTTAATACATGCAGTAGGGGTTCTGATCAATGGCAGTCCCATCCCTCTAGCACACACAGTGAAAATACTGTAGAAGTCTACTGCATACCCACTTGAAGGCTCAGTAAGCTGTTTCCCAATCCCAGAAGTATTTCACCGTATTCTATTTGTGTGTGTGTGTGTGTCTGTGTATGTGACTGACAGAGAGAGAGAGAGAGAGAGAGAGAGAGAGAGAGAGAGAGAGAGAGAAAGAGACTGAGATTGTGCCAGGGATTTACTCTCCTCTCTCAAATCTACCTGAGGTATTTTGTCTGCAAGAATACTTTTGCAGTAATAATTCCTGATTTCTTCTTTTGTTAAGAATTTTGATTTCCATCTGAATAGTCCTTGGGCTTTCAATCTTATGATGAATATTGTTTAAAGTACCAGTTGTTATTGTTTTTAACCATTTCTGGACTTTTACACTTTTATGAGTTTTGCCTCAGGTTAGCCACATGAGTGGCAGTTTAGATTTATTTTTCAGAAAAAGTTGTGATGGAGCTAGCCCTTGCCCAAACTTTGCCACCGATCCCCACCCCCACCCCCTGCCCTGAATTGCTAGTAGCTGTTTTTCTTTGATGAAGGCATTTGGGTCAGTTTCCTGTGCAGCTTTTTCTAATTTTGATAGTGTGTCACAAAAATAATTTGGCACACTCGTTTCTAGAACTCACCTACTGAGACAGCTGTGAATCCTGTTGGCATCTTCTTTGCCCTTTGAAATTTCAAATATTTTGTGTTAGTTATTTTACCTCCAAAGGGAATTTTACATTCTCATTCTGGAAATTACATTTTTTTTTCCTTCCAAAGGTGGCATATTTTTTTGGAAGCACAGATAATTTTCTTTCCTGGTTGCATCCTAAAATTGTTTCCTAGCAATATTTCAGAATTGTTTTATAAATAGTATTTAATTTTTGGAGGTGTAATGAACCTACCTAGACAAGCTTGGCTTCATTCCCTAGCTGATGCTAGCATGAAAATATTGTTAGGAGATTTATATATTCCTGAATCTTACTGCTGTGCTATGTATCTCAAAGCAAGTTTGGAATGCTGTTGTATGATGAATTATTTACTACATGTTTCATGAAAAGTCATTGAGACAGTTTTAATGATTTGAGTTGATGACTGGTGCTTTGATATTGTACTGCTTAAGTATGATAAATTAATTTCATAAAGCAGTATTGCTGTATACTTATTGCTTGAATATCACGGCATTACTATTGGCACATATCTCTAAAAATAGATGGGAACCAAGTTTCCTTCATGCTCACATATGACTATATGTATACACAAACAAACATATACATGTCAATGGTTTTCCACAGAAAAGCACACATTATACACACATGCACATATATGTACATGCACACATGTAAATATGCATGTGCAAATATGTACACACATACATGCACAATATGTTTCTTTAGCACTTACTTAACAGCATTCCTTGCTTTTCATTTGCAAATTAAGGCAGTCCAAAGCTCCAGAGGGGCTTAATGCATGCATGGATATATACATATGCATATACATACATGTACAAATAAATATGGAATCTATGTTATGTGAGATATTATTAACATGGTATTTTGTAGCTCAAGCTAGTTTGAAGTCCATGGCAGAATGACCCAAATTTCTGCTTTCAGTGAAGAAAAGACTCAACCAGGAAGAGATAAGGTGGCAGAATATATGTGGAGATTCACTTGAGCTCTCCCCCAAACCCTTCCATATACCTTTAAATAATGACTAGAATTCTGGAGTGGTGGAACCCTCAAAAAGATGGAGTAAAACAATTTTCCACTGAAAGACAACTTAGAAGGTTGGCAGGAAAGGTCTGTTGCACCAGGGTGAGAGAGGAAGACAGTCCAGCTCAGGCCTCACCATCACAGACCTGGGCCCAGAAAACCAGGAGTAAGCCTTGGGAACCATGGGATCATCATCATTATCGGCAGCAGCTGTCTCTCAACCCACAGATGGTAACAGGGCTGAACAATATGAGATTGCAGGGGTCTGATTGTTAGCACTGAGGCAGGACTCCGTTACTTTGCCAATACTCAGATCCAGGTCGCAGTCTTGGGTAGAAGTCCCAGGGTGAGGAGGAGCACTAATACATCACAGTTTGGGGCTGTAGTGGAGTGGGGACTCCCATCACAGTTCCAGGGAAAAAAAAGAGTGCTTGCAGTCATTCACAGACAAGAGCACAGGCCAGAAGAGTAGTAAACACCTCTCCTTAGATCACACCACCTTGGAAGAACTGAAAACTTATAGTCCCTAGCAGTATCCCTTACACTTGGGACAGTGTGCCCTCCACCCTGGAAGCAGAGACCTACCTTAACAAAGAGTTAAAAGTCAGGGCCGGCTAGGTGGTGCAATGAATAGAGCACTGGCCCTGGAGTCAGGAGGACCTGGGTTCAGATTCAGCTTTGGCTTCAGAAACTTAACACACCAAAAAAAAAAAAAGCTGTGTGACCTTGGGCAAGTCACTTAACCCCAATTGCCCTCCAAAAAAAGCAAAAAAAAAAGAGTTAAAAGTCAAGTAATAGGCTGGGAAAATGAGCAAATGACATAAAAATATTCTGACTACAGAAAATTACTATGATGACAAGGAAGATCAAAACACGCACTCAGAAGAAGATAAAGTCAAAGATCCTATATCCAAAGCCTCCAAGAAAAATAGGAATTGATTTCAGGCCATGGAAGAGTTCCAAAAAAGATTTTAAAAATCAAGCAAAAGAGGTAGAGGAAAAAATGGGAAGAGAAATGAGAGTGATAAAAAAAAATGATGAAAAATGAGTCAACAGCTTAGTAAATGAGACACAAAAAATACTGAAGAAAATAACACCTTGAAAAACAGACTAGGCCAAATGGTAAAAGAGGTTAAAAAAGAGCCAATGAGGATTAGAATGCCTTAAAAAGCAGAATTGGCCAAATGGAAAAGGAGGTACAAAAGCTCACAGAAGAAAGTAATTCTTTAAAAATTAGAATTGAGCAAATGGAACCTAATGACATTATGAGAAATCAAGAAACAATAAAAGAAAACCAAAGGAATGAAAAAATAGTAGATAAATGCATTGTTGGTGGAGTTGTGAACTGATCTAACCATTCTGTAGAACAATTTGGAGCTATGCCCAAAGAGCTATAAAACTATACATAACCAGCAATACCACTACTAGGTCTGTATCCTATGAGATCATATAAATGGGAAAAGGGTCAATGTGGACAAAAATATTTATAGAACCTCTTTTTGTGGTGGCCAAGAATTGGAAACTGAGGGGATGCCCATCAATTAGTGAATGGCTGAACAAGTTGTGGTATATTAATGTAATGGAATACTATCTAAGAAATGATGAGCAGGCAGATTTCAGAAAAACCTGGAAAGACTTAACATAAACTGATGCCGAGTGAAGTTAGCAGAACCAGGAGAACATTGTATGTAGCAACAGCAACACTGTGTGATAAACAACTCTGACAGACTTGGATCTTCTCAATCAATACAAGAATCTAAGACAATTCCAAAAGACTCATGATGGAAAATGCTGTCTACATCCAGAGAAAAGAATTATGGAGTCTGAATTCAGATTGAAATATACTATTTTCTCTTTTTTATTCTTTCTTGTGGTTTTCCCCTTTGGCTCTAATTCTTTACAACATGACTAATGTGGAAATAAAAAAAAATTTAATCTTGGTTTTGCTACATAGTACCTGAATAACTTTTGTCAAGAGACTTTATCTCTCTGGGTTTTACTTTCCTTATTTTTAAGATTGAAAGATGACTATCCCAAATGTCCCTCAAACATTTCACTGGCTTTAGGAGGCACTGTTCTACCAGGCCACTAAGGGTACTACTTCTACAGTCTCCAACCTAGGAACCCAGAGAAGCAGGTCTAGAATCCTGGAGAAATCTTGAGACAAGCAACTGAATGAAGGCTACTTCCCAGGACAGGAAAAAAAACCATCTCCTAAGAGCTGTACCTAGCATGAGGAAATGTGATCTGGATAGGAAAAAGACTGAATATCCTCTCTCCCACCTCAAACAATAGGGGAAGATAACACAAAAAAGGACCTGGGGAGGTGGGGGCCCTGGACTGGGACATAGCAGAGAAAGAAGTTCATAGAGTAGTACTGGTACCCACAGAGGAATGAAGGCATGATTGTGGCTGGCTTAGGGCTTCTGCATTAAAATGATGGGTTCTAGTGGAAACAGACAATCAGAGGAAGGGCCTGCAGCAGCAGAGGGATCTTCCAGCATGAGAAAGCTGCTGGAGCCTGGTGGAAAAAGAAGTCTGGGGAGTCAAGAGTGTGCCCATTAGAGGCGTGAAAGAGTACACATGGCTGGCCCAGAGACCCCTTCTTCAAAATGAAGGTTCATAGTAAAACAACAAGAAAAACAAAAATAAAATGATCAAAGGAAGTACCTTTTTGGAGGATAGAATGGAGGAAGGAGAGGTTTGATGCAGGAAAAATAATCAAGAGGCTAATTAGGGGAAATGTTTTATTGCTTCCTTGCTTGTATGCTATATCATTTGCCTTTGTGGTATATGAATATAATGGAATACAATGGTAATAGAATACTGAAACTAATTCTGCTTTTTAGTTGAGTATAGAAAAAATTAATTAATTGGTAGGGGATTGTGAGTTATGGTTTTGAATGAATGTGAACTTAAGAGAAACCTTGTCTGGGGGGGCAGGTGGCACTATGCAAGTTGGAATGTGATTGGCCACAGGTGCTACATATAGATGGATTATACAAGGTTTTTTGCCCTAAAATAACTTAATAGTATTCTGGGGGTATGTGTAAAAAATAACTAAAACATTATAAAGGAAAAAAAGAGAATACTAAAAAAGTTTAGGAGACATGACATATTTGGGGAATGGGGAGAAGGTAGATATTTAAGCTGGAAATTGAATGATAAAATGTGAATAGGAGGACCAGTGAGCAAAGGCATGAAAATGGGAAAATACCGAGTATACTTTGGGGAAGAAGCATATCACAGGGAATAAGACACAGCATGGAGTAGTGAATGGACTGAGACTGATAGATATTATTGCTTATTTTGGGTATATGATAAGAAAGGCACCCTTAGTTAGATGAACGTAGTCACTTCTCTTGGGTGATTTTCCACTATAAACACTGAAGAATACATGATGGGGGTTGGGGGCTTGGTTCTCTTATAAAGACTGCATCCCTAGGGGCAAGAGACTTTCTTATCTTTTCACTTTTCCAATGGTTCTCTCCCTCCATTCTGGTCACAACAGCTTAGCACAAGCAATGCACTTTGTTCACTATATTAGCTATTAAAACTGCGTGAGGGCCATCTCAGGGGCTGCCTCTATATGAACAAAGTCAGTCACAAGTATCGTTTTTTCATCCTGTAGCTTGGTTCACCATGATCAGGATTTTCATTGTCTTTATCCTCAGTCTCATTCCCATTCCCAAGCCACCCCTATTTCATTCCTTTCAAATAAACAAGCTCCTTTGCCAGGACACTGTTCTTCTTTCCCAATTTATCCTTTTAACTCATTTAGAACCATTTTGGTAACTGGAGGGAAAAGGTTTTTTTATTATCTGGGTTAAAGTTTGCCCTTCAGTTTAAGGTTAAAATTGCTATCCTGGTTGGCATCTGAACCTTTACTCTGGTCATGTCTCCTTTGATCCTTTGCAAAGTCATTCTTTCATTAGCTAATCTTCTTCTCTTGGCCCAAAGCACCCTGCCTATCTAAATCTTCCTCCTTGATCACGTGCTTTTTGCTCCTCCCTCCCCTGAGCCACCAGTTCCTTAAAATGGTACCAGGGTCCTATGAAGGTTTCTTCTCAGCATCCCTAACTGGAGAGGAGCTCCCATCTACCAGTCACAGGATCATATTTAAAATATTACTAATTCCACCATCATTTCCTGAGATGTCCTAGGTTCATATGGTTACAGCTGGAAAGGAGCATAAAGGTCAATTAACTCAACTCTTTCATTTTACAGATATGGAAAGAACAACCCAGGGTCATGTAGGTGGAATCATCCCTGTATTATTCTTACATAGAGAATTAAGTGACTTAATGTTCCATATTTGCATTATTTAATTCAAGAAATATATAAACTTTGTCCTTATAAGACATGGTAGACCTTGCATCACATAAGTACTTTATCAATCTTCTCATCTTTCAAGGATTTTTGCTACTAGGGATAAGACTGCTTTCCACTCATTTTATCACTAATAGAAATTCACAAAATTCTTCTGTGCTACTAAAAACCCAGACTTAGAAATGTCACAAATCATTGCATCTTTGAAACATCAATGATTTTTACTCATGTGAGTTGCTTCATTTAATATGGCTTCCATGTTCATGAAAGGACTTTTGTAGTGAAAAACCTCAAATCAGATTGTCAAAGTTCCCCTTATATTCATCAAAAGGCACCCAAGAAAAAGATCTCTTCAAATGTCTTTATTTGCCTCATAGCTACAAGTCTTGTGATTTAAACTTATTGTGAGGAAAACAGAAAATGACTGAGTATTATGCTGATGTTTAAGTCTTTCTTCTGGAAACATGGTCATAGATGACAACTTGTAGGTAGAGGTCTGTTTGGATAGGAGTCCTAGTAGAATTATCCCCTGGGTGAACCTGAAACACAAATCATATACACCATGAGCACTCAAAGATTGTTTCTTTTCATTTTATTGTTAAATCTTAGAGAAATCAACAACTTAGGGATTTAGAGAAACTCAAATTATTTTCCTTTAAAAGATTTTTGGCTGGGAGGATTGACAATTTAGATTTTGAGGTTGTGACTTGCAACTCAAGGTTCCCCGCCCCCCACCACACACACACAGCATGATGGGGTAATGGAACAGGATTTCATGGCAGCCTGTGAGATTATTTCAGAAAAAAGCAAGGCAGGTAAGACATTTTCTAAAACTAGAAATAAATTAGATGGGCTTTTTACTTTTAGCATAAAGATGGAAATTGCATGGTTTCCTAGCTTCCTTTTTTCTTCTGCTATAAAGGTGGAAGCTCAGGACAAAAGAGTTAATAATCAGAGAAAAGTGTTAATTGTTGCATGTGCTGGGTTGAGATGAAAAAAGATCCTGGGAGAGAACTGAGAAACAGTCAAGCAAGAAAGATAATATCCTTCGGCAGAACAAAGCATGTACTTTATAGTTTGGAACACAACATTAGGAATTAAGACACTGAATGCCACCTTGTGGCTACATATCCCATATGTGAGAACTATCATTAAAGGTGAACAAAATTATTGCCACCCTACAGAAGAACCCAGCATCTTGAGAGCTAAAATTGCAACTCTGAAAAGTGACAGCAAATTATTGTTCAGTTGTGCCTGACTCTTCAGGACCCCATGGACCATACTGTCCATGGGGTTTTCTTGGCAAAGGTACTGGAGTCAGTTGCCACTTCATTTTACAGTAAATTAAGGCAAACTGGGTTAAGGGACTTGCCAAGCATAGAGCTACTGAGTCCCTGAGATTTTGGTCTTTAAGAACACAGACCCAGTGCTCTATTCACTGAGCTGTTTAGCTATTCCTTCAGCACTCACAAATATTATTTGGAAATACTAAGAGTCTGTAGTGTCCTACTGCTGAAACATCATCATTTAGAACATGGACCCCTTTGGAACCCTTCTCACAATAATGCTTTCAAATGCATAAAATAAAATACATAGTATTACAAGGGAAAAAGTTACACTGAAAATTACACTGAAATATAATTGTCAAAATATATAAAGCAGACTGCAGTATAGTAATACATCTAGTTGTGAGTAAAAAAAAACTGGTAATTTCAAGTAGTGATGAATGTATAAAGTATATTTCAAATTATCAGCAAAGACTGCAATGTGATATGAAAATATCTGTGATTTCTATTGTCACAGTCACAAGTTTGGCTTGCATTTTTTTTGTGTATAGTAAAAGAAAATGCCAAATTTTAGTCGGAGGTTGGTGAAATCCAGTCACGGTCACTTTGGGAGTCTGTGGAAGCCATGTGAAGACCCACTGATTTAGAGAGATTCACAGACATGTTGTTTCATGCTAGGTATTCTGTATATGGAATTAAGTCTTCATTTTCTAAAAATTTAAAATTTAAGATGGCCATACACTGAGAGCCTACATTTAGACTATTAATGAAAAAAAAGACAAATAACCCATTAATGTTCTATCTGTTAGCTGAGAGTCTTTCCTGGTCCCTATCTTGAGTTCATTTATTTCTTATATTTATAAATTTAGTCTTAAGTACTACTTACTTAGAATTTCATTATTAAGTCTTTAATTTGGGTGTGAGTTTTTTGCTTCTGGTTTCTGAATTGCACTTTTAGTTAGGTTATGGTCAGTCAAAAATATGTTTTGTTTTTGTTATATTTGCCTTTATTTAGAATTTCTCTGTGCCTTAATGCATTTATATTTTTGTCAAGGTGTCATATGGTGCTAAAAAATGTACATTATATCTGAAGGTGTTATAAATCTTTTAGCTCTGTCAATTATTTTAGTTGTTATTTTCCCTTTTGCTTATCTTTCTGTTAGATGTGTCCAGCTCTGATAAAAGAATATAAAAATCTGTAGTTATTGTTACTATTTGTGTTTTGTCCATTTAATAAAATTTCCTTTGTGAATTTAAATGCTGGGTAATTTGATGCATATAAGAATAATATTGATATTGATTCATTGACCTATACATTTTGGCTATGAGGTTTCTATGGACAGGTAACTAGTGGATTCTTTTAATTTCTACTTTGCTTTTTGGTTCTAAGACATATGGACACCTTTATGATTTCCTGAAATATGTCTAGGCTCTTAAAATGTACAAATAAGATCAGCATAAACTGTAGATAATTAATGGAGTGAAGGCATTAGAATTAAGGGGAATTGGGAGAGGCTTCTTGTGGAAGGTAGGATTTTATCTGGGACTTAAAAGAAGGTGAAAGCAAAGAAGCAGAAATAAAATTCCTGAAACGTGAAACAGGATATGAATAGAGTACATATCTAACTTTTCAGGCCCTTAATTTCATTCTTGTTTAGTTGTAAATTTTTTTCTAGCTCTGAGAGGGTTACATTGAGGTCTCCAACTATTATAATTTTACTCTTTTTTTTTTTGCCTATAACATTTAACTTTTTAAAAAAAAGTTTACATGTTAGGATATTTGGTGCAAATGTTCTATCTTGAAACTAATTCAATGTCTGTAGCAGAAGGATCAAACATGTGACCCATGGGCCACAGGAAGTCTACTACATTCCCTAGGGTAATCCAAACCAGGTTAAAATGTAATTAGGAATATTATACAAAATAAATAAAAATATATAACATTTTATTTTAAAACCAAGTTAATATGTGGCCTGCAGGAATCTTTATGTATGGATCACTGAGCCCCTGTTCCTATTTGAGTTTTACACCAAAAACATAGTTTTATATTAATTTATAGTATCTCCCAGAAAAATATAGCTTCCCTATTTACTTCTTTTAATTAAGTTCATTTTTGCTATCACCTTGTCCAAGGTAATGATTACTAATCTTATCCTTATTATTATTATTATTATTAGGTGGAGGTATCATAGCTTTTGTTCCAAACCCTTATTTTAACTTTATGAGTTTTTATAAATGTTTTAAGTGTATTTCTCACAAATAATATGCTGTTGATTTTCTTTCCAATCCATTCTGCTATCTTCTTCCATTTTATGGGTCAATAAATCTCATTCCAAATCACAGTTATGATCATTAGTTGTATATTTCCCTTCTTCCTAAAGTACAGTATATAATAATATATAGCATATAATAAACTTTTGCCTCTTTTTGCTTTCTTTCTTCACTTTCCTGCCTCCATGCTTAGGGTTTGTTTTGCTTACTATTAATGAATCTACCCCATTTCCCTTCTCTATTCCCCTGTTTCCCTATTCAGTTGAAAGTATTTCTTCAGCAAACTTTATGTGCATATGTACGTATGTGTATATTCTACCAGTCTTTGACCAATTCAGATGAAAGTGAGATTCAGTGACACCAGGTACCCCCTTCCACATTTGTAGACTTCTATTTGTACATACATATGTGACATAAGTTCCCCTGCCATCCTCTCCCATTCCATTTCCTCTATTTCCTCTCTTTGTCCTTTCAAAATCATTAAAATAGAACAAAATCACTGCGATACATTTTGTCTTACTTGATTCATTAGATTGTAAGCTCCCTGAGGGGAGGAACTGTTTGTGGGCTTGTGTGTGTGTGTGTGTGTGTGTGTGTGTGCGCCTTTATTTGTATCCATATCACTCAGCACAAGGTCTGGTCCATATTAGGTACTTAAAAATTATTGCTGATTCATTTTGACTCACTCCATGACCTCTAGTGACATCAGGGTTTTGAAGAGAACCCCATAGTACCACTTCTCGATCATTAGAATAGTTCATTCACCTTGGGCAAGTCAACCCCAATTGCCCTCCAAAAAGCAAAAAAAAAAAAAAAATAGCTCATCCATAAAAAGCCTCTTCCAGGTGTTCACTTATATTTATCATTTCATGTTTCAATTTCGTCCCATGCTTGTATTGAAATACAATATGGTTCCATATGGTTTTATCAGGATTACTTGGAAGTCTTCTGTTTTGCTGAAGGTCAATACGTTTTTTTTTCCTGCTCTACGATTATAGTTAGTTTTATTGAGTAAGTTATTCTTGGTTGTAAAACTATATCATTTGCCTTATGGAATATCATATTCCATTTTATCCATTCTTTTATTATGGTACCTAAGCCTTATGTTATCTTTACTGTGGCTCCTTGGTACTTGAATTCTTTCATTGTGGCTGCCTGCAATATTTTATCTCTGACTTGAAAGCTCTGGATTTGGGCTCTCATATTTTTGGGAGATTTCATTTTGGAATTTTTTTCAGGAGGTGATCCCTGGATTATTTTTACTTTGCCCTCTAATTGCAATATATCTGGGCAGTTTCCTTTAATGATTTCTTGAAATATCATATCAAGGCTCTTTTTGTTTTTATGGTCATAGCTTTCAGGAAGCTCAATGATTCTTCTATTATCTCTTCTTAATCTGTATTCCAGATCAATTATTTTTTATTTGATATCCTACATCTTCTATTTTAAAAGCCCATTTTAACTTTGTTTTAGTATTTCTTATTTTCTTATAGATTCATTAGCTTCTGTTTAATTGACTTTATTTTTCCTATATATTTTTTTAAATTTCAGTAGGGTTTTGTAACTCTTTTGCTAAACTGTTAGCTTTCTTTCCAAGTCTTTCCTTCCCAGTTCCAATTTCTTTTCCAATTTGTTCCTTTTTTTCTCATTTCCCTTATAATGTAATTTTAGCTCTTTTAAAAATTCTTGTTTGATTTCTTCTAGGAATTCTAATTAATCTTGGGTGTGAGCTGTTTTTCTTTGAGGCTTTTGCTTGATAGTTTAGAGTTATTGTCGTCTGGGCTTGTGTCTTGGACATTCCTGGAATAATATAGTTCATTATCTTTTTTTGTTTGCTTACTCATTTTTGGATATTGGAGAAAAGGCCCATATTTTTGCCAGGGGTCCAAGTTTTGGATTCCTCTCTCTAGGGATTAAAGATTGCCCAGAGTTCAGACTCTCTTTGCCTGGAAACCTCTCTTTTCTTGGAATCAGAGATCAGGACTGGACTGTGCTGTGGCCCTTCTTTTGACCCAGACACTGAACCTAATATTACTTTTCCTCTGGGGACTGAACCACAATTGAGGTAATTTTCTTCACTCTTTTCCTCTAGAAAGCTGAGTTCAAGGTCTTCCATTCTCCAGGGATTAGAATCAAAAGCAGTAACACTGGCGGGTGGGGAGGGAGAAATGTATGGTAGTTGGGTAGGGCAATGGGGAGTTGGAGGGGTTGGGGAGGAAAAGATGTGGGGTAGCTGGGAGGCATGTAGAGGGTTGGGGGATTTGGCATACTGCTTCCTCCTAATCTTTCACCTTGGCTGCCCTATCCCATTTCAGTATTTTTTAACAAATATATCCAATAACTAAGACTGATTTGGAAGACTCAAAAATAGGTTAGGAAATTATTTTTCTAAGATTTTTAAGTGTGCAGAAAAAAAAAAAAACCTTTTTGTAGGTGAACCATGTGACAAAATCACATAAGAATGGAAGCACTGATATCAAAATTCCATTGCATCAATTTCTTTCAAAAAGAAATCACTTCCCCTCCCACTTTTAAACTGTCACTTTTTTGATTGCCAAGATAAGTTTAATCCTCACTCTAATTCTGAGCTCAAGTGGAGAAAGTTGTGAGAGAGATCTCAGTAGCTAATCAGTTAGTTCAAAAAACAAGTGGTTTGTCATGATATGGACCTCATAGAAATGTGTGGAAAATTGTGCTATCAGTTGAATCAAACCAAAATGTTGAAATATGGGGCAAAGGGGCGGCCAGGTAGCACAGCGAGTAAGAGCACCGGCTCCAGTGTTGAGAAGACCTGGAGATCGAATCCCGGGCTCAGACACTTAGCACCCACCCAGAAACACCTGGCTGTGTAACCTTGAGCAATTTACTTAACCCCAATTGCTTAGGGGCGGCCAGGTGGCTCAGCGAGTAAGAGCACCGGCTCCAGTGTCGTGATGACCTGGATCAAATCTGGGCTCAGATACTCAGCACCACACCCAGAAATAATAACTGGCCGTGTAACCTTGAGCAAGTTACTTAACCCCGATTGCTTTAATAAAAAAAAAGAAAAGAAATATGGGGCAAAAAGGAGCATAGAGAATAGAATAAAATTCTAAAGGACCTTGCAATTAAAGATCAAGAACTGACGGCCAGATGATTCATCCCATGGATTCTTTTGTATCACAAAATTCCAGTCAACTTCAGGGAATGCTTAAGGTATATAAAGGATTCCTGGTGAACAAGGAAATGAGAAATCTGGGCTTTCTTTTAAAATTAGGGTTTAGTTTAAGTTTGTAGACAACGTGTATAATTTTATATATTGTATTAGATATTATGTTGGATGTTGTCATTTTTTATGTTAAATAAAGAGAAATTCTAGTTAAAAAATGCTTTCCCCAGAAGAGTTCTCTGCATGGGAAAGTAGACAGGATACAATGGGCAATGAAGGTGATTGAACAACAAAAGACTCAGAGACAGGAAGACCACAGTAGTGCTGTAGTTTACCCAGTTCCCCTGGGGGTGTCTCCCAGGTGCCTTCCATGCTCCTAGCTGTAGGTCAGTGAGGAGGGATTCCTGAATATTCACTAGGGGGAATCCACAAAGTAGTGAAGACCAGAACAGATAATCTGGGGAATTTATACTTTGTCTGGGGACAGCGTTTCGGGATGGTCCAAAGAAATGTTTGAAGGTTCAAGAATATTTTGACAATAAAAACACAGCTCATCACTCTGAGGACCAAAGTCTTTGCTGAACAGTATTACAGATTCCATGAACACTGGTGGGTTGTTTCATAACACTTGGTCTTCTGGTAACATTTCATTTATTGTGTATTTTCAAACAGAAACACTGGTGACCTTAAAAGCTGTTACAGAAGGACTCAGCACCGAACCATAGAGAGAAAATTTCACCTGGGCATTGCAGATTAGAGTGCTCAGCCTGTCAATACAGAGGGGGCACTTGTCACTGGGGGCTACACCCATCTGCTTCCTAACTCCACTCTCTTCAAAGGGATGCATTCTAACTTGTGGCATTTCAATTTGAAAGACAATTTACTAAGAAACTGCTTTAAAGGCCTGAGGGATGATGTGAATGAGGTGGAAGAGGTCCAAGGACTGTCAGTCTAAGGTCAATAAGAAGGCAGCAATTTCTCAACCAGAGCATGGAGACATTTTCCTCTCCTTTCACTTCCCTTACCCAATGACCAATGCCTTAAGAATCTCCTCCTATGCTAGATTAAAAGAGCAAATCCTCAAAACTTTATTTTCTTTCCATGCATGAGCATAGTGCAGGTTTCAGAAATTAATCACTGTTTTTAAAGGGGAAAAAGGGCATAAGAAGGATAGAATTGTCTTTGATGGTTCCAGGGAACTTATTTTAAAATTGGGGGCATGTCAGTTCCATGAGCTATGAAGGAGTTTTCGATTTCATGGTAAAAACAATTTTCTTTTTGCCTGCTGTCCAGGATATATTTTGTTGAGTGTTTGGCTGCCTTGCTCATGTATTTTCCCCTCTGTACTACTCTTTACCTCTCCCAAAAGGCAGATAAGTCATGCATGGAAATGTCATGAACTAAAAAAAAAAAAATAGGTAATTTAAAATGTTTGTAAAGTAAAAGGAAAACACAGAGTATTCTTTCTGGTTAAATACTACCATTGCTAATTCGGGTTCTATGATTGAATTTCATGTTGAAATTTTACATGGGAGCCATTTCTCTTTGGTGGTGTCTTATCTGGCCTTCCTTAAAGTATATTATTATCAGGCTGAGAGGGGACCATCTCTAGTCATCCTTATATATATCTTGCTACTGGACCCAGATGGCTCTGGGGGCTTTGCCTAGCCCTGCCTCACTTAAATCCAATTCACTTGCAAGTCATGATATCACCTTCCTGATGTCATGGTCCTCCTTGAAAATGAAGGACAAGCAACAAATGAAGCTGAGAAGAAAGTTTAGTGCTCAGAAGTCTCTGCTCTTTCCTGTTGCCCTAATACTGTGGTCTGATAACTGTGTAATCACAAGCACTCACGGGATGTATGCCGGGGCTACCAACCACATTTCTAGAAACCAGTTAGGTGATGTAGGCTCACAGCATGCAGCTGTCCATTCCAGTTAGTTATGCAAAAGTATCCTGCATACTACCTATTTAAATGAGAATTCATCAATTGGCACCTGTGATATTGTGCTTAGGTTAACAGATGGCAAATCCAATGTCAAGAGTGACCTAAATACTAATGATCAGGTTTTAGATTTATGAATTTTTGTAAGTCATTTAATCTCACTAAAATTGCTTTTTTTTCCCATCTGCTAGACAGAACCAAGAATATTTCCTACCAAACATTCAAGGATGCAAAGAACATTATTATGACAGTAACTAATCTGCTCAGAGCTAATTGAAGGAAAGGGGCCATACTTAACAACTGTAAGAAAAAAAGCATTGAACTGTGAGGTTGAAATATTCTTTTTGAAGAGTAGGACACACATCATCATTTAATCCCAGTTGTCAAGTTAAGGTTTCAGCCTTTATGCCAAGAAAGCATAAACAGCTGCCCAAGGTGTTAATTTACAAATTGTGTTGATGGAACACATACATTAATTCATAGACTGTGAATTTTAATAAGAGAGTCATTTAGATGGGACAATGGATACAGGGCTGGGCCCAGAGTCAGGACTGAGTTCAAATTTAGCCTCAGACGACTCCTAGTTCTTTGACCTTAGGTGACTTAATTTCTTTTTGCTTCAGCTTCCTCAACTATAAAATGGAGATAATAAGAGTCTGACTTGTAAGGAGGGCAGCTAGATGGCACAGTGGCTAGAAGGCTGGGTCTGGAGTCAGGAAGACCCATCTTTGTGAGTTCACTTATTAGCTGTGTGACCTGGGTCAAGTCACTTCACCCTGTTTGCCTCTGTTCCCTCATCTGTAAAAATGGGCTGGAGAAGGAAATGGCAAACCTCTCCAGTATCTTTGCCAAGAATACCCCAAATGGGGTCATAAAGAGTTGAACATAACTGAACAACAACATCTTGCAAGACTGTTTTGAGAATCTGATGCCATAATATACCCCCACTAAGGGACAGATTAAGTACGTTAACTCATTATTATTTTAAATCTACCATGTTCATTTTAAAATTAACTTTAATTTTCTTTTTTTAGTCTACTTAAAACAGCAACTTATCAAAGTAAAAGGATAGCATATTCAGGACAATTGTCATTTTGTAAAAGAAAAATGCATCCTATCTTAAAATTCAACAACTTTAGAAAAAAATGCTTTTCCAGGAGATAATTAGTAAATGTCTATATTTATACATGTAACATTTTTGTGTGCATGTGGTAAAGGTTTTAGTTTGTTTTGTTACCCCTTGCCAAAAGTAAAAATAACCTAGATGGTAAAAGATTGGTGTTTTTTTTTCTAATTCTTATGTCTCGAACTCTGCAAATGTTTTTGAAGGGTAGAATCTATACCTTTTGTCTTGTCTTTTTAAATGACTATCTTATTTTTCTTTCTTATTTTATTCTTTCTTATCATTATTCTTTCTTTCTACCTTATTTTTTCTTTTTTCATGAATTTAGGAGAAAGATAATGAGCTCTGTGACACAGGGAATAATCAACCCATCTGCATCTGTTTATAATGTGCAACTCACTCTGTCCCACAGAAAATGAAAGGAGAGGGGCATTTCACTTAAAAGCACAGAGTGTAACTGCATCATCCAGGCTGTGATCTAGGCTGAGATTCTTTGGAGGAGGGAGAAATTTCTCTAGTGGCATCCACAGCAGCTCTGGGACCCTATGGACTGTGGGTAAGAATATAATCACCAGAAGGGGCTGATGCCTGTGAAAGAATGGGAGAGGTTGGGAACATGGTGGTGAGTAGCTGGTACTGAGAGGTGAATGTTGGAGATGAGCCCTGTGTGATATTAAGAATATCAACTAGGGTCTCCCACAACAGGGGATGGGTTAGTGCTTTTCTTTTAAAGCCATTTAACAGTCCCTGAGATTTAACTGGCTCTGGGGACTAAGTCTCAGGACCCCATTGCTTGAGGAGAAAAAAAAAACAGAAGTTACTGCCAGATCCTGAGGCTTGCCTAGTGGGATCACCTTGGCAAGGAAGTGAATTTCAAATGGATAGGAGCTATATCCTTGACTAAACAGTCTTTCTTTGCACTGAATGTTCTTCCCCCGCTGTGACTTAATAAATGTCCTTTTGTTGATGGTTAGATAAAACTATGAGTATTCTTTATCATTTAATCTCTAACCTGAGTCCCTAACTGGCTTGGCTACACACTCCAATGGGTCATCTCACAGCCCCTTGGGTGAGTGTGATATAGAACTTGCTGAATGACCTTCCATGGTTAATATTCACTTGGAAGGAGAACTCCTTTGGAATGCCCCAGAGATCTATTTGATCCTGGATTGTTTAACATTTTTATCAGTGTCTTGTATAAAAATACAAATGACAGGCTCATCAAATTTGCAGATGATGGAGAGCTTGCTAAGATGATGGATGACAGTTTGGATCCAAAAAAGATCTCAACAGGCTGGAGCCCAAGGCTAAATCTAAGATGAAATATAATAATGAAATATTTAAAGTCTTACAAATGAAAACAAAAATTGGCTTCCCAAGTATTAGATGGAGAAGGCTTGGTTAGATAGAAGTTTGAAAGAAAAAGATCTGAGACTTTTAGTGGAATAAAAGATCAGTATCAATCAGTGGTGTGACAGGGCAGCCTCATGAGATAACGTGTCCATTGTACTCTGCCCTGGTTAGCTTGCACTGGAGTACAGTGTGCAGTTTTGAGTGCCACGGTTTAAGAAGGACATTAGTAATGATGAGCAAGTAGATGAGGGATATCAGGACAGTGAAATCCCTTTTAACCAAATCCTTTGAGAATGGGTTAAATGAACTGGGGATTCTGGAGGACAGGCACTTTTTTTTTTTTTTCCAACTATCTGGACTGACATGTAGACCAAGGATCAGATTTATTCTGTCTGGCCCCAGGGGACAGAAAACAAATCAGGAAAACTGAAAAGACAAAAATTTAGATTTGTTAGGAAAAACTTCTAAACAATTCAAGGTTTTCCAAAGTAGAATGGGCTTTGGAATACAGCTGATTCCCTCCCATTGGAAGTATTCAAGCAGAATCTGGATGACAACTTATTGGGTGCAATGTCCATTCTGAGGCCACTTTCACAGCCTGTACTTGATTCAAGGATTTGGTTTCTCCAGTTGTTACTTACTCCTTTCTCCAGGGCTCTAGTGACTACTCTAAGGGGCTGGGATTTCTAATGTTATTGTTTGTGAGCCCCCACTGGTGTACTTCCTATTGACTACCAGTTAGCAGCTCTTATCAAAGTGTTTTTTTTTTTTACTAAGATGGTAAAGTAAAAACAATTGGTACCAAATATGCCCACCAAGAGGCACACTCTTTCTCTGAAAACCTAAGATCCCTGGAAAGAGTAGGCTGAAGCTTAAAGTACAAAGGGTAATGAAACATATGTGCATGAAACACAGGGCAAAGAGGGTAATTCACTGGCATTGGGAATCTCTTTTCTCTCTTTGTGGAGTCCTCATGAAATTCCACTAAATGTAGCTCTTTGCTGGGCTCCCATCAATTGAGTCTGTAGGTAGAATTTTCTGTCACTAGGGGCCTAATCTCTGAAGGTATTGCTTCTCTTCAATGACTATC